>NC_045594.1:3303413-3617269 GCF_009819795.1 Aythya fuligula | reverse complement strand
TCTTTCCTTTCCTTTCCTTTCATTTCCTTTCCACACGTTTCCACACCTTTCCACACCTTTTCACACTTTCCACACCTTTCCTTTCCACACCTTTCCTTTCCTTTCCACTCCTTTCCTTTCCTTTCCTTTCCTTTCCTTTCCTTTCCTTTCCTTTCCTTTCCTGTCCTTTCCTTTCCACTTTCCTTTCTTTCCACACCTTTCCTTTCTTTCCACACCTTTCCTTTCCTTTCCACACCTTTCCTTTCCACACCTTTCCACACCTTTCCACACCTTTCCACACCTTTCCACACCTTTCCACACCTTTCCCCACCTTTCCTTTCCACACCTTTCCGTTCCAACACCTTTCCACACCTTTCCACACCTTTCCACACCTTTCCTTTCACCACCTTTCCTTTCCACAGCTTTCCACAGCTTTCCTACCTTCCACAGCTTTCCTACACCTTTCCTTTCCCACCTTTCCTTTCCACACCTTTCCACACCTTTCCACACCTTTCCACACCTTTCCACATTTTTCCACACCTTTCCTTTCCACACCTTTCCTTTCCACACCTTTCCACACCTTTCCACACCTTTCCACACCTTTCCACACCTTTCCACACCTTTCCTTTCCACACCTTTCCTTTCCTTTCCTTTCCTTTCCTTTCCTTTCCTTTCCTTTCCTTTCCTTTCCTTTCCTTTCCTTTCCTTTTCTTTCCTTTCCTTTCCTTTCCTTTCCACACCTTTCCTTTCCACACCTTTCCTTTCCACACCTTTCCTTTCCACACCTTTCCTTTCCACACCTTTCCTTTCCTTTCCTTTACACCTTTACTTTCCACAACTTTCCTTTCCACACCTTTCCTTTCCACACCTTTCCTTTCCTTTCCACACCTTTTCTTTCCACACCTTTCCTTTCCACACCTTTCCTTTCCTTTCCACTCCTTTCCTTTCCACTCCTTTCCTTTCGACACCTCTCCTTTCCACACCTTTCCTTTCCACACCTTTCCTTTCCACACCTTTCCTTTCCACACCTTTCCTTTCCACACCTTTCCTTTCCTTTCCTTTCCTTTCCTTTCCTTTCCTTTCCTTTCCTTTCCTTTCCTTTCCTTTCCTTTCCTTTCCTTTCCACACTTTTCCTTTCCACACCTTTCCACACCTTTCCTTTCCACACCTTTCCACACCTTTCCGTTCTTTTTCCTTTCCGTTCCTTTCCTTTCCTTTCCTTTCCTTTCCTTTCCTTTCCTTTCCTTTCCTTTCCTTTCCTTTCCACACCTTTCCACACCTTTCCACACCTTTCCTTTCCTTTCCACACCTTTCCACACCTTTCCTTTCCTTTCCTTTCCTTTCATTTCTTTTCCACACCTTTCCTTTCCACACCTTTCCACACCTTTCCACACCTTTCCACACCTTTCCTTTCCACTCCTTTCCTTTCCACACCTTTCCTTTCCACACCTTTCCACACCTTTCCACACCTTTCCACACCTTTCCACACCTTTCCTTTCCTTTCCTTTCCACACCTTTCCACACCTTTCCTTTCCTTTCCTTTCCTTTCCTTTCCTTTCCTTTCCTTTCCTTTCCTTTCCTTTCCTTTCCTTTCCTTTCCTTTCCTTTCCTTTCCACACCTTTCCACACCTTTCCACACCTTTCCACACCTTTCCACACCTTTCCACACCTTTCCACACCTTTCCACACCTTTCCACACCTTTCCTTTCCTTTCCACACCTTTCCTTTCCTTTCCACACCTTTCCTTTCCTTTCCTTTCCTTTCCTTTCCTTTCCTTTCCTTTCCTTTCCTTTCCACACCTTTCCTTTCCTTTCCACACCTTTCCTTTCCTTTCCACACCTTTCCTTTCCACACCTTTCCTTTCCACACCTTTCCTTTCCACACCTTTCCTTTCCACACCTTTCCTTTCCACACCTTTCCTTTCCACACCTTTCCACACCTTTCCACACCTTTCCACACCTTTCCACACCTTTCCACACCTTTCCTTTCCACACCTTTCCTTTCCACACCTTTCCACACCTTTCCACACCTTTCCTTTCCACACCTTTCCTTTCCACAGCTTTCCACAGCTTTCCACACCTTTCCACAGCTTTCCACACCTTTCCTTTCCACACCTTTCCTTTCCACACCTTTCCACACCTTTCCACACCTTTCCACACCTTTCCACATTTTTCCACACCTTTCCTTTCCACACCTTTCCTTTCCACACCTTTCCACACCTTTCCACACCTTTCCACACCTTCCACACCTTTCCACACCTTTCCTTTCCACACCTTTCCTTTCCACACCTTTCCTTTCCACACCTTTCCTTTCCACACCTTTCCTTTCCTTTCCTTTCCACACCTTTACTTTTCACAACTTTCCTTTCCACACCTTTCCTTTCCACACCTTTCCTTTCCTTTCCACACCTTTCCTTTCCACACCTTTCCTTTCCACACCTTTCCTTTCCTTTCCACACCATTCCTTTCCACACCTTTCCTTTCCACACCTTTCCTTTCCTTTCCACACCTTTCCTTTCCACACCTCTCCTTTCCACACCTTTCCTTTCCACACCTTTCCTTTCCTTTCCACACCTTTCCTTTCCACACCTTCCTTTCCACACCTTTCCACACCTTTCCACACCTTTCCACTCCTTTCCACACCTTTCCTTTCCTTTCCTTTCCTTTCCTTTCCTTTCCTTTCCTTTCCTTTCCTTTCCTTTCCTTTCCTTTCCTTTCCTTTCCTTTCCTTTCCTTCCTTTCCTTTCCACACCTTTCCACACCTTTCCACACCTTTCCACACCTTTCCACACCTTTCCACACCTTTCCACACCTTTCCACACCTTTCCACACCTTTCCACACCTCTCCTTTCCACACCTTTCCTTTCCACACCTTTCCTTTCCTTTCCTTTCCTTTCCTTTCCTTTCCTTTCCTTTCCTTTCCTTTCCTTTCCTTTCCTTTCCTTTCCTTTCCTTTCCTCTTCCTTTCCTTTCCACACCTTTCCTTTCCACACCTTTCCTTTCCACACCTTTCCTTTCCACACCTTTCCTTTCCACACCTTTCCACACCTTTCCTTTCCACACCTTTCCTTTCCACACCTTTCCTTTCCACACCTTTCCTTTCCTTTCCACACCTTTTCTTTCCACACCTTTCCTTTCCACACCTTTCCTTTCCTTTCCACACCATTCCTTTCCACACCTTTCCTTTCCACACCTTTCCTTTCCTTTCCACACCTTTCCTTTCCACACCTCTCCTTTCCACACCTTTCCTTTCCACACCTTTCCTTTCCTTTCCACACCTTTCCTTTCCACACCTTTCCTTTCCACACCTTTCCACACCTTTCCACACCTTTCCACACCTCTCCTTTCCACACCTCTCCTTTCCACACCTTTCCTTTCCTTTCCTTTCCTTTCCTTTCCTTTCCTTTCCTTTCCTTTCCTTTCCTTTCCTTTCCTTTCCTTTCCATTCCTTTCTGTTCCTTTCCTTTCCTTTCCACACCTTTCCTTTCCTTTCCACACCTTTCCTTTCCACACCTCTCCTTTCCACACCTTTCCTTTCCACACCTTTCCTTTCCTTTCCACACCTTTCCTTTCCAGACCTTTCCTTTCCACACCTTTCCTTTCCACAACTTTCCTTTCCTTTCCTATCCACACCTTTCCTTTCCACACCTTTCCTTTCCAAACCTTTCCTTTCCTTTCCACACCTTTCATTTCCACACCTTTCCTTTCCACACTTTTCCTTTCCTTTCCACTCCTTTCCTTTCCACACCTTTCCTTTCCACACCTTTCCTTTCCTTCCACACCTTTCCTTTCCATACCTTTCCTTTCCACACCTTTCCTTTCCTTTCCTTCCTTTCCTTTCCTTTCCTTTCCTTTCCTTTCCTTTCCTTCCTTTCCTTTCCTTTCCTTTCCTTTCCTTTCCTTTCCTTTCCTTTCCACACCTTCCACACCTTTCCACACCTTTCCACACCTTTCCACACCTTTCCACACCTTTCCACACCTTTCCTTTCCACACCTTTCCTTTCCACACCTTTTCTTTCCACACCTTTCCTTTCCACACCTTTCCTTTCCACACTTTCCTTTCCTTTCCTTTCCTTTCCTTTCCTTTCCTTTCCTTTCCTTTCCTTTCCTTTCCTTTCCTTTCCTTTCCTTTCCTTTCCTTTCCTTTCCTTTCCTTTCCACACCTTTCCACACCTTTCCACACCTTTCCACACCTTTCCACACCTTTCCACACCTTTCCACATCTTTCCACACCTTTCCACACCTTTCCACACCTTTCCACACCTTTCCTTTCCAGACCTTTCCTTTCCACACCTTTCCTTTCCACAACTTTCCTTTCCTTTCCTATCCACACCTTTCCTTTCCACACCTTTCCTTTCCACACCTTTCCTTTCCTTTCCACTCCTTTCATTTCCACACCTTTCCTTTCCACACTTTTCCTTTCCTTTCCACTCCTTTCCTTTCCACACCTTTCCTTTCCACACCTTTCCTTTCCTTTCCACACCTTTCCTTTCCATACCTTTCCTTTCCACACCTTTCCTTTCCACACCTTTCCTTTCCACACCTTTCCTTTCCTTTCCTTTCCTTTCCACACCTTTCCTTTCCTTTCCTTTCCTTTCCTTTCCTTTCCTTTCCTTTCCACACCTTTCCACACCTTTCCACACCTTTCCACACCTTTCCACACCTTTCCACACCTTTCCTTTCCACACCTTTCCTTTCCACACCTTTCCTTTCCACACCTTTCCTTTCCACACTTTTCCTTTCCTTTCCTTTCCTTTCCTTTCCTTTCCTTTCCTTTCCTTTCCTTTCCTTTCCTTTCCTTTCCTTTCCTTTCCTTTCCTTTCCTTTCCACACTTTTCCTTTCCTTTCCTTTCCACACCTTTCCTTTCCACACCTTTCCACACCTTTCCACACCTTTCCACACCTTTCCTTTCCTTTCCTTTCCTTTCCTTTCCTTTCCTTTCCTTTCCTTTCCTTTCCTTTCCTTTCCTTTCCTTTCCTTTCCACACCTTTCCACACCTTTCCACACCTTTCCACACCTTTCCACACCTTTCCACACCTTTCCTTTCCTTTTCACACCTTTCCTTTCCACACCTTTCCTTTCCACACCTTTCCTTTCCACACCTTTCCTGGTGCTCACTAATGTGGAAGAGAACATTAGAGAGGTTAAGATTGGAGGCTGCCTGGGCTGTAGCAACCATGCCCTGGTGGAATTTGTGATCTTGAGGAATATAGGTCTGGTAAAAATCAGTCAGGACCTTGATCTTCAGGAAAGCAAACTTCTGGCTGCTTAAGCAATTAATGGCTAGGATCCCCTGGGAAACTGTCCTTGAGGGCACAGTAATTGAATAGAGCTGTCAGCTCTTTAAGGATACCCTTTCGAGAGTGCAACATCTCTCCATCCCCCAGCAGAAGAAATCGAGCAGAGGAGGCGGGCAACTGGCATGGTTGAGCAAGGACCTGCAGCTTAAACTAAGGAGAAATATGGAAATGTACAGGAAGTGGAAGCAGGGTTGTGTAGCCTGGGAGGAATATAGGGGTGTCACCCGGATGTGTAGAAACAGGAAAGCCAAGGCACAGATGGAGCTGACTTCGGCAAGGGATGTGAAGAATAACAAGAAGGGGTTCTACAGATACATAAGCAGGAGGAGATAGGCTAAGGAGAGTGTTCCCCCTCTGATAAACGAGACGGTAGAACTGGCTTCCTCAGACATGGAAAAAGCTGACGTACTCAATAAGTGCTTTGCCTCAGTCTTCGCTGCTGGTCTAGTTTCTGTTGTGGTTTAACCAGGCTGGCAGCTAAACAACACAGAGCCGTTCGCTCACCCTTCCCCCTCCTTCTCTGGGATAGGGGAGAGAAACAGGAAAATGAAGGCTATGGGTTGAGATAAAGACAGTTTATTAAGACAGGAAAATAATAATAATAATAATAATGATAATAGCACTAATAATAATAATGTGTATGAAACAAGTGATGCACAATGCAATTGCTCTCCACCTGCTGACTGATGCCCCGCCGATACCTGAGCAGCCATCCCCCCCATCAGAGCTAGCCACCCCTATATATTGTTTAGCATGTCGTCAGATGGTATGGAATACCCCTTTGGCCACTTTGGGTCAGCTGTCTTGGGTCTGTCCCCTCCCAGCTCCTGCTGTACCTCCAGCCTGCCCGCTGGCAGGACAGAGCGAGAAGCTGGAAAGTCCTTGGCTTAGTGTAAGCACTGCTCTGCAACAATTAAAACATCCGTGTGTTATCAACATTATTCTCATCCTAAATCCTAAACACAGGACCCTACCAGCTACTAGGAGGAAAATTGACTCTATCCTAGCTGAAACCAGGACGTACAGCCACCCCTTATTCCATACCATTTATGTCATGCTCAGGTTACACAATTTCCAATACATTCTAATTAATCAACATTTCCATCTATGGTATATAGAATGTCCACTGAGTTTGCATAGTCTATGACTGACTTCTGGCTCCATCTGTTAGAGCAGTCTTTTTAGGGCAGAAGAGATGGTGTGTGATGTTGGATCGTCAAAGTTGAAGCCCATTCTCGTTCCATCACATCTCTATGTCCATTTCTATCAAAATTCATTCATTATTATCTGTGCGGCTGTTAATGTGATACCATTAACAGGACACTAACATATAGCAATCATGGTAGTGATGACATACAGTATTATATAATAAGTAACATGATACAAAACAACTCGAGGGCTATTCTCACCCAGTATTAAATCCCCTTGAGGTACACACTGGACCTCCCCATTCATTTGCATTACCCACCAAGTGCATCCAGGTCCCTGAGAAAAAGCAATCCCACAAATGGGTTTGCCTTTTCCTGAGGCAGGAGAAGCCCAGACTGTTTTACCCAGCATATTTCTTACATGCACTACAGGAACTTTATCCCCTTCTACAGGACGTAACAGGTTTGATTGGGCAGGTCCAGCTCGGTTGGCAGATCCCCTAGTATTGACTAACCAGGTGGCCCTTGCCAAATGGGTATCCCAATCTTTGAATGTCCCAGCACCCATTGCTTTCAGTGTAGTCTTTAACAGTCCATTGTATCGCTCAACTTTCCCGGAGGCTGGTGCATGATAGGGAATGTGATACACCCACTCAATACCATGTTCCTTGGCCCAAGTGTCTGTAAGGCAGTTTCAGAAATGAGGCCAATGTCTGGATCAATTCATCTGGGGTGTCTTGTCATCATAGGACTTGTTTTTCAAGGCCCAGGACAGTGTTCTGCATGGTGGCATGGGGCACAGGATATGTTTCCAGCCATCCAGTGGTTGCTTCCACCATTGTAAGTACATGGCGCTTGCCATTGCGAGTTTGAGGGAGTGTGATGTAATCAATCTGCCAGGCCTCTCCATATTTATATTTCAGCCATCGTCCTCCATACCAAAGAGGCTTTGACCTTTTGGCTTGCTTGATTGCATCACGTCTTTCACAGTCATGAATAACCTGTGATACAGCGTCCATGGTCAGGTCCACCCCTCAATCACGAGCCCATCTGTATGTTGCATCTCTATCTTGATGGCCTGAGGTATCATGAGCCATTGGGCTATAAATAATTCACCCTTCTGTTGCCAGTCCAGGTCCACCTGAGCCACTTCAATCTTAGCAGCCTCATCCTCCTGCTGGTTGTTTTCATGTTCTTCGGTAGCCCGATTCTTGGGCACATGAGCATCTACGTGGCATATCTTTACAACCAGGTTCTCTACCCGGGCAATAATTTCTTGCCACAATGCAGCAGCCCAGATGGGTTTGCCCCTGCGCTGCCAGTTGTTCTGCTTCCATTGCTGTAAACACCCCCACAGGGCATTTGCTACCATCCATGAATCAGTGTAGAGATAGAGAACAGGCCATTTTTCTCGTTCTGCAATATCTAAAGCCAGCTGAATGGCTTTCACTTCTGCAAATTGACTCAATTCACCTTCTCCCTCAGCAGCTTCTGCAACTCGTCGTGTAGGACTCAATATAGCAGCCTTCCATCTCCAATGCTTTCCCACAATACAACAGGACCCATCAGTCAACAGGTCATATTTCTTCTCATTTTGTGGTAGCTTCTTGTACAGTGGGGCTTCTTCAGCACGGACCACCTCCTCCTCTGATGATATCCCAAAGTATTTGCCTTCTGGCCAGTCCATAATCACTTCCAAGATTCCTGGGCGACTGGGGTTTCCTATTCGAGCCCGCTCAGTGCAATCCACTTGCTCCATGTAGCATCAGTTGCATGATGTGTAGAGGGGACCCTTCGTTGAACATCTATTGGGATTTGACAACATCCATCTCGCATTTTATTCCTAAAAAATGGATCTCCTGTACAGGTCCTTTAACTTTTTTTTGGTTTTATGGCAAAACCGGCCTTCTGAAAGATTTGGACTATTTTCTTCCCTTTCTCGAAAACTTCCTCTGCTGTGTCACCCCACACAATAATGTCATCGATGTACTGCAGGAGTTCAGGAGCTTCCCCCGGTTCCAGCACAGTGTGGATCAGTCCATGGAAAATGCTAGTGCTGTGTTTCCACCCCTGGGGCAGCCGAATCCCAGTATATTGTATTCCCCTCTGTGGTGGTTTTACCGTGCTGGGCAGCTAAACACCACAACCACTCTCACTCCTCCTCCTTAGATGAGGATGCGGAGAAGTAAAGCAAAGAACAACTCACAGGTTGAGATAAGGATAATTTAATTAAAGGGAAATAATAATAATAATAAAAGAAAGATTATTATGAACTAAACAATTTATCTAAAGGGAAATAAAAAGGGAATGGAGAAAAGGGAGGGGGAAATGGAAAATAAAAAAAAAGGGTGGAAAAAAAAAACAAATAAAACAAATGAAGGCTATGTGGAAGTGCAGAGGAAAGAAATTACTCTCTACTTCTCACAAATGAGCGATGATTGACCACGTCTTTGAAGCAGGGCCTCAACGCACGTAGACGGTGTTCGGGAGGAGGACCGATGTTTTCACAACGAGAGCCCACCCCTTCCCTCTTCTTCCTGTTTCCACCTTTTATTGCTGAGTGTGACATCATATGGTATGGAATATCCCTTTGATTGGTTTAGGTCAGCTGCCCTAGTGATGTTTCTCTCCTCAATTTTTGCCCACCCCCTAGGAGGGTTAGAGAAAGGCCCAATGCTGTGCCACTGCTGCTCAGCAGTAGACACAACACTGGTGTGATAACACTGCTGTTCCAGCTACAAGTGCAGAGTACGGCACTGAATGGACTGCTGCCGGGAAAGTTAACATTCCAGCCAGACCCAGTACAACCTCCAAGTGAAAGCAAACTGACACCTGCACTCTGCTGCAAGAGGGATGGAGAAAAATGCATTAGCGATATCAGTTGTGGCGTACCATTTGGCTGCCTTCGATTCCAGTTCGTACTGGAGTTCTAGCATGTCTGGCACTGCAGCACTCAGTGGTAGCGTGACTTCGTTCAGGCCACGATAGTCCACTGTTAGTCTCCACTCATCATTAGACTTTTGCACTGGCCATATGGGACTATTGAAAGGTGAATGAGTCTCGCTGATCACTCCTTGGCTCTCCAGTTGACGAATTAGCTTATGGATGGGAATCAGGGAGTCTCAGTTGGTGCGATATTGCCGCCAGTGCACAGTTGTGGTAGCGATTGGCACTTGCTGTTTTTCGCCCTTCAGCAGCCCCACAACAGAAGGGTCCTCCAAGAGACCTAAAAAAGCCCACCGGAACCCTTTGGGGTCCTTAAAATATCCTCTACTGAGATAGTTTATGCCAAGTAGGCACAGAGCATCCAGGCCAGTCACAATACGGTGCTTTTGCCACTCATTCCCAGTTAGACTCACTTCAGCCTCCTATACAGTTAACTGCTGGGATCCTCCCATCACCCCATAAATACAGATGGGTTCTGGCCCTTTATAGCTTGATGGCATTAGAGTACATTGTGCATCAGTGTCTAGTAAAGCCTTGTACTTCTGTGCATCTGATGTACCAGGCCATCGAATCCACACAGTCCAATAAACTTGATTGTCCCTTTCCTCCCCGTGGCTGGAGGCAGGGCCCCCCTAATCATGGTCAGAATATTCGTTTCTGTGTCTAAAGGACTGCTTGCTGGAAATTGGAACAGCAAGGTTTTCAGAGAACCCCGTTTTCCCAATTGCTTTTCTTTTGCAACTCACGTACCCGTGCCTCTAGGTAGAGTTAGCACGTCGACAGATGGTATGGAATACCCCTTTGGCTAGTTTGGGTCAGCTGTCCTGGGTCTGTCCCCTCGAGCTCTTGCTGCAACCCCAGCCTGCCCGTTGGCAGGACAGAGCAAGAAGCTGAGACGTCCTTGGCTTGGTGTAAGCACTGCTCTGCAACAATTAAAACATCAGGGTGTTATCAGCACTCTTCTCATCCTAATCCAAAACATAGCACCCTACCAGCTACTAGGAGAAAAATTAACTCTGTTCTAACTGAAAACAGCATATATAGACAGAAAACTGAACATTTTTTGAATAACAACTGAAACCTTAAATTTTATCTGTCCACTAGTTAACATGCTACAGACAGCCAGATTGTAAGGCAGGTCATGACTCTAGGTAGGCATGTTCCGGATAAATGGACAAGACAGTCTCCTAAGCATTGGTGGTATCATTCTCAGGTACATAACATTGCTCTACATAATCGTGTTTAAGCAAGAGAGACTGCCTTCTAAGATTATTGCCTTCTAGAACAGGACGGAGCATTTTAAAGAAACAAACAGGTTAGAAAAAGTTATTAGTAAATGCCAGAAATTTCATGCCTGAGGAATCTAGCAGAAACACTGAACTACTGACCTACCTTAAAAGAGTGTCTGCCTGTAGTGGGTTTACGTGGCAAGGTTTTGGTAGCAGGGGGCCATAGGGGTGGTTTCTGTGAGAAAGATCTAGAAGCTGCCCCATGTTTGGGAAGGGCCCCATTGTTTTCCAGAGCTGAGCCAATAAGCGATATTGTTTTGCGCCTCTGTGAGAGCATATTTAAGACAGGGAAAAAAACGCTGCGCCACACAGCAGCCGGGAGAGTCAAGGGAGTGAGAAACAGCCTTGCAGGTGCCAAGGTCAGTGTAGAAGGAGGGGGAGAGGTGCTCCAGGCGCCGGAGCAGAAGTCCCCTGCAGCCTGTGGTGAGGACCATGGTGAAGCAGGATGTCCCCCTGCAGCCCATGGAGTACCACGGTGGAGCAGGGTTCCACGCTGCAGCCCGTGGAGGAGACCATGGTGGAGCAGGTGGCCCTTCACCGACGGAGGCTGCCACCTGTGGAAGACCCCTGCCGGAGCAGATTCCGGGCCGGACCTGTAGCCCGTGGAGAGGAGACCACGCAGGAGCAGGTGACCTGGCAGGAGCTGCTGCCCGTAGGGGAGCCAGGTTGGAGCAGTTTTCTCCTGAGGGATGGACCCCGTGGTACGGACCCATATCTGGAGCAGTTCTGGAAGAGCTGCTGCCTGTGGGAAGCCCACGCTGGATCAGTTCATCAAGGACTGTATCCCGTGGGAGGGACCCCACAGCACAGGGGACGAGAGTGACCGAGAAGGAGCGGCAGAGAAGAAGTGCTGTAGACTGACCATAACCCCCATTCCCCTGTTCCCCTGCGCCACTTCGGGGGGAGGAGGTGGAAGAGGGTGGATGGGGGGGGGAAGGTGCTTTTGGTTTCTTTCCTTTGTTTCTCACTTCTCTAGCTTGTTAGTAATGAGCAATAAATCTTACTATCTCCTTATGCCGAGTCTGTTTTGCCCGTTATAATAATTATTGCGTGATTTTCTCATCCTTATCTCAACCCTTGAGCCCTTTTCACATATTTTCTCCCCATTCCTCTTTGAGGAGGGGGAGTGAGAGAGCGGCTGTGGTGGAGCTCGGCTGCCCACGCGAGGATTTCCTAGGAAAATTCTCTCTTCAAAGTATTTTCTTTGGATGCCAACATGTGTTCCAGCATTCAGTCACCACAGTATCCGCATTTCAAACAGTGACCACAATGAACTCTAGTAAAGAAAAACTGCTTGAGTCAGCTTTCACAGGTCACTACAGTGCTTTAAGTTCTGTGGGAGATCAAAATGGATAATGATGTTATAAATGAAGTCTCAACTCAATCTGAATTTTGTAATATTTATACTTATAAAAGGTATAAAAGTTATAAAAGGTATAAAAGGCAAGTAAACAGCGCTGGGTGTGCGGGGAGTCTACGCTCCACCAACATGCACACACGAACATCAAACTTTCTAAATATATAGAACATTGCTTTACATACTAATCGCGAGTATGCCTATACATACTTACAATCAGGAAAGGTAACAATCCTTTAAATTCCATGACTTACTAAACTCGAGTACACCTATACATACGTACAATCAGAAAAGGTAACAAAGAATCCTTTAAGTTCCAAGACTTAACAGTCTCCATTTTCCATTCCTTTTGACCAATATGTCTTGCTTTAAGTTGTCAAGCAACTTGGTCTTCAGGCCTTACATATACTGTTCCTCCCGGATCGAAGAAAAGCATATCTATATCCTTTTCAAGGCCAATGAAGCCTGGGTCAAAAGGCACGTCCAGGTCAACAGGGAGCGTAACAGCAAAAGCCTTCGATGGCTGTAGCAGCAGAGGGGCCCATGGCATTGCAGTCGGATCAGTAAAGGAGCCTGCAGCTCCCTCACTATCTGGCAAGCCACACGTTTCTGACTGTGGTCCCACATGGCTCTTTAAGGCCTCAGAGACTGCTTGCCAGGTGCCGAGCAATCCCACTGCAACCTTGTCATTTTTAGTTGCAGAGTCCCACACCTTGACCTCAGTTTGGTCCCATATTTCATGATCATATACTGTCCGGTTCTTAATAATGTTAGGAATGTTTTAACAATTTGTGTCAGCAAAGAACAGTCCTGTCTGCCTCTGGGTCCTGCACTGGCAATTTAATTCTTGAACCATAGATGCAGTGTGTCCCAGTCTCCCCCTCATTCTAGTCCATTTATCAAGTCTTCAGAAAATACTCCTCAAATTTATGAACCTGTTTGCTTTTGTTATTTCGAACTTCTATTTCTAACAGTTACAGCCTTTTTTTTTTTTGTCTTCTTCGAGATTAGCTTAACACTGCTATAGGTGTTGCTGTCCCTGTGAATGGCTGGTGAAGAATGTTTTAATTACTGGTGAAGTGTCAATAAGAAAGCTATTTGTGTTTGTATGAAGTCTTTGATGTCTGGGGGTTTCAGAACAACTGATAACAACTAGTGACTGTTATGGGATACTATGCAGGCCTCTGATATCTGGCCAGGTGGCCAAGAGATTAAGAAGAAGAAAAAAGAAGCTGAAGGACGGCTGGGAGACAAGACCTGCAGGAGATGTTCTATAAACTTGATACGGTGCCAGGGGAGTACAAAGGGGAAGGACGAGAAAAAAAACTTGGAGAGGAAGACTACGAGCCTTCAGCATGAAAGACCCCTAGAGACCCCCAGAGGGACCACCGGAGACTGATGCGCATGCTCCAGTAGGAGGGACTGCACCCCGGAAGCTAATTTTAATAATCTATTTTTTTTAGAAGTAGTAATGAATATGTATTAGTCTAGGAGCATAAAAATCAGCTGCTTGATGTAACTGGTGTGCATCCTGGTGGAGCGGAGACTCCCGGTGCACCCAGCGCTGTTTGCTTACCTCTATTCTTTTAATGAATCCTATTTTTTTTATTTAATCCTATTTTGAAGATTGAGCCATTTCTAACACTATTGTAATCTACAGTGGTTAATAATCCACCGTTTTCCTAGAAGCTTTTTACTAGTCAATCCCAGTCCCTCCAAAATCCACAATATATAGATACACAAGTAAAATCAGACCACTGTAAATTAACTGCCTGTTGACAATTACACTGAGGACATTTAAACCTGATGAGCCAATAATATGCCTGGGCAAATTTTGTTCCCTTAGACATACACCTCAATGGCAGTTCTTATATTTACATATTTACATATTAACATATGTATAAAAGAATACTTTAACAAAAATGCCCGGGCTTTTATATATACAATATACAGTGTACAGTTATTATTCCAGTTAGAATTATTCCTCAGAAGCTGCAAACATTATGCCAGTTGCCATTAAAGCTCGCTTACCCTCCTCCTGTCTCTTTCTTAAAATCTCGGACATCCCCGGAGTTAATGGGGATGGCCACATATTCCTAGTCACTGGTCCCTGAGTGCTAGAATCAGAGTTTTTATTGGCATCTCCCTGGGGTTGCAGATTAAGAAGCCCAGGAGTCGGAGGGGCTGCAGGTGGGGGTGGTGGAATATAGGGAGGCGGTGGGGCTGGGATCTCTAATTCTCGGTTTTTCCTTGCGCCTCCCATCCCCTTCTTTTTCTTTTAGAAGATATAAATTGGCTCGAGTTTCCGAGCTGATCCACAAATGTGCATATTCACTTTCTTCCAAACTAAAAAGTTCCTTTGAGTTTACATAAATATTTAGGTCTGACAAACCCAATCTTCAAAAGACCCAAATAGGGGCCAGTAAAGGTGGTCTCCTCGAATCTGTTTACCACCCCAAACTTCAACACAATAATGTATCATTTTTACTTTATTCCTTCCCCGCCTAAAAGGGGAATCCTCCCAATTTTTAATCATTAATCCCAGGGTAACCTAACATCAGACGTTAACCCACCCATGGAACCAGAAGGCTTACTCTTCTTCTGTCCCATCTTCCGGAACACCTTCACACACACATGCATGAATCGCTTCCCCTTTTCGTGGCCCACTCCCTCGTGGGAGGTAGGAACTGCACTACCTAGGGGTCTGCACTCACTTCTTCCGCACTTGGACATCTCACACGTCATGCTCTGGGAACCCAAACCCAACCGAACGGATCACTGGCCTATACTTACCCACCCCGTGGGTCTTCGTTCGGGCTTCGTGCACAAAGGTTGCCTGGGGTTTACCGGTTTTATTTGCTTGTGTCTAATTTGGGGTTCGTTGGTGAAGGATTTGAATGAAAGTAGTCCTAGCGAAGGCCGCTGAAATCAGCGGGGCGCCCCCTCCAAAGGTCTTTCAATCAGATTGCCTTCATCCGAGTCACGGCACCAAATTGTTATAAATTAGACCACACAATTTACTGGTCTATTGAAATTATTTTATTAATCAAGTAAGCAGACACAAGCAAAACAGCGCTGGGTGGCTGGGGAGTCTCCGCTCCGCAACAGCACGCAACTTCCCTTTCCAGGGTTGCTGTTTTATAGCAGTCGAGTTCCGGCTTGTCAGGACTTGTTGAACTGGCTGAGGCTGCGCAGTCTATTGTTGAGAGGGGGGTCGTTGTTCCTCTGCTGGTGATCACGCGTTGTGCTCGTGTTCAGGTGGGGGTAGTGAAGCGGCAAACAGGATGTCTTGTGGTCTTGTTTCACACAAGGATGTTTACCCAATACCCCCTCCTGCTATCTGCTTGCTTAATCCTCCCCCTTATCAAGGCCGTTAAATTGTGCAACATATCTCCTCAGCAGATTCTCCAACTTCCTCAAAGACAATGAACAAACCCAAACTAATTTATCACAAAATCACAAAACTCAGTCTAGGTCTGGAACAAAGTTTCAATTAATTAATTGATTTGGTGTATGTGAGCACTTCCAGTTTGGATCTCCATATGCTAAGACAGGAAGAGTCAGAATGAATGAGTCATTCACAGTTTCCTTTCTGACATTAAAAAAAAATAAAATAAAATCTGATTTGGTTTTCTTTGTTTAGTTGCTTGCTTTTGTTATGTTTTGTTTGGTTTTACTTATTGGGTTTAGTCTCTACCATAAGGATTTACTTAATTCTAAACGAGTCATTTCCAGTACCATCATAATCCAGAAGTGTTGTGTTGTGTTTTTCCCACATTCTGGTTAGATCTGATTTAGATTTTTGCACATACGTAGACAAATTCAGATGGATTACTATTCTGAATTGTCTCACTAACCAGAAGTTGATGATTTCCCTAAAATCTATCAGATTTTCCATGTTTAAAAGAAAAAAAATCACCTCCCCCTTCTCCATAGGGAAGGAAAAAATTGTTCAGATACTGTGAATTCCTTGAACTGAAATGTTCCACCTAAAATCAGCACCAAGTCCGTTTGTTTGCTAGTGATAACAGATTTGTTGATGTTATATATGGAGTGGTAATTCGTGTCGAGAAAATGGTTGATATTAATAAAGAAGGGGAAGATTTGGGAATGTGGCCATGGGGGTCAGAACGCCCCATGGTTGAGATAACATTAGACTCTTAACGACGAGGCCATCAGGAATATAAGAGTTTAGAGGGAACAAAGAAGGGTGATTCAGGAGACTCCATGCAGTCTCTGGTTTCTTGTTCTCCAGATGGTTCTCTTGTTCTCCAGCCATTAAGGCATAGAAATTTCTGGGTGTTTACCGTTGTTGTTATTTGCAAAGTTGTTTGACCAATGAAAAGTTGTTTTGAAAAGAACTGCTGTGGAGAGAAGGGTATAAGAGGGGAGCCTGCCCTCAAGATAAAAAAAAAGGCAACACGTTGTTATGAAGTTATGTCATCAATAAAGAAGCAGAAAGAAGAAATGAAAAGGAACAGGGTAGCGGAACGGAGACCAGGACGGGAATGGGCACATTGATTGCCTCATGAAGATAGGTTTGGCCAAACTCAGCAAACCGCTCAGAGACACTTGTACAGAAAGTCGCTCGAAATAAGCGCACCGGAGCTGGGAAGAAGCTCAAGCTGAGAGTAGCGGAGCCGTGTACACAACTGCCCCTCGCTGGTAAGCAGTTGTGCATTATGGGGAATCGTACGTCCTTGGAAACAAAGACTGTCCTGGTAACCTTACAGCTGTTGCAGGAAGCACAGCCGAAAGCACGACAGACACCAGTATGGTCAGATCATGCTCCATCTTATTGCCCAAATAGCCTAACTTTTATAGTGAACTTAACAGGGGCGTGTTATAATTGAGGTCTCAACTCAATCTGAATTTTTTAATATTTATAAAACAAATATTTCTAAAAGGTACAAAAGTCAAGTAAACAGCGGTGGGTGTCCGGGGAGTCTATGCTCCACCAACATGCACACATGAACATCAAACTTTCTAAATATACAGAACATTGCTTTACATACTAAACGCAAGTATGCCTATACATACGTACAATCAGGAAAGGTAACAAACAATCCTTTAAGTTCCATAACTTACTAAAAACAAGTACGCCTATAGATATGTGCGACCAGAAAAGGTAACAAACAATCCTCCAAGTTCCACGACTCAACAGTCTCCATTTTCCACTCCTTTTCTTGATTACATACAAGTCTCCATTTTCCATTCCCTTTGAACAATATGTCTTGCTTTAAGTTGTCAAGCAACTCGGTCTTCAGGCCTTATGTATCCCATTCTTCCCGGATCGAAGAAAAGCATATCCATCTCCTTTTCAAGGCCAATAGGCCTGGGTCAAAAGGCACGTCCAGGTCAACAGGGAGCGTAACAGCAAAGGCCTTTGATGGCTGTAGTAGCAGAGGGGCCCATGGCGTAGCAGTCGGATCAGTAAAGGAATCCACAGCTCCCTCACTATCTGGCAAGCCACACGTTTCTGACTGTGGTCCCACATGGCTCTTTAAGGCCTCAGAGACTGCTCACCAGGTGACGAGCAATCCCACTGCAACCTTGTCATTTTTAGTTGCAGAGTCCCACACCTTGACCTCAGTTTGGTTCCATATTTCAGGCTCATAAACTGTCCGATTGTTAATAAGGAGAATGAGCTGTAAGGTTACCAGGACAGTCTTTGTTCCTAAGGATGTATGATTCCCCATAATGCGCAACTGCTTACCAGCGAGGGGCAGTTGTGTACACGGCTCCGCTACTCTCAGCTTGAGCTTCTTCCCAGCTCCGGTGCGCTTATTTCGAGCGACTTTCTGTACAAGTGTCTCTGAGCGGTTTGCTGAGTTTGGCCAAACCTATCTTCATGAGGCAATCAATGTGCCCATTCCCGTCCTGGTCTCCGTTCCGCTACCCTGTTCCTTTTCATTTCTTCTTTCTGCTTCTTTATTGATGACATAACTTCATAACAACGTGTTGCCTTTTTTTTTATCTTGAGGGCAGGCTCCCCTCTTATACCCTTCTCTCCACAGCAGTTCTTTTCAAAACAACTTTTCATTGGTCAAACAACTTTGCAAATAACAACAACGGTAAACACCCAGAAATTTCTATGCCTTAATGGCTGGAGAACAAGAGAACCATCTGGAGAACAAGAAACCAGAGACTGCATGGAGTCTCCTGAATCACCCTTCTTTGTTCCCTCTAAACTCTTATATTCCTGATGGCCTCGTCGTTAAGAGTCTAATGTTATCTCAACCATGGGGCGTTCTGACCCCCATGGCCACATTCCCAAATCTTCCCCTTCTTTATTAATATCAACCATTTTCTCGACACGAATTACCACTCCTTATATAACAGGCAGATAGTGTCTTACAGAAGATTATTGGTTAAAAGCACTCAGACAAACAACAACAAGAAAACTACCGCACCTGCAAGAAAACAGCCCCCTTGTGATTAGCAGTTATGTAGACCTTGTCCTTGAAGCCAGCTACTGGTAACAATATTTTTCTGAATTCCTCAATTGGGCGATGTGGGAACACTGTCATGGGAACTTCTCATAGTTGCCCTGGTAGCTTGGTTTGCTCTGGTGCAGCAAGCCATGAGATCCTTGCTGTTTCAAAAATCCCTCAACAATTCACCCCTTTTTTTTTTAATATTTTCTTTGAGCAAACCAAGTGCGATGTAAGAGTTTTTCAAGTAACCTTTTAGCCATATTTATTACAATACAACATGCAATGATTATTAACACCACAACAAACAGAATCCTTAATCCCTCTTTGACTAATCCCAGTAACCATCTATGCATCGTTCCAAACAAATCACTGATCCATTGATTGAAAGGACTGATATCATATTGAATCTTTCTCATGTACTCCTTCAGGAAAGTAATGGATTTGTGAATTGACTCATTATGATCAATAAGGTTTAAACAGCACATTCCCTCAAAGTCCTCACACCCATGCCTTTGAGCCAAAAGCAAGAAGTCAATAGCAGCTCGATCCTGTAAGAGCGCATGTCGCAGACTATTTTGATCTGGTAACATCTCCTCAAGTATCTCTGTCGTGGCATGGGCTTGCTTCTCGGCCCTGCATGCCAATTTTTCTAAGTTATTAAGTGCGGCCGCAGATGCCACTCCTGGCACTAAAATTACCAATGCCGCTCTAGCTGCAACACCAAGCAATTCAACATTATCATTACAATCCGGTGTGAGCAATGCCCATTTATGTCTGGTGATATCACGCAACTGTGACAAGCTAGGAGCAAATATAGTGAGTTTATCTAAGTAACATGGACCTCTGATAGCATTTGCAGGGATACCTTGCCAGGCCCCATCCCCGCAAATCAGAAAAACATCAGGAGGAAAGGCCATAGCTGTATAATTGTTCCAAACGCTATAGTTGTTACCCCTTGTCTCTGTGCCATAAACCCCTAAACCCTGCTTAGCAGTGTCATTGTAATCACGGGTGTTATTTGTACCCGTATGGCCCTTTCCAAGTTCCTGTAGCAGGATCTTGGTAATTCATTCTTATTTCTGGTAACACATTTGGTGCTGCTATATTTATTGTTTGAAAATGAATATTCGCAGGAGGGTCTTCTCGGTCACTAGTCAAACATAAGTGATTCAAGACAACCAATGCCTCGGACAATCTCTCATCGATGTTCTTGATCTCTTTTAATCTCACTAATTGTTCTTTTATAACCTGGTGTGATCTTTCAACCATCACTTGGCCTGTGGGAGAATATGGAACACTTGTTTTTGGCTGAATCTGTAGGAAAATCCATTCTAGAACTCGAAAATGCTGCCCTATCATTCCACACTTGCCATCACCTGTGTCACTTATACTACTCCTATTACCTGTGCTATTAGTGTCAGTGGCATCCTCCTGATACTGTTTCTGTCTTTGTCGCCCCTTACTTTCCCCCTTTTCTTTTTGCCACTGACTATTCACCGTAAATGTATGACACACATGATTGCCAATTAGGAAAGAGAGCGTAACGTCTGCTATACGGCTACAGGCAGTGCCAGCTGCAACCTTAGAAGCTATTTGTGAAAGAGCCTGCCGGTGGTCATTTGTTAGTGTAATCCAGGGCTCTGCACTCCTGCACTGCAATAAAGGTAGTAATATAGCTAAGTCGTCATTAGTAATCCGTACAATGTGGCAACCCCACGGAATGTTATCCAGGAACATTTGTACATCTATCAAATTACGTAACAGCATAGTTATAACACTGATCTGGGGACGAATAGTCTTTTTTGCATTGCAAGATACGCCTCTCATAAAAAGAATGATAGAGAGAAGCAGCACAGCTGCCGGTGCCTCCATGGTTACGTCAGACAGTCTGCAGGGTCCTGATCTCCGCCCCTCTGCTATGTACCAACTCGCCACATGGTGAGGGTCGGCTGCCATTGTCCGCTGATGCCTCTGGTCTCCCGTAGCAACTCGATCTTGGATGTCCCGCGTCGCTCCGCGATGACGTCAATTTCCCGCATCCCACCGCGATTCCTTTGTTTCCCACGTTGAACCGTGATCTCTTTCCGCGTCTAGCCGCGATTTTTCCCTGCGTCTCCCTGCAATTTTTCCCTGCGTCTCCCCATGACTTTATCCCGCGTCTCCCCGCGATTTTACCCCACATCTCACCGCGATTTTACCCTGCGTCTCACCGCGATGACGTCAATGGCCCGCGTCTCACTGTGAGTCCTTTGTCCGGGTCAGTGTTTGGAGTTTCTCAATGTCTCTCAGGTGTTCCGGCTTCTGTCAGGTGTCTCTGTGTCTCTCAGAGCTGTCTGTGTCTCTGAAGGATCTCTCAGGGCTCTCCATGCCTCTGAAGTCTCTTCGTGTGTCTCAGGTCTCTCAGCGTCTGTTGGGTCTCTCAGCGTTTCTCAGGTCTCAGCTTCTCCCAGCATCTCTCAACTTCTCTCAGGGCTCTCCGTGTCTCTCTGAAGTCTCTCTGTTTCTGTCAGCATCTGTCAGATCTCTCAGCGTCTCTCAGCATGTCCGGGTCGCAGCCTGTTCGGGTCTCAGCCTGTTCAGGTCTCAGCCTGTTCGGGCACCATATGTTGCAGGAAGCATGGCCAAAATGAAGACAGACACCAGTAGAGTCAGATCATGCTCCATTTTATTGCCCAAATAGCCTAACATTTATAGTGAACTTAACAGGGGTGGATAGTGTTTCACACAAGATTATTGGTCAAAAGCACTGTTATATATGGAGTGGTAATTCATGTCGAGAAAATGGTTGATATTAATAAAGAAGGGGGAGATTTGGGAAAGTGGCCGTGGGGGTTGGAAGAGACAAATTCAGATGGATTACTATTCTGAATTGTCTCACTAACCAGAAGTTGATGATTTCCCTAAAATCTATCAGATTTTCCTTGTTTAAAAGAAAAAAAAATCACCTCCCCCTTCTCCATAGGGAAGGAAAAAATTGTTCAGATACTGTGAATTCCTTGAACTGAAATGTTCCACCTAAAATCAGCACCAAGTCCGTTTGTTTGCTAGTGATAACAGATTTGTTGATGTTATATATGGAGTGGTAATTCATGTCGAGAAAATGGTTTATATTAATAAAGAAGGGGGAGATTTGGGAGTGTGGCCATGGCAGTCAGAAAGCCCCATGGTTGAGATAACATTAGACTCTTAATGACGAGGCCATATAAAAGAGTTTAGAGGGAACAAAGAAGGGTGATTCAGGAGACTCCATGCAGTCTCCGGTTTCTTGTTCTCCAGCTGGTCTCTTGTTCTCCAGCCATTAAGGCATGGATGTTTCTGGGTGTTTGCTGTTGTCCTTACAATCAAAGTTGTTTGACCAATGAAAAGTTGTTTTGAGAAGAACTGCTGTGGAGAGAAGGGTATAAGAGGAGAGCCTGCCCTCAAGAAAGAAGAAAAAAATAAAGAAAAAGTGCAACGTGATGAAGTTACGTCATCAATAAAGAAGCAGGAAAAAGAAGTGAAGAGGAACAGGCTGCGGTGGTTTTACTGTGCTGGGCAGCTAAACCCCACAACCGCTCTCTAAACCCCCTTCTTTAGATAAGGAGGGGGAGAAGTGAAGCAAAGAACAACTCACGAGTTGAGATAAGGATAATTTAATTAAAGGGAAATAATAATTAAATAAAGATTATTATGAACTAAACAATTTAACTAAGGGGAAATAAAAAGGGAAAGGGGAAAAGGGAAAGGAAAAGAGAAAAATAAAAAGAAGGGAGGAAAACAAACAAATACAATAAATAAAGGCTATATGGAAGTGCAGAGGAAAGAAATTACTCTCTACTTCCCACAAATGAGCGGTGATTGACCACATCCTTGAAGCAAGGCCTCAACGCACACAGCCGGTGTTCGAGAAGAGGACCGACAGGACAAGGATTTAACAGGACAGGATTAATAGGGAGGTGTATCTTTTCATTCCATAGGTCTTTCTTGGAAAATGTTCTTAAGAACTGATGATTATTAGGTCTTCATCTGCCAAAGTGGCCACTCAAGGCAGGCGGAGTTGGATGTCTGGACACCAGCACCAGCTTAGCTCAAGTCCTTGTTGCACTGCCCAGCTCCTTGCAAAGTTGACCTGTCGTTGATCCTACAGCATCTTCCTACAACATACAACTTAGATTATAGATTAGTTTTCTCTCAATGTCAAATCTTCTTGAGGCACACACTTGATATCCCCATTCTTTTGCATGACCCACCAGGTATACCCTGGTCCTTGGGCGAAGACAATCCCACGAGTGGGTTTGCCTTTTCCCGAGGCAGGAGCAACCCACACTTCCTTCCCCATCCACCTTCCTACATGCACTACGGGAACTTTAGTTCCTTTCCCAGTGTGTAGGGGTTTTGTTTCGGCAGGACCAGCACGGCTGTCAGACCCCCTATTGTTAACTAGCCAAGTGGCTTCTGGTAGATTTGTGTCCCAGTGTTTCCACGTCCCAGCACCTAATGCTCGTAACAGTCTTTAACAGTCCATTGTACCTCTCAACCTTCCCAGAGGCTTGTGGGTGATAAGGGATGTGGTACACACACTCAATACCATGACTCTTGGCCCAGGAGGTGAAAAAAATTGTTTCGGAAGTGACTTCAGTTGTCAGACTCAATTCTCTCTGGTGTACGATGACGCCACAATACTTGTCTTTCCAGGCCCAAGATAGAGTTTCGGGCCGTGGCATGGTTTACAGGGTATGTTTCCAGCCACCCAGTAGTTGCTTCTACCATGGTGAGTATGTACCGTTTGCCTTGGCAAGTTTTTGGGAGTGGTCCGATATAGTCAATTTGCCAGGCCTCACCATATTGAAACCCTAGCCATCTCCCCCTGTTCCAGGGAGATTTTACCTTCATGGCTTTCTTGATTGCAGCACAGGTCTCACACTCATGGGTAACCTGTGTGATGGCCTCAATGGTCAAGTCCACCCCTCGATCACGAGCCCATCTGTAAGTGGCATCTCTCCCCAGATGTCCTGGTGTTTCATGGGCCCATCGAGCTACAAACAGTTCACCCTTACGTTCCCAGTCTAGGTCCACCTGAGCCACTTCAATTTTCGAAGCTCGATCCACTTCTTCGTTGTTCTGATATTCTTCAGTAGCGCGAATCTTGGGCATGTAGGCATCTACATGACGTACTTTAACATCCAGGTTTTCTACCCGGGCAGCAATATCTTGCCACAGGGTAGCAGCCCAGATAGGTTTACCTCTGCGCTGCCAGTTGCTCTCTTTCCATTGCTGCAGCCACCCCCACAGAGCATTTGCCACCATCCATGAGTCAGTATAAAGATACAATACTGGCCAATTTTCTCTTTCGGCGATATCTAGGGCCAGTTGTATGGCTTTCACTTCTGCATACTGACTCGACTTGCCTTCCCCTTCCATGGCCTCCACAACTCGTCGTGTGGGACTCCACACAGCAGCTTTCCATTTCCGATGGCTCCCTACCACACGGCAGGATCCATCAGTAAACAACGCATACTGCTTTCTGTCTTCTGGCAACTCATTGTATGGTGGTGCCTCTTCAGCACGGGTTGCCTCTTCTGTTGGCACTCCGAAATCTCTGCCTTCCGGCCAGTCCATAATCTCTTCCAGGATTCCTGGGCGATTGGGTTTTCCCATTCAAGCCCGCTTTGTAATTAACGCTATCCACTTACTCCATGTAGCATCAGTTGCATGGTGTGTAGTGGGAATTTTCTCTTTGAACATCCAATGTAACACAGGTAGCCGTGGGGCCAAGAGGAGCTGTGCCTCTGTACCCACAACTTCTGAAGCAGCTCGAACACCCTCATATGCTGTGAGAATTTCTTTTTCAGTTGGGGTGTAATTGGCTTCTGATCCTCGATAGCCCCGACTCCAGAAGCCCAGAGGTCGACCTCGAGTTTCTTCTGGGGTTTTCTGCCAAAGGCTCCAGGTGAGGCCATGCTCCCCAGGTGCAGTGTAAAGTATGTATGGCACAGCTGGTCCTGTACAGACAGGCCCAAGGGCCACTGCACGAGCTATTTCTTGTTTGATTTGTTCAAAGGCCTGTTGTTGCTCAGGGCCCCACTCAAAAGAGTTCTTGCAAAGCAAACTGCGGCCTGCATGCTGCTGCCAAAGGGATGGAGAAAAATGCATTAGCAATATCAATTGTGGCATACCACTTGGCTGCCTTTGACTCTAGTTTGTACTGAAGTTCTAGCATGTCCGGCACTGCAGCACTCAGCGGTGGCGTGACTTCGTTCAGGCCCCGATAGTCCACTGTTAGCCTCCACTCACCATTAGACTTTCGTACTGGCCATAAAGGACTATTAAAGGGTGAGCGAGTCTTGCTGATTACTCCCTGACTCTCCAGTCGGTGAACCAACTCATGGATGGGAATCAGGGAGTCTCGGTTGGTGCGATATTGCCGTCGGTGCACTGTTGTAGTAGCAATTGGTACCTGTTGTTCTTCAACCTTCAGCAATCCTACAACAGAAGGGTCTTCTGAAAGGCCAGGCAGGGTAGACAGCTGCCTAATCTTCTCTGTGCTCAAAGCAGCTATGCCAAAAGCCCACCAGTATCCTTTTGAATCCTTGAAGTATCCTCTCTTGAGATAGTCTATGCCAAGGATACACGGAGCCTCTGGGCCAGTCGCAATGGGATGCTTTTTCCACTCATTCCCAGTTAGACTCACTTCAGCTTCCAGTACAGATAGT
Source organism: Aythya fuligula (assembly GCF_009819795.1). Lineage (NCBI taxonomy): Eukaryota > Metazoa > Chordata > Aves > Anseriformes > Anatidae > Aythya > Aythya fuligula. Next base: position 3,592,121 of record NC_045594.1, on the reverse strand, counting down.
TGTTGGGATCCCCCTGTCACTCCAGAGATACAGGTGAGTTCTGTCCCTTGGTAGCCTGATGGCATTAAGGTACATTGTGCGCCAGTGTCCACTAGAGCTTTGTATTCTTGTGGTTCTGATGTGCCATGCCATCGGATCCACACAGTCCAATAAATCCGGTTATCCCTCTCCTCTACCTGGCCAGAGGCAGGGCCCCTCTAGTCCTGGTTGGAGCGTCTGCCACTTAATTCTGGCAAATGAGAGGTAGAGGTCCCTTCATCGTGGTCAAGAATAACATCAGCTCTTCTACTGCCTCTGGGGTACTGCCCAATAGAAACTGGAGCAGCATTTCTCTTAGGAGCCCCTCTTCTTGCTGCTGTATTTCCCTTCAGTTCACGTACCCGAGCAGCTAGGGTTGAAGTAGGTACACCATCCCATTTCCTCATATCTTCCCCATGGTCACGCAGATAAAACCACAAGGTGCCACGTGGTGTACGTCTTGGGTACTCTCTCTCTTGAGCAGGCGAATGCTGATTCTTAGTGGCTGAAGTATCACTCTGTCTAAATGAGGGGGAATATACTTGTTCCACGAGCTGGTCAAGTCCTTTAGACAGTTTCTCCACAGCTGAGACACAGGACTGTAGCGGAGCAGAGAGATTGTCTTCATATTTTTGAAGCTGGCAGGACAGATCATACATTGTTGGTCCCATCCCCTCATCCCAGTTAATTACTGCCAGGGTACTGGCATGTGCTGATGGTGCACTCCGCACAAATTTACGCCACATGGATGTTGTGCACTGGACTTCATCGGGGTCTTGAGGTGTCTGGGCATTGTCCAAATCACTATAAATCATCTCCCGCACAGCTAATTCCCGCAGATGCTGGAGACCTTTATCCACAGTGATCCACTTGCCTATGTGATATACAATATCTTCCTTATGGGCATATATTCCTCTCACAGCTGCCAGGAGTCACCTCCAGAGGCTGAGGGCCTGTGCTCCTCTCCTGATTACTTTGTCAATTACCCTTTCTCTAGAGAGGGATCCCAGCTGCTTGGCTTCATTGCCTTCTAATTGTATGCTATTGGCCCCAGCATCCCAGCATCGGAGCAGCCAAGTGAGGATGTGTTCACCTAGGCGTCGACCATAATCCTTTCATATTTCTCGCATCTCACTCAGGGATAAGGATCTAGTGGTTTCTGATTCCTTTATGATTTCTGTCTCGTCTTCCTGCTGTTTTTGTGATGGCTCTGCTTTAGAGGTGCCTGCCATTTCCCCTTCTCCCTCCTTCTTAGGAGAGCCTTCTTCCCTTACTAAACGAGCTGACCTCCGTTTCCATTGTTTTGACTTGACTATGGGGGCGACTGATACCATAGCTGGTTGGTCCTCTGGGTCAGCCACAGCATGTTACTTGGTCATCAGATTCAGAGACTTCCTCCCTCTCTTCAAGTTGCTGGATGATGTTAAACAGTGTTTGATAGGAGTAAGCCAGGACCCAGCACAATGCTGCAAGCTGTCGTTCTCCAGCATTATCAGGGTCAGGACATACAACTCTCAAACATTCTACCAAGTTTTTAGGATTTAGCATTTGCTCAGGGGTGAAGTTCAAAACTATTGGAGGAGACACTCGTGACAGGTATCTGCCAACATCATCCCACACACCGTGCCACTCACCACGAGACTGTTTCGGGACAGATTCCCAAGTAAGTTTTCTAAACATTTGACTAATCTTAGAGAGAAAATGAAACCTGTTATTCAGAATTAGAAATAGCAATACATGGGTTACAGATGGATCTTCAAAATACTCCCAAACTGTTGTAATTAGCCCACTGTGAAAGAAGGGAAAGGTACCATTCCCGATATTATTAATAAACTGGTGTCCAGATGAGAAAAGGAAGGCAGTGTAGTTCTGAATATTCTCTGAAAGATAGTTTCCATGGGACCCAAATGATAACAGCGCAGAGCCTGAATTCCAGATTAAACCCAAGGTCAGTGCTTGGCAGCACAGCGAATTAAAAAAAGTGAACACAGATTGTAGCACTTTGTCGGATCGGATATATAGGAGAAAGAAGAATATGACACAGATTGCATGACATATGATCAAAGCTATTATTAACAGGACAATGGACATGGTTACTAGCAAGCAAGCATGTTAGTTGTATGCGTTTAATCAATTCTATTGTTATCTCAACCCTTCGAGCCCCACGTTGGGCGCCAAAAAGGACTGTGGTGGTTTTACCGTGCTGGGCAGCTAAACCCCACAACCGCTCTCTCACTCCCCCTCCTTTAGAAAAGGAGGGGGAGAAGTAAAACAAAGAACAACTCACGGGTTGAGATAAGGATAATTTAATTAAAGGGAAATAATTATAATAATTAAATAAAGATTACCATGAACTAAACAATTTAACTAAGGGGAAATAAAAAGGGAAAGGGGAAAAGGGAGGGGAAGAGGGAAAAATAAAAAGAAGGGAGGAAAACAAACAAATAAAATAAATAAAGGCTATGTGGAAGTGCAGAGGAAAGAAATTACTCTCTACTTCCCACAAATGAGCAATGATTGACCACGTCTTTGAAGCAAGGCCTCAACGCACGTAGCCGGTGTTCAAGAGGAGGACAGACGTTTTCCCAACGAGAGCCCACCCCTCCTCTCTTCTTCCTGTTTCCACCTTTTATTGCTGAGTGTGACATCACATGGTATGGAATATCCCTTTGATTGGTTTAGGTCAGCTGCCCTAGTGATGTTTCTCTCCTCAATTTTTGCCCACCCCCTAGGAGGGTTAGAGAAAGGCCCAATGCTGTGCCACTGCTGCTCAGCAGTAGACACAACACTGGTGTGATAACACTGCTGTTCCAGCTACAAGTGCAGAGTACGGCACTGTATGGACTGCTGCCGGGAAAGTTAACATTCCAGCCAGACCCAGTACACAGGCTGGCAGGATGGAGACCAGGACGGGAACAGGCACTTTGATTGCCTCATGAAGATAGGTTCGGCCAAACTCAGCAAACCGCACAGAGAAGCCCGAACAGAAAGTCGCTCTAAATAGGCGCACTGGAGCTGGAGAGAAGCTCGAGCTGAGTGAAGCGGACCTGCACATACAACTGCCCATTGCTGGTAAGCAGTTGCGCATTATGGGGAATCATACGTCCTTAGGAACAAAGACTGTCCTGGTAAGCTTATAGCTTATTCTCCTTATTAACAATCGGATAGTTTATGAGCCTGAAATATGGGACCAAACTGAGGTCAAGGTGTGGGACTCTGCACTAAAAACAACAAGGTTGCAGTGGGATTGCTCGGCACCTGGCAAGCAGTCTCTGAGGCCTTAAAGAGCCATGTGGAGCCACAATCACATACATGTGGCTTGCCAGATAGTGAGGGAGTTGCAGGCTCCTTTACTGATCCGACTGCAATGCCATGGGCCCCTCTGCTGCTACAGCCATCAAAGGTTTTTGTTGTTACACCCCCTGTTGACCTGGACGTGCCTTTTGACCCAGGCCTCATTGGCCTTAAAAAGGAAATGGATATGCTTTTCTTCGATCTGGGAAGAACGGGATACATAAGGCCTGAAGACCGAGTTGCTTGACAACTTAAAGCAAGACATATTGTTCAAAGGGAATGGAAAATGGAGACTTGTATGTAATCAAGAAAAGGAATGGGAAATGGAGTCTTTTAAGTCATGGAACTTAAAGGATTGTTTGTTACCTTTTCTGATTGTACATATGTATAGGCGTACTTGATTTTAATAAGTTATGGAACTTAAAGAATTGTTTGTTTCCTTTCCTGATTGTACGTAGGTATAGTCATACTTTCGTTTAGTATGTAAAAGCGATGTTCTGTATATTTAGAATGTTTGATGTTCATGTGTGCATGTTGGTGGAGCATAGACTCCCCGCACACTCAGCGCTGTTTACTTGCCATTTATACCTTTTAGAAATATTTGTTTTAAAAATATTATAAAATTCAGATTGAGTTGAGACCTCATTTATAACAAGCACTCAGACAAACAACTACAAGAAAACAACCCCACCTGCAAGAAGACAACCCCCATGTGATTAGCAGTCACATAGACCTTGTCCTTGAAGCCAGCTACTAGTAACAATATTTTTCTAAAATCCTCATTTGGGCGATGTGGGAACACTGTCATGGGAAGTTCTCATACTTGCCCTGGTAGCTTGGTTTGCTCAGCTGCAGCAAGCCATGGGATCTTTGCTGTTTCAAAAATCCCTCAGCAATTCTCCTTATTAACAGTCGGACAATTTATGAGCCTGAAATATGGGACCAAATTGAGGTCAAGGTGTGGGACTCTGCAGCTAAAAATGACAAGGTTGCAGTGGGATTGCTCGGCACCTGGCAAGCAGTCTCTGAGGCCTTAAGGAGCCCTGTGGAGCCACAGTCAGAAACGTGTGGCTTGCCAGATAGTGAGGGAGCTATGGGCTCCTTTACTGATCTGACTGCCACGACATCGGCCCCCCCCACCGCTACTGCCATCGAAGGCTTTTGTTGTTACACCCCCTGCTGACCTGGACGTGCATTTTGAGTCAGGCCTATTGGCCTTGAAAAGGAGATGGATATACTTTTCTTCGATCCGGGAAGAACGGGATACATAAGGCCTGAAGACCGAGTTGCTTGACAACTTAGAGCAAGACATATTGTTCAAAGGGAATGGAAAATGGAGAATGGAAATGTAAAATGGAGACTTGTTTGTAATCAAGAAAAGGAATGGTAAATGGAGTCTCTTAAGTCATGGAATTTAAAGGATTGTTTGTTACCTTTTCTGATCGCGAGTATGTATAGGTGTACTCGATTTTCGTAAGTTATGGATCTTAAAGTATTGTTTGCTACCTTTTCTGATCGTACATATGTATAGGCATATTTGTGTTTAGTATGTAAAGCAATGTTCTGTATATTTAGAATGTTTGATGTTCGTGATGTTTGTGGAGCGTAGACTCCCCGCACACCCAGCGCTGTTTACTTGCCTGTTATACCTTTTATACCTTTTATAAATATAAATATTGCTATATTCAGATTGAGTTGAGACCTCATTTATAACATCGACCTCTGATAACAGACTTGTTAACTCCTAAATTAGATGATTTAAAACAACAGATGAATGAACAAACAAATCTTTTTCCTATCCATTTTTAGACAAGAAAACAGGCACATTAGCTAGATAACAGCAGGTCTGCTTCCACCAGCTTTTCATGTTTTTCAGTGTCAACCCCTCCCTTGGATACCTCTGTAAATTCCAAAATGCCTGTCCTAATACTTCGATCACGTCAGTCTTGAGTATCCACTGAAAGGTAGAAGAGCTTTTTTAAGAGTTGTTGTTGCAGGAAGCACGGCCGAAAGCGCAACAGACACCAGTATGGTCAGATCATGCTCCATTTTATTGCCAGAATATCCTAACTTTTATAGTTAATTTAACGGGCGGATAGTGTCTCACACAAGATTATTGGTCAAAAGCACTCAGACAAACAACTATAAGAAAACAAACCCACCTGCAAGAAAACAACCCCCTTGTGATTAGCACTCACGTAGACCTTGTCCTTGAAGCCAGCTACTGGTAACAATATTTTTCTAAAATCTTCAATTGGGCGATGTGGGAACACTGTCATGAGAACTTCTCATAGTTGCCCTGGTAGCTTGGTTTGCTCAGCTGCAGCAAGCCATGGGATTTTTGCTGTTTCAAAAAATCACTCAACAAGTTGTAACTATTCAAATAGTTCTTCCAATAGTACCCCAGTTCTCTGTAGTTACTTCTTCATTGCTAGGAAACATCACGAGTTACAAATTGAGATAAATGTTTACTCAGTCCTAATCATGAGTGTGGGTCAATGACTGAGATCCCAAAATAATTCAATAGTACTGGAATAGGCAAGCACCCCCTTCTGCTTTCAGGATAGTGAAAGCAAGGATAAAAGAACCCTTATTGGTAATCTTTCCAGCATGAAAAATCAAATGCAATTTGCCCATATTAGTGGGCTTAGTCTCTGATTATCTGGTGCCACAAAGATACGACCCATGCCTATGCCTCTGTTTTTTAATAAACACATTTGCTGTGTCTGATAGCATGGCAATTTGTACAGTAAATTAGATGTAATTTGTCCTGAATGCCACTGGTTTCTCAGATAGTTCAAGGCAATGCTAGGCAGCTCCGCAAATAACTTCAGCTTCTCTGCAACTGAATGAGGCTGGAGAGCAGACTTTCTTGCTAGAGCCCTCTGCTGCCCACTTCAGATTCAGCCTCTCCACCACCTCCAACTTCCACAGCCTATTCATCCTCTTCATCCTTCCTCTGCATTCCTCTTTTCCATTCTATTACTCCTCTTCTCCCCTCCCACACTTCCTTTGAAATATTCAGTATTAAGGATCTGATCCAATGATAAATGGATTTGTTTCTCCCATTGAAATCAAGGAGATCTGCACAGACTGTCCAACAAGGAGGTCAGACCTGTATCTATCTTCCCCCACCTCTCCCCTAGTGTTTCCACAGGTGTCAATGGATTTAGGATATCAGTGACTTTTAGTTATCTGTCCTGACAGCCTAATAAAGAAATGGAAGCCATCATTTTATATATTTTTTTTTTACTATTAGTCATTTCTCAGTCTTCTCCTCCCCCTTGTTGTGCAGCACAGAACCCAGATGGCTGCTGACTCTTCCAGTTAGCCTGAACAGCCAGTGGGAGCCACTGGCACTCTTAAATAGCCTCATCTAGCCTGCACTCAGCCTCATTCCTAAATAAAATAAAATTAAACAAAACATTTAGATATTACATAGAAAGGTTTCTATAAGACATCCCAAGTTCATGTGGGACATTTGTGCTCCTCTTCACCCATTCTTTGCACTGTTCTTTTTCTTCCTTTTTTTCTTCCTCTTCCTTCCCAACGTCTTTTTATTCCCCCACTTTTCGTCCTTTTAGATCCTCTTCTTTGTCTCCCATCTGCTTTTGGCATTCATTTTTGGGTTTCCCTTTCTTTATCAGAAGGGATATCTCCCCTTCCCCTTTGAGAGCAATGCACTGCTGTGTAAAATGGGGTTTATTTCTCTGGGCAGACTTGCCAAGGCAATTGGCTCCAGGGCAGACACGTTCTGCATCGGAGCGGGGGAACGAGACAGGTAAGGCTTTTTTTTTCGGCATCGAGGCCACTCAAAGCAGCCGAGGGAGCTGCCAGGACCCAGCAGCCCTCGCGAGGGATGCTGACGAGGTGTAGGCAGAGCCAGCAGCGCCCCCACCAAGGTCGTTCAAAAGCAGCCCCTAGAGAGTGCGAGCGACCAGGAGCGCAGCGGCCAGGACAGGCAAACAGGTTGTGGCGCTGCAGTTTGCAAGGCAGTTTGCACAGGCAGGGCGAGCAGGGAGGGGCCCCTGCCGCTCTTTTGCAGCGGTCTTTCCCTTTGGTACTTGTAACCTGCTTGCGAGGAACCTGGCCATGGTATCACCCAGGCAGAAAAACATGGCCTCCGCATCTCTTGCCGTCCAGGTCTTGGGCTGCAGGGTGTGCCTGAGTCTTCTGTCGGACAGCAGCAGCGGGGGGTATGCCTGTGGGAGGTATGCCCAGATTGAAGAGCTGCTCAGCCAGGTAGCGGAGCTTCGGGAGGAGGTGAGCAGGCTCAGGAGCATCAGGGAGTCAGAGAGGGAAATTGACCGGTGGAGGTGTACTCTACCCTCTCTGAGACAGACTCAGGAGCCTGCCGCAGCACGAGTGCCTCCTGCTACGCAGAAGACAAAAGTTCCCTCATCCCGCCAGGCAGTAGAAGGAGACCTAGGCCACGGGGGGGAATGGAGGTGGGTTCCTGTTCAGGATGGTAGGTGAGCCCTGTCCCTGCCCACCTCACCTTCCCATCTACCGTTATATAACAGGTACGAGGATCTAAAACACGACAGCCAGAACAACGAAGTAGACGAAAGCCCATCCCAGTTGGAGAGGGTGCCTAAGGCAAGGCAACCTACCCCCAACATTGCTACATCATCTGTCAAAAAAGAAAGAAGGGTTATTGTCATGGGGGACTCTCTTTTGAAAGGGACAGAGGGCCCGATATGCCGACCGGACCCAACCCACGGAGAATTCTATTGCCTCCCTGGGACTGTGGTGAGAGACTTTGCTAAGAAAGTCCAGTGCCTGGTATGGCCCACCAACTACTACCCGCTACTGCTCTTTCAGGCTGGTAATGACAAGGTAGCAAGGAGAAGTCCAAGAGTGATCAAAAGGGACTTTAGCGCTTTATGGTGATTACTTAAAGGTTCAGTGGCACAGGTTGTGCTTGCCTCTGTCCTCCCGATGGGAGGATCAATGCTGACAAGCAGACTCATCACATTAACATGGGTCTTTGGGACTGGTGCAACCAGCTGAACTTTGAGGTTTTTGATCAAGGGAAGGTCTACGTAATACCAGGCCTGCTGGCACCAGGTGGGATGCGCCTCTCTCAGAGAGGGGTAAGGATTTTTGCTCAGGAGCTGGCAGGGCTGATAGATAGGGCTTTAAACTAGAGTCGAAGGGGAAAGGGGATAAAACCAGACACACTGGTGATGAGCTAAGGGATGGTGCGCTAGAATCAGAGGGACTGTGTGCCGGTGAGGTCCTTGGGTCAGCTCCACAAGGTGCTGCGTAAAGGGAGGCGCATTTGAAGTGCTTCTACACAAATGCACGCAGTATGAGGAATGAAATGGATGAGCTAGAAGTCTTGGCCCACTCCCACAGCTATGACATCATAGGCATAAGCAAAACCGGATGGGATGAGTCCTGTGGCTGGTGTGTTGCAATAGATGGTTACAGGTTCTTCAGGAGGGACAGGCAGGGTAGGCGAGGTGGTGGGGTGGCGATGTACATGAAGCATGGGCTGGACTGTGTGGAACCTCAAGTTGTGGATGGCAAAGTTGAGAGCCTCTGGGTAAGGATTAAGGGATGAACAAATAAAGGGGATGTCACTGCGGGAGTCTATTACAGACCACCTGGCCAGGACGACAACGCTGATGAATTATTCTTTGTGGAACTATGAGATGCCTTGAGATCAACTCCCCTTGTCCTTATGGGGGACTTCAACTTGCCAGACGTCAACTGGGATCACCCCATGGCTGACATGAGCAAGTCCATGAGGTTCATAAAGCACCTAGATGATAACTTCTTGGTGCAGGTGCTAAGGGAGCCAACTAGGAAAGGTGTCCTCCTAGATCTGTTGCTGGAGAACAGAAAGGGTCTTGTGGGAGACATGGCAATTGACGGCCATCTCAGTCATGTGAGAAACGAAGTTGTGTTTTTGCAGTAGAGAACTAATTTTCTGTATTCCAAGGTAGTTGTGTAGTCATAATAAGGAGAAATGCTAAGTAGATAAGTGGAGAGTAGAAGCCCTCACTGTTCCAAAATAGGGTAGAAGCTTGAAAAAAACAGGATGAGCAGTGTGAGAACAGTAAAAAAAAAAGATCACAAGTTCTCAAAACATAAGAAAGGAGAAAAGGGTAGAAAAAAAGAAAAATTGTACATATATGGTACAGAGGAGCATCGAGTAGCTTGTAAACCTGTACTACTCAGCCAATGAGGAAACAGGGGAGGTGATCAGGCGTCAGGTAATAGGAAATAGAAGGTTATGATTTGTTTACTAAAATGTGCTCCTGATTGACAGGACGCCCACCATTGCAATTGCGAATAAAATAAGCTTCACAGAAGATCCTGTCTGAAGAAACATACTCTGGTTTCTCTTCAGATCATATAAATCATTCGCCTTTTACTAATGATTTCCAGATTTCCGTGGAGAGGAACAAACATGAGTGTTGTGGAATTTTTTGAGGCTCCCTCAAGTACTGTGTTCAATTTTGGGCCCCTCGCTACAAGAAGGACATTGAGGTGCTCAAAAGAGTCCAGAGAAAGGCGACGAAGCTGGTGAGGGGTCTGGAGAACAAGTCCTGTGAGGAGCGGCTGAGGGAGCTGGGCTTGTTCAGCCTGGAGAAAAGGAGGCTCAGGGGCGACCTTATCGCTCTTTACATTAAAGTACATTAAAGGAGGCTGTAGCGAGGTGGGGGTTGGTTTGTTCTCCCACGTGCCTGGTGACAGGACGAGGGGGAATGGGCTAAAGTTGCACCAGGGGTGTTTCAGTTTGGATATTAGGAAGAATTTCTTTACTGAGAGGGTTGTGAGGCATTGGAATGGGCTGCCCAGGGAAGTGGTGGAGTCACCATCCCTGAAGGTCTTTAAAAGACACTTAGATGTTGAACTTAGCGATATGGTTTAGTGAAGGACTTGTTAGTGTTAGGTCAGAGGTTGGACTTGATGATCCTGAGGTCTCTTCCAACCTAGACAATTCTGTGATTCTGTGATTCTGTGAAAATTATTTGATTTTTTTCTTACAGTCATAGCAACCATGAAGTGGTTGAGTTTAGAATTTATGGTAACAGAAGGAAAACTGCCACCAAAACTTCAGCCTGGCTATGCGGAAAGCAGACCTAAGGCTGCTTAGGGAACTAGTCAGCAAGGTCCCCTGGGAAACTGCTTTTGAAGGCATTGGCGTACATCAGTGCTGGTCAGTCTTTAAGCACTGCCTCCTAAAAGCACAAGATCAGGCAATTCCTAAATATCAGTAGTCAAGCATGCGAGGCAGAAGGCCAGCCTGGTTGACCAGGGATCTTCTACTGGAGCTTAGGAGAAAAAAGAAAGTATACAGCTGCTAGAAGGAGGGTCAGGCGACGAGGAAGGAATACAGGGACACTGTTCACATTTGTGGGGAAAAAATTCGCTTGGCCAAAGCCCAACTAGAGTTGAAGCTGCCCAGGTCTGTGGGAGACAATAAAAAAGGTTTTTTTAGATATGTGAACAGAAAAAGGAGAACCAAAGAAAACATAGGTCCGCTACTTGATGGGGAAGGCCACCTCACAGACAAGGACATAGGCAAAGCAGAGACTATTAATGCCTTCCTCGCCTCTGTCTTCAACACTGATGATGCGCTTTAGGACCCAGGGTGCCCTGAGCGGGAGGACCACGATGGTGGTAATGATAAACTCCCAACCGACCCTGACCGTGTGCAGGATTTGCTGCTCCACCTGGATCCATACAAGTCCATGGATCAGGATGGGATTCATCCCAGGGTGCTTAAAGAGCTGGCTGACGACATCATGGGACCTCCCTCAATTATTTTTCAACGATCTTGGGAATCTGGAGAGGTCCCAGTAGACTGGAAGCTGGCAAATGTTTTACCAATTTTCAAGAATGGTAAGAAAGAAGACCCTAGCCATTACAGGCCTGTCAGTCTCATGTCAGTGCCTGGTAAAATTATGGAGAAGATTATCCTTGAAGTTATTGAAGCGCACCTGGGGCAAAATGCAGTCATTGGTCCCAGCCAACATGGGTTCATGAGGGGTAGGTCCTGCCTAACAAATTTGATTTCCTTTTATGATAAGATCACCCATCTAGTCAATCAAGGGAAACCAGCTGATGTGATCTTTTTGGACTTCAGCAAGGCTTTTGTCACAGTTTCCCATAGGATCCTACTGGACAAAATGTCCAGTGGGCTTTTGGCATATCTGCCTTGAGCACAGAGAAGATTAAGCAGCTGTCTACCCTGCCTGGTCTCTCAGAAGACCCTTCTGTTGTAGGATTGCTGAGGATTGAAAAACACCAAGTGCCAATTGCGACTACAACTGTGCACCGGCAGGAATATTGCACTAACCGAGACTCCCTGATCCCTATCCATGTGTTAGTTCATCATCTGGAGAGCCAAGGAGTGATCAGCAAGACTCATTCACCTTTTAACAGTCCCATATGGCCAGTGCGAATGTCCAATGGCGAGTGGATGCTAACGGTGGACTATCAGAGCCTAAATGAAGTCATGCCACCGCTGAGTGCTGCAGTGCCAGACATGCTAGAACTTCAGTACGAACTAGAGTCAAATGCAGCTAAGTGGTATGCTACAATCAATATTGCTAATGTATTTTTCTCCATTCCTTTGGCAGCAGTATGTAGGTCGCAGTTTGCTTTCACTTGAAGGGGCATTCAGTACACCTGTAATCGACTGACCAAGGGGTGGAAACACAGCCCTACAATTTGCCACAGACTGATTCAGTCTACACTGGAACAAGGGGGAGCTCCTGAGCACCTTCAGTACATTGATGACATCCTCATGTGGGGCAACACAGCAGAAGAAGTTTTCGAGAAAGGGAAGAAAGTAATATAAATTCTCCTGAGAGCAGGTTTTGCCATTAAACAGAGTAAGGTCAAGGGACCCGCACAGGAAATCCAGGTCATGGGGGTAAAATGGCAGGATGGACATCGCCATATTCCAATGGATGTGATCAATAAAATAACAGCAATGTCTCCGCCAACTAGCAAAAAAGAAACACAAGTTTTCCTAGGCATCTGGGATTCTGGAGACTGCATGTGCCAGGCTACAGTCAGCTTGTGAGTCCTCTATATTGAGTGACTCAAAAGAAGGACTCAAAAGAGGGACTCTTTTGAGTGGGGCCCTGAGCAACAACAGGCCTTTGAACAAATCAAACAAGAAATAGCTCGTGCAGTGGCCCTTGGGCCTCTCCGTACTGGACCAGCTGTGCAAAATATACTGTACACTGCAGCTGGGGAGCATGGCCTCACCTGGAGCCTCTGGCAGTTCTTATGGCATCAACAGTTCTTATGAACTTTTTCCGAGAAAGACCTATAAAATGGAAAGATATACCTGCCTATTAATCTGTTAAAGTGTCGTGGTTTAACACGGCCGGCAGCTAAACACCACGCAGCCGTTCGCTCACCCTCCCCCCTCCCTCTCTGGGACGGGGGAGAGAAATGGAAAGTGAAGCCCGTGAGTTGAGATAAAGACAGTTTAATAAGACAGGAAAATAATAATAACAATAATAATAATAATAATAATAATACAATGATGATAATAGTACTACTAATAATAATATGTACAAACAAGTGATGCACTTTTTGCCCACCCCCTAGGAGGGTTAGAGAGAGTCTCGATGCTGTGCCAGCACTGCTCATCAGCAGACACAACACTGGTGTGATAACACTGCTGTTCCAGCTACAAGTGCAGAGCACAGAATCACACAGAATCACAGAACTTCTAGGTTGGAAGAGACCTCAAGATCATCGAGTCCAACCTCTGACCTAACGCTAGCAGTCCCCACTAAACCATATCCCTAAGCTCTACATCTAAAAGTCTTTTGAAGACTTCCAGGTGTTATAAATGGCTCAGGATTCAAATTAGGATTAAATAAAAAAATAGGATTTATTGAAAGAATATAAAGGAATAGAGGTAAGCAAACAGCGCTGGGTGCACCGGGAGTCTCCGCTCCACCAGGACGCACACCAGTTACATCAAGCAGCTGATTTTTATGCTCCTAGACTAATACATATTCATTACTACTTCTAAAAAAAATAGATTATTAAAATTAGCTTCCGGGGTGCAGTCCCTCCTACTGGAGCATGCGCAGTCTCCTCTGGGGTCTCTTCTGGGGGTCTCTAGGGGTCTTTCATGCTGAAGGCTCATAGTCTTCCTCTCCACCTTTGTACTTACTGGGCACCATACCAAGTTTACGGAACATCTTCTTCAAGTCTTGTCTCCCAGCCGCCCTTCAGCTTCTTTCTCCTTCCTCTTTATCTTTCGGCCCCCCCTAACCAGATACCAAAGATCCACATAGTATCCCATAACAGTCACTAGTTGTTATCAGTTGTTCTGAAACTCCCAGACACACGAGTAATTAAAACATTCTTCCCCAGCCATTCACAGACACATCTATAGCAGTGTTAGAAATAGAAGTCCGGAATAACAAAAGCCAACAGGTTCATAAATTTAAGAAGTGATAAATTGACTAGAATGAGGGGGAGACTGGGACACACTGCATCTGTGGTTCAAGAATTAAATTGCCAGTGCAGGGCCCAGAGGCAGACAGGATTCAAACAGAATTGTTCTTTATGGACACGAATTGTTAAAACATTCCTCACAATCCCTTATCTTCTTTATAACATCCCCAATTCGTGTCACTTCTGTTGTTAATAACTGGATTTCATCAGTCCGTTCTTGGAGGGTCCAATTCTTAAACATCATAATTGACATATCCCCTTCCCTTTTTAATGAAGTTATTACAAATGTACTATTTATCACCCGGTGTATTAATAACGTAAGGCAAGGTATCATACAAGGTATATACAATAACATAATTACACCACATGACAATAAAAATAACACTCTTTTAACCCATGGTCCACCAGGCAGCCATGAAAATAAATCCCATTCCATATCCTTACAGGTTTGTGTTTGCTCGCTCACCTCCCCCCCTTCCTTCTCTGGGATGGGAGAGAGAAATGGGAAAGTGAAGCCTGTGAGTTGAGATAAAAACAAGAAAATAATAACAATAATAATAAAAACAATAATGATGATAATAGTACTACTAGTAATAATGTGTACAAACAAGTGATGCACAATGCAATTGCTCACCACCTGCTGTCCGATGCCCAACCTAACCCCGAGCAGTCCGGCCCTCCTCCCAGCCTGCCTGCTGGCAGGACAGTGAGAAGCTGAATTTGGCTTGGTCCTTGGCTTGGTGTAAGCACTGCTCTGTAACAATTAAAAACAATTAAAACACCAGCATATTATTAACATTCTTCTCATCCTAAACAAGAACATAACATTCTATCAGTTACTAGGAAGAAACACCCTTTTTATCAATCTTTAAACAGCAATTACTAAAGCTAAATTTTCCACAGACTTCTCCTTCTTGTGCTAGTAAATAATCCAAAGCTAGGCAATTTTGATACAAAGCAGTTCTCATCTTTATAACTCATTTAAATCAGTTCTCATCATTTATAACTATTTCTATTACAGCTAATAACCTAATTATTCTATTAAGTATATATACTGGGGTCCTATAGTCCCAGGATCTGTCTTCTGCCCACGTAGCTGGATCATAATAGGCAAACGCCTTCAGTCAAGGAGTTAGGCCCGCTTTCAGGGTCACTTCAGGCTTGTGTTACCGTTCGGCCTGTCAGGGTGATCCAGCTCCTGTAAAACGAATCACAATTTTATATAGGTTTAAAAAAAAGTTTTTTTTATGTTATTTTCTCGGGACAACCTGATCTTAGTGTGGGAGAAGTCCGGTCGAGGCCCTCTCACTCGGCAGTCAATACCCATAGGGGTTGCCTCCCTCGGTAGACCATACACACCGCAGTGGAGGGTCCTGCCCCGGTCTTGCCTCCTCCCTTTTCTCCCTTTAGGCTTGTCCCCTTTATTTAGCATCCTTCATTCATGCAGAGCCTCGTTGCCAGAATATTAGTTCTCCCTTAGCTTGAGTTTCAGTTTCCCAGGAGCGGACTCAACCCTCCAAGTTTCAGTAGTTACTGGTCCTTTTATTCTGGATGCGTGGGTCCCTCTCTGCAGTTCTCACAGCTGTTTCAGTAGTCAGTAAAACAAGGTACAGTCCCTCACATCGGGGGTTCAGTGATTCTTCCCTCCCATGGCTGCTTGTTGAAACACTTTCTTTTTTATCTTCTGACAAGTTAAATAGCAGTTATCTAATTTGCTTTGCCGTATGGCCCTTTCCAGGTTCCTGTAGCAGGATTCATCTGATAGCCACGGCTACATTCACATTTGTAGCCACATTTCAGGTTGATACAGATTTGACTACAGATACCAGGGTTTTGGCATTCATCAATACCTCCACAGTTTCTCTTGTTTACAAACTCAAACCCAGCTGGACAGTCACATTCATTTATGTTGCATTCCTTCAGGGGCTCATCACCCCAGTCCTTGCAGTCTCTCTGCTGGTTACACACTTTATTGATATCAATGCATTCTCCACTTCTGCACTTGAATTTGCCAGGTCCAGAGCACTGAATACAGTTTGCTTCATCAGTGCCATCCAAACAGTCTCTCACACCACTGCACTGCCTACTCCTATGGACACAGTTCCCATCTTCACATCTGAACTGGTCTGGTCCACAGGTCCAAGAAGGGCAGTTAATTTCATCACTTCCATCCTTGCAATAAGGATCTCTGTCAAATCGCCACTTCTTGTAGATACATTCACCTGAGCCGCACTGCACCTCACTCACAGAACACTTCACCGGAGGTGCAGGCTGGCAGCCACACTGCTCCAAAGATTCATCCGAGTGGTCGGAGCAGTCACCTTGACCATTGCAGACAAAGCTTTTGGAAATACATTGTCCACTACTGCATGTGAACTCTGCTGCACTACAAGTCACATTGCCACAATTCTCTTAATCTTCTCCACTGTCACAGGCTTTTTCACCATCACATTTCCATGACACTGTTCTCATATGACACAGCTCAGCACTTTCGTCAGACCCATCTTCACAATCCGGGTCCCCATCACATTGCCATCTGTTTGGCACACACTGACCACTGTTGCACACAAAGATTTAGCACACATCTTTTTCACACAAGCACTCTCATCACTGCCATCTGAGCAGTCTTCACATTTTAATCTAGCACCGTCGGCAGCAGTGCACAGTCAGGCGAAGGCAAGCAGCAGGCAGAGCGCCCCGCACCGTCACCTGTGTCACTTATACTACTCCTATTACCCATGCTGTTAGTGTCAGTGGCATCCTCCTTTTCTTTTTGCCACTGACCATTTACCACAAATGGATGAGACACATGATTACTAGTTAGGAAAGAGAGTGTAACGTCTGTTATACGGCTGCAGGCAGTGCCAGCTGCAACCTTAGGTTTGTGAAAGAGCCTGCCGGTGGTCATTTGGCAGTGTAATCTGCGTCTCTGCACTCCTGCCCTGCAATAGAGCTAAGTCGTCATTAGTAATGGTTATAACACCAATCTGGGGACTAATAGTCTTTTTTGCATTGCAAGATAAACCTTTTATAAAAAGAATGCTTGAGTGAAGCAGCACAGCCGCTGCTGCCGCTGCCTCCATGGTTACGTCAGACAGGCTGCAGGGTGCTGATGTCCGCCCCTCTGCTCTGCGCCGACTCGCCTCACGGTGAGAGTCGACTGCCGGTGTCCACTGACGCCTCTGATCTCCCGTAGCAACTCGATCTCGGATGTTCCGCAATTACTTCAATTTCCCCGCATTTTGCAGCTTCTGTCAGGTCTATTCTTTGTCTCTCAGAGCCGTCCGTGGCTCTGCAGCGTCCCAGGGCTCTCTCCGTCCAGCGGTAGTCCCTCCGTAGTTTCTCTGGTCTCCTAGCGCCGCTCCAGTCTCTCGGCGCCGCTCCGGTCTCTCGGCCTGTTCAGGTCTCAGCGAGTCCAGGTCTCGGCCTGTGCGGGCCTCATATGTTGCAGGAAGCACAGCCGAAAGCACCAGTAGAGTCAGATCATGCTCCTGCCTTTTTCTTGTCACAGTCAAAACATTTAAGAGCAAAAATAGGATACACGAGATACACAAGATACACCGGGCCCATATATTAGGCACCACCACTCAAACTTGGATAAAACAGCACTTCTTTTCAGTCTGTCAAGCACTTCGTTCATCTCTGCCCACTCCCCTTGCAGAGAGTACAGAACCACGGATCGGAACTCTGCACTCGCTTTGCAGCAACGCTGCGTCTCACTCACACAGCACAATCGCACACGGAGGCCTCCAGCACATCTCATTCATACCACAGGAATATAACTTAGAATGATAACCAACCAAATAAGTATTGTCTCTGACTGTGTTCTTCGTGAAGTGACTTGTAACACTTTGTTTCAAACCCTTACACTTACACAAATACTTTCAACACAAAATACGTACAATATGCAAATATTACAATATACAAAATTTCAACACAATATACAACACAAAATACATACATAAAAACACATACAATTATTAACACTCCAGTTAGTATCCCTCCAGCAGCCGAAAACATACCGTTTGTCTGCACTTTCAGGAGATCTTTGCTCCTGCGGTGAGCAGCCGAGTGTGGAGTCCCCTCCGAGCAAAACGCTCAGGGTGCACCTAGGGGCGGCCGCGCTGCAGCTGATCCCGCAGCCGAGCAGAGTGTCTCCTGCCTGGATCTCCAAAATGACTCACAGAAAGCTGATTCCACCATCAGTAAGATTGTAAAGTAGGTATGTTTACTCAGTTCCATGCAGCACGGGGCGGGTAGTCCCACCAGAGTCGTGCACGCCTAACGTGGCAAATTGCTCTAGTAAAGAGTTACATATACATGAACATTCCTATACATATACATATTCCTAACCTGTCCCTTTGTGAACAGTCCTCCTTATCTCAGACCCCTTGATTAAAATCTGAACCATGAGGTTGTTTTTGATCTGGTTCTCGGGGTCCGAGAGGCTCCTTTTATCTGGTGGTATAAGTGCAGCACAGGCACAAATGCAGCACATATTCATTCTTAATCAATTGCTCTCTAATTTCTAATTCCATTGTTTCAGCTTGCTCTTTTCCGGATCCACAGGTATTCTACTATTAATGTTTAAAGCCTGACAGACCCCGTCCTCCGTGGATCAAAATACATGGGGTCTTAAGGGTTCTTTTGGTCATTCTATCATATAATACTGGATCATTTTCAATTTACTCTTTAATTTTCTGGGGCCCCTATTGTTCCAATTTCTAATCATTATTCATAATGGACTTTTTGGTCATATATCTGGTAATTTGCTCCCTTTCTGGTCCTTGGTCTTCGATTTTATCTGACCCATCCGGGAATTTTACTAGTGGCAATTCCCACAGCCCTTGGTTGCCCCCAGTGAGAGTGTCTTGCAGGGGGTTTAGGACCTATCACCCACCCACGTATCACTCCATTCACCAGCCCAGCCCCCCCCGACAGGAGATTAGAACCGGTGAGAAAACAAAAAGACCTCCACGCTGACTTTAGAAGTCTCATTTACACTCTCACACACAAACACGGGCAACCGTACCTTTACCCAACCGGACGGTATCTTACGAATCAGTCGTCTTCGTCCAGAGTCCAACTGGACGGTATCCACAAGCGTCTTCGTCTGGGATCGAACCAGACGGTATCCAAACGACTGTCGTCTTCGTCCGGTTCGATCCCGGACACCGGAACCCAACCGAACGGTATCCAAACGACCCTGTCGTCTTCGTCCGGATCTTCGCGTGCAGAATTACGGGCAAAAAACAGCCGGCAAGGGAGCTCAAAAAAAATCAAATTCTTTGCTTACCTTTATTCAGGTTCAGGATGGCATTAGTCCTGATCTGACTCAAACAGGAGCCACCAAATGGTGGGGCGCCTCTCCTAGATTAAATCAGAATTCAGGAACTATAGCCATCCCGGACGAGCCCCCAAATTGTTATAAATGGCTCAGGATTCAAATTAGGATTAAATAAAAAAATAGGATTTATTGAAAGAATATAAAGGAATAGAGGTAAGCAAACAGCGCTGGGTGCACCGGGAGTCTCCGCTCCACCAGGACGCACACCAGTTACATCAAGCAGCTGATTTTTATGCTCCTAGACTAATACATATTCATTACCACTTCTAAAAAAAATAGATTATTAAAATTAGCTTCCGGGGTGCAGTCCCTCCTACTGGAGCATGCGCAGTCTCCTCTGGGGTCTCTTCTGGGGGTCTCTAGGGGTCTTTCATGCTGAAGGCTCATAGTCTTCCTCTCCACCTTTGTACTTACTGGGCACCATACCAAGTTTACGGAACATCTTCTTCAAGTCTTGTCTCCCAGCCGCCCTTCAGCTTCTTTCTCCTTCCTCTTTATCTCTTGGCCCCCCCTAACCAGATACCAAAGATCCACATAGTATCCCATAACAGTCACTAGTTGTTATCAGTTGTCCTGAAACTCCCAGACACACGAGTAATTAAAACATTCTTCCCCAGCCATTCACAGACACATCTATAGCAGTGTTAGAAATAGAAGTCCGGAATAACAAAAGCAAACAGGTTCATAAATTTAAGAAGTGATAAATTGACTAGAATGAGAGGGAGACTGGGACACACTGCATCTGTGGTTCAAGAATTAAATTGCCAGTGCAGGGCCCAGAGGCAGACAGGATTCAAACAGAATTGTTCTTTATGGACACGAATTGTTAAAACATTCCTCACACAGGGATGGTGACTCCACCACTTCCCTGGGCAGCCTGTTTCAATGCCTCACAACCCTTTCGGTAAAGAAGTTCTTCCTAACATCTAACCTAAAACTCCCCTGGCTCAAATTAAGCCCATTCCCCCTCGTCCTGTCACCAGGCACGTGGGAGAACAGACCAACCCCCACCTCACTACAGCCTCCCTTGAGGTACCCATAGAGAGCGATAAGGTCGCCCCTGAGCCTCCTCTTCTCCAGGCTGAACAAGCCCAGCTCCCTCAGCCGCTCCTCATAGGACTTGTTCTCCAGGCCCCTCACCAGCTTTGTCGCCCTTCTCTGGACCCGCTCAAGTACCTCGATGTCCTTCTTGTAGAGAAGGGCCCAAAACTGAACACAGTACTCGAGGTGCGGCCTCACCAGAGCCGAGTACAGGGGGACGATCACCTCCCTAGACCTGCTGGTCACACTGTTCCTGATACAAGCCAGGATGCCGTTGGCCTTCTTGGCCACCTGAGCACACTGCTGGCTCATATTCAGCCGACTATCCACCATCACTCCCAGGTCCTTCTCTGCCAGGCAGCTTTCCAACCACTCATCTCCCAGCCTGTAGCTCTGCTTGGGGTTGTTGCGCCCCAGGTGCAGGACCCGGCACTTGGCCTTGTTGAACTTCATGCAGTTGACCTCAGCCCATCGGTCCAGCCTATCCAGATCCTCCTGCAGAGCTTTCCTACCCTCAAGCAGATCGACACACGCACTTAACTTGGTGTCATCTGCAAACTTACTGAGGGTGCACTCGATGCCCTCGTCCAGATCGTCGATGAAGATATTAAAGAGGACCGGCCCCAGCACCGAGCCCTGGGGGACGCCACTAGTGACTGCCTCCAACTGGACTTGACTCCATTCACCACGACTCTTTGGGCCCGGCTATCCAGCCAGTTTCTAACCCAACGAAGCGTGCGCCAGTCCAAGCCAAGAGCAGCCAGTTTCTTGAGGAGAATGCTGTGGGAGATGGTGTCAAAAGCCTTGCTGAAGTCAATGTAGACCACATCCACAGCCTTTCCCTCATCCACCAAGCGCGTCACTTTGTCATAGAAGGAGATCAGGTTCGTCAAGCAGGATCTGCCTTTCATAAACCCATGCTGACTGGGCCTGATCTCCTGCTTGCCCTGCAAGTGCTGCGTGATGACTCTCAGGAGGATCTGCTCCATGAGCTTCATTGGCACTGAGGTCAAACTGACAGGCCTAGAGTTTCCTGGGTCAGCCCTCCGGCCCTTCTTGTAGATGGGAGTCACATTTGCTAGCCGCCAGTCGATTGGGACCTCCCCCGATAGCCAGGACTGCTGATAAATGATGGACAGTGGCTTGGCCAGCTCCTCTGCCAGTTCTCTCAGTATCCTCGGGTGGATCCCATCCGGCCCCATCGACTTGTGCACATCTAAGTGCCGTAGCAGGTCACCAACCAGTTCTTCATGGATAGTGAGGGCCACATCCTGCTCCCCATCCCCTTCCACCAGCTCAGGGTACTGGGTGTCCAGAGAACAACCGGTAATGCCGCTAAAAACTGAGGCAAAGAAGGCATTAAGCACCTCCACCTTTTCCTCATCTCTTGTAACTAAGTTTCCCCCCGCATCCAGTAAAGGATGGAGATTCTCCTTAGTCCTCCTTTTTGTGTTGATGTATTTATAGAAACGTTTTTTGTTATCTTTAATGGCAGTAGCCAGATTGAGCTCCAGATGAGCTTTGGCCTTCCTAATTTTGTCCCTGCACAGCCTCGCAACATCCTTAAAGTCCTCCCTAGTGGCCTGCCCACTTTTCCAAAGCTTATAAACCCTCTTTTTTCTCCAAAGATCAAGCCACAATTCTCTGTTGAGCCAGGCTGGTCTTCTTCCCCGCCAGCTCGTCTTTGGGCACGTGGGGACAGACCGTTCCTGCGCCATTAAGATTTCCCTCTTGAAGAGCGCCCAGCCTTCCTGTACCCCTCTGATCACAGCACAGCACTATATGGGCTGCTACAGGAAAAGTTAACATTCCAGCCAGACCCAGTACGACCTCCACTCCTTATTACATAACATTTGTGGCACTCTCAGAACCTCCATACTTTAGCATATAGGTATTCTCATCACCACTATTCCTTGTCCTTTATGAGTTTGAATGAAGAATGAGTTTGAATGGGGCCCTGAACAACGACAAGCCTTTGAACAAATCAAGCAGGAAATAGTCCATGCAGTAGCCCTTGGGCCAGTTCGAACAGGACCAGATGTAAAGAATGTGCTCTACACTGCAGCCGGGGAGAACTGCTCCACCTGGAGCCTCTGGCAGAAAGAACCTGGGGAAACTCGAGGTCGGCCCCTGGGGTTTTGGAGTCGGGGATACAGAGGATCTGAGGCCCACTATACTCCAACTGAAAGGAGATATTGGCAGCATATGAAGGAGTTCGATCTGCTTCGGAGGTGGTCAGTACTGAAGCGCAGCTCCTCCTAGCACCCTGATTGTCGGTACTAAACTGGATGTTCAAGGGAAGGGTCTCTTCTACGCATCATGCAACTGATGCTACAAGGAGCAAGTGGGTTGCACTGATTACTCAGCGGGCTCGAATAGGAAACCCCAGTCACCCAGGAATATTGGAAGTGATTATGGACTGGCAAGAAGGCAAATACATTGGTATTTGATGTCATCAGAGGAGGAGGTGGGTCGTGCTGAAGAAGCCTCACTGTACAACCAGTTACCAGAGAAGGAGAAGAAATATGCCGTGTTCACTGATGGGTCCTGTCGCATTGTGGGGAAGCATCGGAGATGGAAGGCTGCTGTATGGAGTCCTATGCGACGAGCTGCAGAAGCTGCTGAGGGAGAAGGTGAATCGAGTCAGTTTGCAGAAGTGAAGGCCATTCAGATGGCTTTAGACATTGCTGAACGAGAAAAATGGCCAGTTCTCTATCTCTACACCGATTCATGGATGGTAGCAAATGCCCTGTGGGGATGGTTACAGCAATGGAAGCAAAACAACTGGCAGCGTAGGGGCAAACCCATCTGGGCTGCTGCATTGTGGCAAGATATTGCTGCTCGGGTAGAGAACCTGGCTGTGAAAGTACGCCACGTAGATGCTCATGTGCCCAAGAATCGGGCTACTGAAGAACATCAAAACAACCAGCAGGTGGATCAGGCTGCTAAGATTGAAGTAGCTCAGGTGGACCTGGATTGGCAGCATAAAGGTGAATTATTTATAGCCCGATGGGCCCATGACACCTCAGGCCATCAAGGTAGAGATGCAACATACAGATGGGCTCGTGATCGAGGGGTGGACCTGACCATGGACGCTATAGCACAGGCTATTCATGACTGTGAAACATGTGCTGCAATCAAGCAAGCCAAACGGTCAAAGCCTCTTTGGTATGGAGGACGATGGCTGAAATATAAATATGGAGAGGCCTGGCAGATTGATTACATCACACTCCCTCAAACTCGCAATGGCAAGCGCCACGTACTTACAATGGTGGAAGCAACCACCGGATGGCTGGAAACATAGCCTGTGCCTCATGCCACCGCCCGGAACACTATCCTGGGCCTTGAAAAGCAAGTCCTATGGCGACATGGTACCCTAGAAAGAATAGAGTCAGACAATGGGACTCATTTCCGAAACAACCTTATAGACACTTGGGCCAAAGAACATGGTATTGAGTGGGTGTATCACATCCCCTATCATGCACCAGCCTCCGGGAAAGTTGAATGATACAATGGACTGTTAAAGACTACATTGAAAGCAATGGGCGCTGGAACATTCAAAACTTGGGATACGCATTTGGCAAAGGCCACCTGGTTAGTCAATACTAGGGGATCTGCCAACCGAGCCGGACCTGCCCAATCAAACCTGTTACGTCCTGTAGAAGGGGATAAAGTTCCTGTCGTGCATGTAAGAAATATGCTGGGTAAAACAGTCTGGGCTACTCCTGCCTCAGGAAAAGGTAAACCCATTCATGGAATAGCTTTTGCTCAGGGACCTGGATACACTTGGTGGGTGATGCAAAAGAACGGAGAGGTCCGGTGTGTACCTCAAGGAGATTTAATACTGGGTGAAAATAGCCCATGAACTGAATTGTACCATGTTAATTACTATATAATACTGTATGTTATCACTACCATAACTACTATAGGTGACTAATTAGAATGTATGGAAAAGAGTGTAACCTGAGCATGACAATAATGGTATGGAATAAGGGGTGGACAGATGTCCTGGTTTCAGTTAGAACAGAATTAATTTATTAAAAGATAACAGACTGTTATCTTTTGATCTTAGGAGCTTTATACTATCCTCTATTAGCGGATCACTTGTTCTACTCTCCTAGGCATGGCCCAGCTGCCAGTGACAGACATGATCTTGCACCCATACACAGATGCACACAGAGAAAAAGAGAGGAATCTGTCTATGTCCTTTGCCTACTGTGTGATCATTAAAAATCTGATAACACTTCTGTAGGAGAATGAAGGCTAGACCCCACCTGCTAGTCATTCTGCCCAGGTATCTACTAAACACTGTCTTCTTTATTCTCAGTAGTATGGCTAGGTAGTTGTTATATACCTGCTGTGCTCTGCACCAGACTGGCTGCATATAAATGGGCAGCGAATTGCTCTCCTTTTGTGCCTGGTCTACCTTACAATGCATCAGTATGAAGGCCCATTGCTTCTAAAAATGATAATAAAGTAAAGAATGCTATTGAAAGATCAAACCTGAGGCCAAATTTTGCCTGAAGACTAAACTGCTTTTTGAGCAAAACACTGAGGTTCAGGTTAGTGATGTTCAATGTCCATTTCTACCTCAGGTTTCTTTCAGCCCACTGGGGACACCATTTAATTTAGCTGTTTGCTGTAAAACAAAGATTGTGCTCATTCTGCCTCTACCCTCCAGCCTCTCCCTGGTCTTCTCTACTTACACTGTAAGATCCTCAAGTCAGGCAATTTAATGTGTTTGTATAGCACCTCGCACATGGAGACCCATCTCCCACCTAGGGCCTCAACACATCACAAAAGTCACACAGCAACTGGTTGGAAATGAGAGATTAAACACAGAAGTTGGCATTGCTTGCACCAGTGTACAGTTAAACCCTTCCAATACACGTCTTCTTCCCTCCCCAAAATACATATATTCCATTGTAGCAGATTTGACATTTGGGGATGGTGTGGAAACCAGGCAAAAGAAAAAAGTAAAAATTAAAAAAAAAAAAAGTAAAGAAATAATCACAGGGTAGATACCACCTGCCTGGGCTTCTCCAGGGAAACAACTGATCTGACAATTATAGATGTCATGTACCCTGAGGATTCATCTTTCCTGTCGTGGTTTAACCCGGCCGGCAGCTAAACACCACTCAGCCGTTCGTTCACCCTCCCCCCTCCCTCTCTGGGACGGGGGAGAGAAATGGAAAGTGAAGCCCGTGAGTTGAGATAAAGACAGTTTAATAAGACAGGAAAATAATAATAACAATAATAATAATAATACAATGATGATAATAGTACTACTACTAATAATATGTACAAACAAGTGATGCACAATGCAATTGCTCACCACCCGCTGACCGATGCCCAGCCTAACCCCGAGCAATCCGGCCCCCTCCCCCTGGCTAGCCACCCCTATATATTGTTTAGCATGACGTCAGATGGTATGGAATACCCCTCTGGCTAGTTTGGGTCACCTGTCCTGGGTCTGTCCCCTCCCAGCTCTTACTGCACTCCCAGCCTGCCCATTGGCAGGACAGAGCAAGAAGCTGAAATGTCCTTGGCTTAGTAGAAGCACTGCTCTGCAACAATGACAACATCGGGGTGTTATCAGCACTCTTCTCATCCTAAGCCAAAACACAGCATTCCACCAGCTACTAGGAAGAAAATTAATTCTGTTCTAACTGAAACCAGGACATAAAAGACAAGGAATAATGGTGATGAGAATACTTATATGCTAAAGTATGGGGGTTCTGAGAGTGACACAAATGTTATGGAATAAGGAGTGGAGGTTGTACTGGGTCTGGCTGGAATGTTAACTTTTCCTGTAGCAGCCCATATAGTGCTGTGATCTGCACTTGTAGCTGGAACAGCAGTGTTATCACACCAGTGTTGTGTCTGCTGATGAGCACAGCATCGAGACTCTCTCTAACCCTCCTAGGGGGTGGGCAAAAAGTGAGAAGAGAAACATCACTAGGGCAGCTGACCTAAACCAACCAAAGGGATATTCCATACCATGTGATGTCACACTCAGCAATAAAAGGTGGAAACAGGAAGAAGAGGGGAGAGGTGAACTCTCGTTGGGAAAACGTCGGTCCTCCTCCCGAACACCGTCTACATGCACTGAGGCCCTGCTTCAAGGACGTGGTCAATCATCGCTCATTTGTGGGAAGTAGAGAGTAATTTCTTTCCTCTGCACTTCCATATAGCCTTCATTTATTTTGTTTGTTTGTTTTCCTCCCTTCTTTTTATTTTTCCTTTTCCCCTCCCTTTTCCCCTTTCCCTATTTATTTCCCCTTAGTTAAATTGTTTAGTTCATGGTAGTCTTTATTTAATTATTATTATTTTTTCCCTTTAATTAAATTATTCTTATCTCAACCCGTGAGTTGTTCTTTGCTTTACTTCTTCCCCTCCTCATCTAAGGAGGGGGAATGAGAGATAGCTCGTGTAGTAGCCCTTGGGCCTGTCCGTACTGGACCAGCTGTGCAAAATATACTGTACACTGCAGCTGGGGAGCATGGCCTCACCTGGAGCCTTTGGCAGAAAACCCCAGAAGAAACTCGAGGTCGACCTCTGGGCTTCTGGAGTCGGGGCTATCGAGGATCAGAAGCCAATTACACCCCAAGTGAAAAAGAAATACTCACAGCATATGAGGGTGTTCGAGCTGCTTCAGAAGTTGTGGGTACAGAGGCACAGCTCCTCTTGGCCCCACGGCTACCTGTGTTACATTGGATGTTCAAAGAGAAAATTCCCACTACACACCATGCAACTGATGCTACATGGAGTAAGTGGATAGCATTAATTACACAGCGGGCTCGAATGGGAAAACCCAATAGCCCAGGAATCCTGGAAGAGATTATGGACTGGCCGGAAGGCAGAGATTTTGGAGTGCCAACAGAAGAGGCAACCCGTGCTGAAGAGGCACCACCATACAATGAGTTGCCAGAAGACAGAAAGCAGTATGCGTTGTTTACTGATGGATCCTGCCGTGTGATAGGGAGCCATCGGAAATGGAAAGCTGCTGTGTGGAATCCCATACGACGAGTTGTGGAAGCCATGGAAGGGGAAGGTGAGTCAAGCCAGTATGCAGAAGTAAAAGCCATACAACTAGCCCTAGATATCGCCGAAAGAGAAAATTGGCCAGCATTGTATCTTTATACTGACTCATGGATGGTGGCAAATGCTCTGTGGGGGTGGCTGCAGCAATGGAAAGAGAGCAACTGGCAGCGCAGAGGTAAACCTATCTGGGCTGCTACCCTGTGGCAAGATATTGCTGCCCGGGTAGAAAACCTGGATGTTAAAGTACGTCATGTAGATGCCCACATGCCCAAGAGTCGCGCTACTGAAGAACATCAGAACAACGAAGAAGTGGATCGAGCTTCGAAAATTGAAGTAGCTCAGGTGGACCTAGACTGGGAACGTAAGGGTGAGCTGTTTGTAGCTCGATGGGCCCATGAAACATCAGGACATCTGGGGAGGGATGCCACTTACAGATGGGCTCGTGATCGAGGGGTGGACTTGACCATTGAGGCCATCACACAGGTTACCCATGAGTGTGAGACCTGTGCTGCAATCAAGAAAGCCATGAAGGTAAAATCTCCCTGGAACAGGGGGAGATGGCTAGGGTTTCAATATGGTGAGGCCTGGCAAATTGACTATATCGGACCAAGGCAAACGGTACATACTCACCATGGTAGAAGCAACTACTGGGTGGCTGGAAACATACCCTGTAAACCATGCCACGGCCCGAAAGACTAGTTCTGGTCTGATATTTAGGCAGTCTAAGAGTTATTTTTTTCCTTGAAACCTAATAGCGGGTTATCGGTAATTATAGAAAAAAAAATAACCTAGAAAAATGGGTGGGATGTCTTTTTAATTTCTTCTCTGTCTATTCAGTTCTATGGAAACACTATGGTTTTCCTACCCTGTGAAGTGCCACTTTAAGGAGGCTTTACCCCTATTAGTATTTCAAATTAAATGATATCTGTTTTTTTATTTTTTAATTTTAATATTCATATTATTATATTTAAATTTCTGTGGAAAGCTGATACAACACTGCCCAGAGAAAGAAACCCCATTTTCATAGAATCATAGAATATCCCGAGTTGGAAGGGACCCATAAGGTCCCTTTGTATGGGCTTGTATGGGTCCCTTTTTATGGGTTTGTCCCTTTGTATGGGCTGCTGCAGGGAAAGTTAACATCCCAGCCAGACCCAGTACACCATCAGTGGGAACAATAAGACGGAATAACTAAAGGATCACTGAGCAGTAAAACACTAGACTGGGATTTATGGGGAGCAGAGCAGAAAGGAAGAGAAGGGAAAGATGTCAAAACTGTCACAAGCTATTTGGCTTTCATCCATGTTATCTTTGCGCTATCCCCTTTATAGTGTTAGAAATGGCTCATTCTTCAAAATAGGATTAAATAAAAAATAGCTGATTACAGCTGATTTTTATGCTCCTAGACTAATACATATTCATTACTACTTCTAAAAAAAACCAGGTTATTATAATTATCTTCCGGGGTCCAGTCCCTCCTACTGGAGCATGCGCATCAGTCTCCGGTGGTCCCTCTGGGGGTCTCTAGGGGTCTTTCATGCTGAAGGCTCGTAGTCTTCCTCTCCAAGTTTTTTTTCTCGTCCTTCCCCTTTGTACTCCCCTGGCACCGTATCAAGTTTATAGAACATCTCCTGCAGGTCTTGTCTCCCAGCCGTCCTTCAGCTTCTTTTTTCTTCTTCTTAATCTCTTGGCCACCTGGCCAGATATCAGAGGCCTGCATAGTATCCCATAACAGTCACTAGTTGTTATCAGTTGTTCTGAAACCCCCAGACATCAAAGACTTCATACAAACACAAATAGCTTTCTTATTGACACTTCGCCAGTAATTAAAACATTCTTCACCAGCCATTCACAGGGACAGCAACACCTATAGCAGTGTTAAATTAATCTCGAAGAAGACAGAAAAAAGGCTGTAACTGTTAGAAATAGAAGTTCGGAACAACTAAAACAGATAGGTTCATAAATTTGAGGAGTATTTTCTGAAGACTTGATAAATGGACTAGAATGAGGGGGAGACTGGGACACACTGCATCTATGGTTCAAGAATTAAATTGCCAGTGCAGGACCCAGAGGCAAACAGGGCTGTTCTTTATTGACACGAATTGTTAAAACATTCCTCACAATAGTTAAGGGTGCCATCTAAAGCCTGATTCTCTTCCGTAATTTTATGTGTTTATCTTGGCAGAAACTTATTAGTATATTCTATCAGGACAACACTTTGCACTATTTGATCACTCCTTATTTTCATTTTTAATAGTCCCCATTAGACAGAATCTGAACTAATTAGCCAAGCGTCTGTAATAGAAAACTCCTGTTTCCTATTTTCAGAACTAATAAACTAATGGATAAAGCACTACTAGAACAATTAAGTAATAAGAAAAAATACTGTGTTAAGACTGGCAATAGAGCAAATGCCATAAATCATTGCAATAATGACTTGCAGCTCAAAATATTAAATTTGATAAAAAAGTTACTTACTATTTACTAGTTACTTACTAGTTACACACTATTTCTGTGGGCTACAAAATAGAGATGCCACAGAATATAAACAAACAAACAAAATTGTATCAAATATATACCATATTAATCCAGGTGGGTTGTGATTTTGCTTTTCTTTTTTATCTTTAACATGACAAAATCGTAGGGAAAAATAAACCAAATCAGAGTTTTACCAAAATTTAAGCTACCAAACTTTCACTGTGTTTATATGACTTATAAATAGATAGGTTTAGATAGATTTACCAATGGAAAACGATGAAATGTAGGCTTCTTAACCCAGTCTTCAGAAACCTTGAAGTATCTTGTTCCCTTTGATTTCAACACAGATATTTGGTGCCTAAGTCACTTCAAATACAAAGATCTCTTGCTTTGGAGCAAGAGATTAAAATTATCCCACCTCCATCCAGCTACTGCTTCACCTGGATCCATACAAATCCCTGGGTCTGGATAGGATCCATCCCAGGGTGCTTAAAAAGCTGGCTGACGACATCATAAAGAATTTCTTTACTGAGAGGGTTGTGAGGCATTGGAATGGGCTGCCCAGGGAAGTGGTGGAGTCACCATCCCTGAAGGTCTTTAAAAGACACTTAGATGTTGAACTTAGCGATATGGTTTAGTGAAGGACTTGTTAGTGTTAGGTCAGAGGTTGGACTTGATGATCCTGAGGTCTCTTCCAACCTAGACAATTCTGTGATTCTGTGATTCTGTGAAAATTATTTGATTTTTTTCTTACAGTCATAGCAACCATGAAGTGGTTGAGTTTAGAATTTATGGTAACAGAAGGAAAACTGCCACCAAAACTTCAGCCTGGCTATGCGGAAAGCAGACCTAAGGCTGCTTAGGGAACTAGTCAGCAAGGTCCCCTGGGAAACTGCTTTTGAAGGCATTGGCGTACATCAGTGCTGGTCAGTCTTTAAGCACTGCCTCCTAAAAGCACAAGATCAGGCAATTCCTAAATATCAGTAGTCAAGCATGCGAGGCAGAAGGCCAGCCTGGTTGACCAGGGATCTTCTACTGGAGCTTAGGAGAAAAAAGAAAGTATACAGCTGCTAGAAGGAGGGTCAGGCGACGAGGAAGGAATACAGGGACACTGTTCACATTTGTGGGGAAAAAATTCGCTTGGCCAAAGCCCAACTAGAGTTGAAGCTGCCCAGGTCTGTGGGAGACAATAAAAAAGGTTTTTTTAGATATGTGAACAGAAAAAGGAGAACCAAAGAAAACATAGGTCCGCTACTTGATGGGGAAGGCCACCTCACAGACAAGGACATAGGCAAAGCAGAGACTATTAATGCCTTCCTCGCCTCTGTCTTCAACACTGATGATGCGCTTTAGGACCCAGGGTGCCCTGAGCGGGAGGACCACGATGGTGGTAATGATAAACTCCCAACCGACCCTGACCGTGTGCAGGATTTGCTGCTCCACCTGGATCCATACAAGTCCATGGATCAGGATGGGATTCATCCCAGGGTGCTTAAAGAGCTGGCTGACGACATCATGGGACCTCCCTCAATTATTTTTCAACGATCTTGGGAATCTGGAGAGGTCCCAGTAGACTGGAAGCTGGCAAATGTTTTACCAATTTTCAAGAATGGTAAGAAAGAAGACCCTAGCCATTACAGGCCTGTCAGTCTCATGTCAGTGCCTGGTAAAATTATGGAGAAGCTTATCCTTGAAGTTACTGAAGTGCACCTGGGGGACAATGCAGTCATTGGTCCCAGCCAACATGGGTTCACGAGGGGTAGGTCTTGCCTAACAAATTTGATTTCCTTTTATGATAAGATCAGCCATCTAGTTGACCAGGGAAAACCAGCTGATGTGATCTTTTTGGACTTCAGCAGAGCTTTTGTCACGGTTTCCCATAGGATTCTACTGCACAAAATGTCCAGCATACAACTAAAGCAAAACATCATCCGATGGGTGAGCAATTGGCTGACGGGCAGGTCTCAAAGAGTTGTGGTAAATGGGGCCACATCTGGCTGGCGGATGGTCACTAGTGGGGTCCCTCAAGGCTCCATTTTAGGGCCAGTCCTCTTCTATGGCTTTATAAATGATTTGGATGTAGGACTAGAAGGTGTTTTGAGCAAATTTGCCGACAACACCAAACTTGGAGGAACTGTGGACTGTTGAGGGTGGAAAGGCCTTGCAGAGAGATCTGGACAGATTGGAGAGCTGAGCGATCACCAACCACATGAAGTTTAACAAAAGCAAGTGCTGGGTCCTGCACCTGGGACGGGGCAACCCTGGCTATACGTACAGACTGGGTGACGAGACACTGGAGAGCAGCCCCGCAGAGAGGGATCTGGGAGTTGTGGTTGATAGCAAGTTGAATATGAGCCAGCAGTGTGCCCTGGCAGCCAGGAAGGCCAACCGTATCCTGGGATGCATCAAGCACAGCATCGCTAGTTGGTCGAGGGAGGTGATTGTCCCGCTCTACTCTGTGCTAGTGCGGCCTCACCTCGAGTACTGTGTGCAGTTCTGGGCACCACAGTACAAAAAGGACATTAAACTGTTGGAGAGTGTCCAGAGGAGGACAATGAAGATGGTGAAGGGCCTAGAGGGGAAGACATATGAGGAGCAGCTGAGGGCACTGCGCCTGTTTAGCCTGGAATAGAGGAGGCTGAGGAGGGACCTCATTGCGGTCTAGAACTTCCTCGCAAGGGGGAGTGGGGAGGCAGGTGACCTATTCTCTGTAAACACCAGCGATAGGACCCAAGGGAATGGTGTTAAGCTGAGGCAGGGGAAGTTTAGGCTGGACATCAGGAAGAGGTTCTTCACCTAGAGGGTGGTCGCACACTGGAACAGGCTCCCCAATGAAGTAGTCACTGCACCAAGCCTGTCTGAATATAAAATGCGATTGGTCTGTGTACTTAGTCACTTGTTCTAAACTTTTGGGTAGACCTGTGTAGTGCCAGGAGTTGGACTTGATGATCCTTATGGGTCCCTTCCAACTCAGGATATTCTATGATTCTATGATTCTTGCTTTACTTATGCCCATTACTACCCTGAATTTAGTTAACTTTGTAATAAAACTAGTAATGTGCTTAAAGCTATGGAACTAAATAGTGATATATTTGTAAAAATAATGGAACTACCTAACTACTTAATGCTAAGATCATGTACTAGTGTTGTAAAAATGTGGTCCTATTATCTAGCTAAGCACTAGCAAGAGATATAGTCTTTAAATATATTTTACTCTTTAAATTGTATGGTCATAATAATTTTATGCCTGTATTAACTTGTCATTACAAAATAACTTAGGACTCATCTAGCACCTAAGTTTTCTGTAATTTGTTCTGTTTTTCTTCCTTAGTTTCATTGTAAATTAAAAATTCTTCAGAAGAAGCAAACATGGAAAATCCTCTAACGAAACTCAGGTTTCTGGGTACACGATAACAACACTAATTCCCTGATCTTCAAAAACATTCCCTCCAGGATGGAACACAGCTCTTTGCTACTGTAAAAAGAGAGCAATCTTTTGTTTATTTGCTTCTTTCTAATTAAGACTTTTCTTTTGAGCATTCTGTAAAACATTCTGCCCATTCTGAAAATAAAATTGGAAGCATAATATACTTCAGTATATGCATGTAGTATATACAAGTATATAATATACTTCACTATATGCATAATATACTTCAGTTCTGATTTGCAGCTCTCTTCTATGCTAGGAGTGGACCCTTGAATGCATATTCATTTTTATACCCTAAATTTGCCTTTTGGTCTCTTAGTCTGGCCTTTCTATCTTCACTTGCTGTGCTCCCAGTACACCTCAATTCTTGCCTCCAGCATATAGTTATTCCAAGCCTATTTCCATGTTATAAATGAGGTCTCAACTCAATCTGAATTTTTTAATATTTATAAAACAAATATTTCTAAAAGGTATAAAAACTATAAAAGGTATAAAAGGCAAGTAAACAGCGCTGGGTGTGCGAGGAGTCTACGCTCCACCAACATGCACACATAAACATCAAACATTCTAAATATACAGAACATTGCTTTACACACTAAACACAAATATGCCTATACATATGTACGATCAGAAAAGGTAACAAACAATCCTTTAAGTTCCATAACTTACTAAAATCAAGTACGCCTATACATAAAAGGCGTACTTGATTTTCTTCCCGGATCAAAGAAAAGCATATCCATCTCCTTTTCAAGGCCAATAGGCCTGGGTCAAAAGGCACGTTCAGGTCAACAGGGGGCGTAACAGCAAAGGCCTTTGATGGCTGTAGCAGCAGAGGGGCTGATGGCGTAGCAGTCAGATCAGTAAAGGAGCCCGCAGCTCCCTCACTGTCTGGCAAGCCACATGCTTCTGACTGTGGTCCCACATGGCTCTTTAAGGCCTCAGAGACTGCTCGCCAGGTGCCGAGCAATCCCACTGCAACCTTGTCGTTTTTAGTTGCAGAGTCCCACACCTTGACCTCAGTTTGGTCCCATATTTCAGGCTCATAAACTGTCCGATTGTTAATAAGGAGAATGAGCTGTAAGGTTACCAGGACAGTCTTTGTTCCTAAGGACGTATGATTCCCCATAATGCGTAACTGCTTACCAGCGAGGGGCAGTTGTGTACACGGCTCTGCTACTCTCAGCTTGAGCTTCTTCCCAGCTCCGGTGCGCTTATTTCGAGTGACTTTCTGTACAAGTGTCTCTGAGCGGTTTGCTGAGTTTGGCCAAACCTATCTTCATGAGGCAATCAAAATGCCTGTTCCCGTCCTGGTCTCCATTCTGCCAGCCTGTTCCTCCTCACTTCTTTTTCCTGCTTCTTTATTGATGTAACTTCATCGTGTTGCCTTATTTTTTTTTTATCTTGAGGGCAGGCTCCCCTCTTATACCCTTCTCTCCACAGCAGTTCTTTTCAAAACAACTTTTC
The DNA here is from genome assembly GCF_009819795.1 of Aythya fuligula. NCBI lineage: Eukaryota > Metazoa > Chordata > Aves > Anseriformes > Anatidae > Aythya > Aythya fuligula. The sequence goes on along the minus strand of NC_045594.1, from coordinate 3,557,559 downwards.
ATTGGTCAAACAACTTTGAATGTAACAACAACAGCAAACACCCAGAAACTTCCATGCCTTAATGGCTGGAGAACAAGAAACCATCTGGAGAACAAGAAACCAGAGACTGCATGGAGTCTCCTGAATCACCCTTCTTTGTTCCCTCTAAACTCTTTTATATTCCTGATGGCCTCGTCGTTAAGAGTCTGGTGTTATCTCAATCACGGGGCTTTCTGACCCCCATGGCCACATTACCAAATCTCCCCCTTCTTTATTAGTATCAACCATTTTCTCGACATGAATTACCACTCCATATATAGCATTCCAGGTATCTCATCAGCAACCTGAAGCAACCTGAAGCCTGCCTGTCCCAGCCACTGTTAAAATTAGCATAAATGGGGATGTACTAAAGTCATTTTGAAGAGTGACTACAGCCAGAATTTTCACCTGAGTTAGGAGATGAAACACTGGTGAACTATTGCATTGTGCTTGCCCATTACACCACTAGGAGACAATAGCTTTCCCAAAACTTGCGTGATGCAGCCAAAAAAACAATGACACAGAAGCAGTCATGTTTGTTTCTTATCAGCAGGGATCTTATTGCTGTAAGCTCCACAGTGTTTTGAACTCTAGCTCCACTCATCAAACCATTCCTCCTGTTCCACTCGCCAAGCAGCTTACAGAAGCCAATTAACTATTGCATAGGCATTTGACTGTAAACAATTATGGAACTCAATGTCCTGTAGCTTAGAAGGGCGGAAAAAGCCTCCTACACTGGCTGAGCTGATAATCAGTGACTTTGACAGTGGAAAACTCTGGCTCTGAAATCACCCCCACCACCATATTCCACCACAAACTGTCTTCAATTGGGAGATTATTTCTTTTACAGGGTCTGGCAATCAATGAGATCCAAATGCCAGAAAAGAACTGGCACAGACTTTTCATTGTTCAGATGACCACTGCAGTCTAAGCGAATGCAAAAAAGCATGTCACGCTGTGTGCTCTTTTGAAGCTGATGATGATGTTATATATGGAGTGGTAATTCGTGTCGAGAAAATGGTTGATATTAATAAAGAAGGGGAAGATGTGGGAGTGTGGCCATGGGGGTCAACAAGCCCCATGGTTGGTGATAACATCAGACTCTTAATGATGAGGCCATCAGGAATGTAGAGTTTAGAGGGAACAAAGAAGGGTGATTGAGGTGACGCCTTGCCTTGCCCTCTGGGGTTGCTTGTTTTCCCCACTGTTAAGGCATGGAAGTTGCTGGGGGGGGGTTCTGGTTAGAACTGTTAACATTTATTGTTTAATGTTATATGATAATAATATTATTAGTGTGGTTTCAAGGGTTAAGAAACACGGGAAAAGCAATCACGTTTTGTTGCTTTCAGGAACCTTGTGGTGGGCAGAGCATGTGCAGAAGAAGAGGGAGACAATCGAAGCCGCCCTTGAAGTCTGGATAAGATCCAGGAACAAAAGGTTGCTAGCGGTGATGGGGAAACCGTAAGCATTCGACCCCCAACGACCACCACAAAGAGAATTATAATATGAAGTGGGGATAGGATATCCATATGTATAGGCGTACTTGGGTTTCTTGTGAATATGTAACAGCAATGTCCTATATATATTTGGAAAGTTCGACGGTTGGGTGTGCGTGTTGGTAGAGCATAGACTCCCCACGCACCCAGCGCTGTTTACTTGCCTTTTATAAATATTCTTTTATAAATATTACTAAATTCAGATTGAGTTGTATCGTCATTTATAACAATGAGAACTTGTTGTGGTTTAACCCGGCTGGCAGCTGGGTAACTCACGCTCGTTTAGGCTTCGGGTAGTTACTGTTGATTTTTCGGCATCCTCATCTTCCTCCTCCTGAAACCCTGATGGCCCAGCATTGTCGTCGTCTCTATAACTAGATTTGGCAGAAGACTCTCTGCGTTCTAAACGACCTGAATCTCTATACCATTTTTTCACCTTCTCTACAGGGGCAACTTGCACTGCTACAGCTCGTTTCTCCGACCCCATTACAGGGTCTGCTACAGGGGTTGGAATACCCTCTGCAGAGTCAACTTGCACTGCTACAGCTCATTTCTCTGACACAGCCACAGGAGCTGGAGCGGCTGCAGGAGCTGGGACTGGAGCGGCTGCAGGAGATGGGACTGGAGCAGCTTCAGGAGCTGGAACTGGAGTGGCTGCAGGAGCTGGAACTGGAGCGGCTGCAGGAGCTGGAACTGGAGCGGCTGCAGAGTCCACCGTAGGGGTCACAGTGGCCGTTGGATCTGTCACGGGACTTGGAGTGGCCACAGGGTCTGTCACTAAGTTGATAGCAGTATCCATGGCAGCTCGATAGGCATGAGCCAGGCCCCAGCACGTTACAATGATTTGTGTTACTTTGGAACTGCCAGAATCATGACACCTTTTTCAAACATTCTGCCAGTTTTTGAGGATTTTGCAGTTGTTCAGGGGTGAATTTCCAAAACACTGGGGGTGCCAACTGCTCTAGATGCCTGCCCATATCCTCCCATACTCCCTGCCACCCACAACTATACTGCCTCCGGGCAGATCTCCGGATGAGCTTCCTAAGTAGTTGTTTAACTTTAAGCAGAACCTGAAGCGCATTCAGGAGGCAGAACAACAAGACTATGCTGGTCTGAGTATCCCAAGGATATTCAATATCTTGGAGAGCTATTGTAACAAGCTCGGAGGATAAGAGGGTGGTGAAGGAGAAAGGGAGAGTGATCAAGTAAGAAAAAATATCTTCCCCTTTCCCCTCCACAGATTGACTCCCTAATGAAAAAAGGCAACAGATATAATTGTTAATAGTTTCCAAAATACAGTTTCCAAAGTATAGAGTCGACGATGTTACTGAGTACAAATACCAAGTTAGAGTCATGGCCAGATATTTCATCGTCTCATAAGCCACTGTAACAACACACAGTACCATAATGGTCTGAAACCAGGGCCCGGAGAGGATAAACAACATGACAGAGAGCACATACGGAAAATAATGTGCTATAATACTCAATTTGGAAAACAGGCGCAGCAGAGTTGAGATTAAAGCAATCAGCATTATGACAAGTGACTATTAAGCAGGTCTAATACTTACACCAATTTTAGTTTAACACACTCTGGTCAGATCTGCCGTTATCTCAACCTTTCTGGCCCCACGTTGGGCGCCAAAAAGACTATTGTGGTTTAACCCGGCCAGCAGCTAAACACCACACAGCCGTTCACTCATCCTTCCCCCTCTCTCTCTGGGACGGGGGAGAGAAATGGAAAGTGAAACCCGTGAGTTGAGATAAAGACAGTTTAATAAGACAGGAAAATAATAATAACAATAATAATAATAACAATAATAATAACAATAACAATAACAATAATACAATGATGATAATAGTACTACTACTCCTAATGTGTAAAAACAAGTGATGCACAATGCAATTGCTCACCACCCGCTGACCGATGCCCAGCCTAACCCCGAGCAGTCCGGCCCCCTCCCCCCGGCTAGCCACCCCTATATATTGTTTAGCATGACGTCAGATGGTATGGAATACCCCTTTGGCTAGTTTGGGTCAGCTGTCCTGGGTCAGTCCCCTCCCAGCTCTTGCTGCACCCCCAGCTTGCCCGTTGGCAGGACAGAGCAAGAAGCTGAGACGTCCTTGGCTTAGTATAAGTACTGCTCTGCAGCAATTAAAACATCGGGGTGTTATCAGCACTCTTCTCATCCTAAGCCAAAACATAGCATTCTACCAGCTACTAGGAAGAAAATTAACTCTGTCCTAACTGAAACCAGGACACACTGTCTGGGAGACTGATAACTGTTAAGCCACGGCACTGTCGCCGGGTACCCTAGGGCGTCACCACCCCCCCGTAGTAAAATCCAGAATGCAAATCAGGAGGCATGGCCTACGGCGCCACCTCTTCCGACCACGGTCGAAACTGGGATACAAGTCTCAGGAGCAGAAAACGGGGTCTCCGACAGCGAGGAGGAGGTGGTGGGGTGACTCATTTTAAAACCGAAAGACGATACACCCAGGGAGAGCCTTAAGGCTCCCATTAAGCCACTGCCAAAGCCCTCCCCACAGGGGATAGAAAGGGTTAATTGGCAGGCGATAGCCAGAGAGGCGGCAGATGCTCAGGACTTGGTTAACCCCCTCGCTGATCAGTCTTTCCCAGTAACCTATGGGAAGGGGGCTGTGGGTCTGCAGGGAGCTCACACCCCACTTGATTGGAAACTACTATCCCAGCTGAGAGCCGCAGTAAACGAGAGTGGGTTGCATAGTGAGCCGACCAAGCAGCTGCTTAATTATATTTGGGGCAGCAGTATTTTAGGTCCCAAGGACATTAAAACTATTGTAAGAATGATTATGACACAATCTGGCCAGCTGCTATGGCAGGCTCATTGGCAACGCATATGTGATATTAGTGCTCACACGCCCCGACCACCAGGAGATCCTTTAGAATACGTAACTACTGAGCAGTTAATGGGGGTTGGGAGATTTGCATCAGTGGATATGCAGGTACAGTTAGGGACGGAGATATGTCTAGAGAGCATGAGGACAGCCAAGGTTGCTATAGGATCAGTGAAAACTGCTCCCCCGACACTGTCGTACATGTCCCTAAAGCAGGGAAGAGACGAATCATTTGCGTACTTTGTAGATAAGGTCACAGAAGCTATCAACAAAGGGGACGTACCAGAGTGGATGAAAGCAGCTTTACTTAGACAGTGTGTGATGGAAAATAGTAATGCTGCTACGAAGTCCATACTAGTTACTTTACCGAGTGATGCCACAATAGAAGCTATGTTAGAGAGAATGAGCAGGGTTCCCGTGGGTCCACAAGCTTTTTTAGTTGAAGTGGTCCGAGAACTGGGAAAAGACCTGGTCCAGGCACAGAGCCAAGTCTTTGCAGCATTGGCTCCCCTTAATCCTCCAAGGGAGACTGGCAGAAAGGGATCGCAGGGAGGAAATGAATGAAGTGTTTTAGGTGTGGGAAGGAAGGTCATATGAGGCGTGAGTGTAGGGCCAAATATGGACAACTTTTAAAGGACCACTGCTTATCAACAGAAGGCCACAAGGAGCATTGTTGTTTGGACGGTCCTCTAGTGGATTAAAGGGACTCTTTGTGCTACCAGGAGTTATTGACACGGACTACAATGGAATAGTACAAATCGTAGCCCAAACAAGCTTCCCGCCCATCCACATCCCGAAGGGAAGCAAGATTGCTCAATTAGTCCCTGTACCTGTACTTACAGCAGACCTGCAAACCGCATCAAAACAAGAACGCGGCAGTCAAGGATCAACCGGGGGTTTGGTACTATTAACGTTACCTATGAGCCATCAACCAGTCATTACTGCCACCTTCGACAATGGTTACCGACAGCTACGGGTACAAGCCCTGCTCGATACTGGTGCGGATATCACTATAGTAAGCACACACCTATGGCCAAGAGAATGGCCCCTGCAACAAGCCAGCAGGGGCATAGAAGGTATCGGAGGCACTGCCTCGGTACAACACAGCTCCCAACGGATAAGTATTATCGTGGATGGCAGAAGAGCAAGTTCTTATGTAACAGTAATGCTGCTGCCTGCTGGTGTTGGGGCACTCATCGGCCGGGATACTCTTGATCAGATGGGAGTAGTGCTTACAACCAACGGGTCGTTTTTTCCCTGACAGTCACTGCCTGGACTTTCCCGATCCAGTTAAAGTGGCTGACTGACAAACCTGTCTGGGTCGAGCAGTGGCCATTAAGAAAGGAAAGTCTGCACCAAGCAACTATACTGGTCCAAGAACAACTCGAGCAAGGCCATATTAAACCATCAACAAGCCCCTGGAACACTCCAATTTTTGTAATTAAGAAAAAGTAGGGAAAGTATAGACTGTTACATGACTTGCACGCTGTCAATGACCAGATGCAAGCAATGGGCGTGCTGCAGCCCGGCCTCCCTAATCCTGCCATGATTCCAGAAGGCTGGCACTTGTTAATTGTGGACTTAAAGGATTGTTTCTTTACTATTAAATTGCACCCAGCTGATTCGGAACGCTTCGCTTTTACCGTTCCATCAACTAACAGGGAGGCAGCAGCGGCGCAATACGAGTGGACGGTATTACCACAAGGAATGAAGAACAGCCTGACACTGTCAACTTTTTGTGGATATAGCCCTGGAGCCTATACGACGAGCATGGTCGCAGGCCATTATTTACCATTATATGGACGATATATTAATAGCCCAATCAACACCATTCACAGACATTCAAGAACAATTCCTAGTTGAGCAACTGAAGAAACGAGGTCTAATGATAGCACCGGAAAAGGTACAATGGCAGTCACCTTGGAAATACTTGGGATGGCAGATCTCTGAGTCGCAAATTAGACCTCAAAAACTGATGTTGCATACGGACATAAGAACATTAAATGATGCACAAAAAACTTTTAGGAGATCTACAATGGTTGCGACCAATTATTGGCTTTACCAACGATGACTTAGAACCATTGCGACCATTACTTAAGGGCACTGACCCAATGACCAAAGTGTCTGTCTCCCCTGAACAACGGGCAATAATACAACGGATAAGTGATGCGATTACTCAACGATTTGTGGAATGGCGTGATCCTGACCTTCCCATAGACTTGACTCTATTACAAGGAGAGAAGCAACTCATAGGTGCACTGACACAGTGCAAAAAGAAAAAGGGGGAAGGAACAAGAATTTTGGAGTGGCTGTTTACTTCAGTACAGCCAAAAACTACAATTCAACAAAAAACAGTCAATTTAGCAGAATTGATCAAAAAGGGGCGACGATGGATTCTCCAAATATCGGGAGAAGAACCAGGAGTAATATACCCGCCTATTAAGTGGGAAGATTTGGAATAGTACATCCAGCAGTCTCCCGAACTACAACTCAGCTTCCTAACATCAGCAACCAGAATTGATGTACGCTCCCTAGCATCACGAGTATTGAAGTGGATGGCCCAACAGGAATGGATAGAACCACCAAAATACAGCAAGCGACCTCTTCAGAACGCTATTACAGTATTTACGGATGCTGGCTGTAGATCCCGACGAGCAGCGATAACATGGGAAGAAAATGGAGAATGGAAGCATAAGATTCTCCCAGCCACATCGGGAGATAGTCTACAAACACTGGAAGTATCGGCTGTTGTGTGGGCCTTCATGGAATGGATGACAACGCCCTTGAATGTGGTCACAGACTTGTTATATGTGGCCGGATTAGTGGCACGCATAGAAGATGCTCGAATTAGAGACATACAAAACGAGCGAGTATTTGACTTACTATGGACACTGCAATCTGCCATCCGTCAGAAACATCATGCATATACAGTTATGCACATAAGAAGCCACAAGTGGGCGGAGGGTCTGGTTGAAGGGAACCAGAGAGCAAATGATCTGATAGCTGCCTCGGCCCCCCTGAGTAAATTTACTATGGCTAGAGAGGTGCATGCCGATTTCCACCAAAATGCGAAGAGACTGCATAAACAATTTGGTATCTGGACAGTGAAACAGTTCAATGCAACTACCAACATCATCTCTCAAATGATGGATGATATGGACAGTCTACGACACTCAGTGTTGCAGAATCGGGCAGCCATTGACTTTTTGCTGCTGGCCCAAGGACACAGTTGCGAGGACTTTGAAGGAATGTGCTGTTTTAATTTGTCAGATCATAGTGAGTCGATCCATAAAAGGATGGATTGGCTAAAAGAACATGTGAATAGAATACGAGTGAATGTTAACCCGTTTGATACCTGGTTGAAATCCCTGTTTGGTGACCTTTCCCCTTGGCTTGTATCCCTTATTAAGGAGGGTTTGAGATTGCTGCTTATTATACTGCTGATAATCATTGTTGTCAGGATAGCTTATCATTGTATTATGAAAGGGGTAACAAAGATGACGAATGGGGTCTTGCTTGTACAAAAAGAAAAAGGGGGAATTGTTGAAGAATGGCTCAAAGAGCAAGGGCATGGGTCCCTAGAGGAATTGTACAAGCAAGGCAAAGAAAAGAAAGAGTTTATAGCCATGGAGTAGGCCGGATGAGAAGCATTCTTATGAAATATGCAAGGAGCAGTCTGTCCTTGAGAGAGAGATAAACAGGTGAATCTGAGGCCTGGGAAGATAAGGGAGTAGCTTATGTGCTGTAACCACAAGTAGGAGGAACAGTATCTTTGCAACACCTCTAGGCTTAGCAAATAGGGTAGTGACCAGTAGGCGTAATTATCGCTGTGTGTATAAATATACGGATATCTGAGCAATAAATTTGAAGCTTGTATTACCACTCATATTGAGTTGATCACTTGCTTCCCCGCGCCGAAATCGGAGGGTCCCGCACCCGCAGAGATGGATATGTTTTTCTTCGATATGGGAAGAACGGCATACATAAGGCCTGAATACTGAGTTGCTTGACAACTTAAAGCAAGACATATTGTTCAAAAGGAATGGAACTTAAAGGATTGTTCTTTCCTGATTGTACGTATGTATAGGCATACTCAGGTTTAGTATCATATGTCCTTAGAAACAAAGACTGTCCTGGTAACCTTACAGCTTATTCTCCTTCTTAACAATCAGACCGTTTATGATCCTGAAACATGGGACCAAACTGAGGTCAAGGTGTGGGACTCTGCAACTAAAAATGACAAGGTTGCAGTGGGATTGCTCGGCACCTGGCGAGCAGTCTCTGAGGCCTTAAAGAGCCATGTGGCACCACAATCACAAACGTGTGGCTAGCCAGATAGTGAGGGAGCTGAGACTGTTAAGTCATGGAACTTAAAGGATTGTTTGTTACCTTTTCTGATTGTACAAATGTATAAGCATACTTGCGTTTAGTATGTAAAGCAATGTTCTATATATTTAGAATGTTTGATGTTCGTGTGTGTGTGTTGGTGGAGCGTAGACTCCCTGCACACCCAGCGCTGTTTACTTGCCTTTTATACCTTTTATAGCTTTTATACTTTTTATAAGTATAAATATTACTAAATTCAGATTGAGTTGAGACTTCATTTATAACACACGTAAATGGAAATATTTCAAATAGGAGAAAGGAATCTATTTATTAGTTTGTACTTGGCATTGGCATGACCATTACAGGAAAACTATCCAGTCTTTGTACCTGCTGCTGAGAAAAGATATTAGAAAAGATTGGAAAGGGTTCAGAAAAGTTTCGTAGGAATTATTACAGATTTGAAAACTGTATGCAATGAATTACTCCATGCTCTATTTAATTTTTCAAAAGGAAGATAAAGGGGTACCTAGACATAAATATATAAATATCCACTGAAGGAATAAAAATGTGATAACAGAAGTTTCTTCAGTCTTAGAAGGAAAAACTTTAAAAGATTGAATAGTCATCAACTGAAACTCGGCAAACTGGTTACATATCTTTTATCAAAAATGGTAGAAAATGATAGAATGACTTATCAACAGTTATAGCAGGACTTTCATCACCTGCCATTTTCAAATAAGGAAATAAAGGTTTTGTTTGTAAAATGTACTGTAATTCAACCATAGATCCTAGAATTAAAACTGGAATTTCTTCATGGACGTTGTATACAATTAAAAGTTCAAACACACTTCATGTACTTTGATCAGCTAGAAATTAGGTATTTTTTTCTAAGCTAACATAAAAAGATTTTCTGTGTATTCAGCAAAGACTTTTACATGGGTATTCTTTTCACTTTCCTTAGATGTGGATCTTAGGTAGGATGAACCATCCTGCAAAGGTAAGGTATCTATTTCCATTGATTGTACAGAGAGATAAAGGGTAAGATTTGTCTGAACAAGCACAGATACCTTAATTTAGTATTACCCATAGTCTATCTTGTGGTCAAAAACAGAAATTGGTATTTGTAGGGCATAATTCAACTCATTCTAAAGTGAACTTCAAAGTAGGGCTAAGGAACCATCTCCTAAAAATGCCTATTTATTTTACTGTCTTGAAAGTGATATTAGACCTGGTGCAGACATTGTCATCTTTTGAAACTGAATGAGATAAATCCCATCCTAAACAAATACAGTGATTTCTGTTGGTATTAGGCCAACAGGAAATCCTATGAATAAGTAAGCATTCAGATATCACAATGGTATTTGGCAATATTAGTGAGGATTCATAGCTGAAACTGAAAGAAAAAGAGTTGGTCTTTCTGTGTCATTTAAATTTTGCTGAGTAACCAACATTTTCATGCATCAGTTCTATTTAGTCACTGAGTGGAGCTTTATTTTAAAGGACCAGGTCACGACTTCGAGTTATATTACATAGGCAATCTCTATTCTACCCAGAATGCTTTATGTGTCTGAGATTAGACTCTTAGACAACTCATTAGCATCTTTTTAATTTAAAGATGCAAAAATCCAGTAAGGTGAGACATGGCCTGGGCAAAAGGTGGGAAATCAGGAAGCTTAATAAAGATTTAACAATTGTTACTATCTAATGCCTTGAATTCTGTTGCCCAAACAGCTGCCTCTGGTACCATAAATTTTATATATATTTTGAATAAAAGGAATTGCATGATGAGTTGTGAGGCTTATAAAAATTAAGTCAACATTACAGGAAGTATCTGGATGATAGGCAAATAGACAAAGTATAATCTCTGTGATTCCCTGATGAAACATACACTGAGGCTTAACCTAATCCCTGAAGGAATGACAGCAAAAATAAGGTGAAAGACCAATTAGCCCTCTCCCATACTAATCCTGGTTAGAGCAGCTTCTTGGTTTTTATACTTGTAGAGACATTCCTAGCACCATGGAAAATCAAAATTGTACTGACCATACCTTTTTTTCAGGACAATTTCACTGTGATGGAATCTCAAACCTAACTACCAACAGGTTTGTCACACACCAGAGTTGAAAGATTTTTAATCTCGCTGTAAGATTTGGTAGTGGTAAATTAAGAAGATAAGCCAGGCATGAAAATTAACCCTGGATAGAGTGATTTTAAATTGATTCTATTCAAATTAAATGAAGTTATGAAAGTAGGTCTGAAACTAAGGTTTACAGTGATAAAGGAACAAAAGGAACAAGAGGAAATTAGGCTGGGCAGAACAGATCCAGAACATGAATATAAAGAAGGTCCAACATGGGAAAAATATAGATGACCCCCCCGCAAAAAAAAAAAAAAAAAAAAAAAAGAAAAAAAAAAGAAAAAGAAAAAGTTAGATACAGTTAGATACAGCAAAATTATGTTGGACATCAAAAGACTAATAAAAGAAGTATTCTTGAGGTTCTTCAGGAATCCTTAGCAAGAGAATATGAATGAAGAGAAAGAATAAAGAAATAAAAGATTAACAAAATAAAACATTGAATGCTTGGAGTGAAAAATACCTCAATAAATAGCTGATATTTTTAGCAGAAAATATTCACTCTTGCAATACATTTTGTATAATCAATAAATTTTCAAGGAAAAGGAATTTTTTTTAGCTAGAGCAATTCATCATGCTGTAATGTTAATTATTCTGTTTTCAAAAGAGGAATTAACATGATTCTGGATTGAAAATAAAATAAAGATCTGATATAATAAATAAATAAATGAAACCACAGAACAGAACAATGTGGTATCAGCTGGGAGGGACCACTGCTAGTCCCCTTCTCTACCCTACTGCTCAAAGCTGAGCCAACTTAGATCAGGTACTCAGCGTCTTGTCCAGCAAAGTTTTGAATATCTGAAAGTATGGGGTTTCCAAAGCCTCTTTGACCTTACAGTAAGAAATTATAAGTGTCAAAAAAAAAAAAAAAAAAAGAAGAAAACTAATAGACAGAATGAATAGTGAAGAGGAAGGCCTTTAGAAACAAATCAAAAAAAGTGCCTAACAGAAAAAGGCAGACCCAGCTGTAGTAATGTCACTCATCACTCATACAATGTCTAGGGTGGCTGAATGGTTATAGCAGAACCTGATCTCATTATGATCCTTGAATCCTTTTTATTTGAACCAATGTATGCAAGATCTACTTCATATGTCCAGAGATACACTTCCTGAAGTGAACCTATTGGTTTTGTCTCACTGTATAGGTACTATAGGCTAAAAGGGCCACCATTTTGACACCAGCATTTATAATAGTGCACTGAGTCTGTCTGGAATGGAGTTAACTGTTGTCATAAGAGCCCACAGAAGCCCACGTGGCGCAGTACTTTGGGGATATGATTGAAAGTTTTGATAACACACCAATGCTTTGGCTAACCTTGTCTTGCACAGCATCAAGGTTTTCTCTTTCTCACTCTATACCTCCACAGCAAGTAGGCTAGGGGTGGACAAGAATTTGGGAGAGCCAGAACAACTGTCCTTAATTGATCAGAGGTATAGTCCATGCCATGCAATGTCATGCTACACAATTTAAAATTGGGAGTGGGGAACTGGGGAGTTGTCTTCCAAGGTAGTTGCTGCCCAGAGACTTCCAGACATACAGTCTAATTGTGCAAGTGGTGAATTATAGTCTTTGCATAACTTAGGATTGTTTGTTTGTTTTCTTCTGTCTTTATCTTAACCCATGATTTTTCTCACTCTTGCTCTTCCTGTTTTCTCTCCAGTTCCACAGCAGGGGTGGGAGTGAATGAGCAGCTGTGTTGGTGCTCAGTTTCTTGTGGGTCAACCCACAGCAAATGGCCAGAAAACAGGATGGAAGGACCATATAAGAATTTATTTTTTTCCTTACTGTCATGGTTTAACCTGGCCAGCAGCTAAACACCACACAGCCGTTCACTCACCCTCCCCCTACCTCTCTGGGATGGGGGAGAGAAACAGGAAAGTGAAGCCCGTGAGTTGAGATAAAGACAGTTTATTAAGACAGGAAAATAATAATAACAATAATAATAATAACAATAATAATAACAATAACAATAATGATGATAATAGTACTACTAATAATAATATGTACAAACAAGTGATGCACAATGCAATTGCTCACCACCCGCTGACCGATGCCCAGCCTAACCCCGAGCAGTCCGGCCCCTCCTCCCCCCGCTAGCCACCCCTATATATTGTTTAGCATGATGTCAGATGGTATGGAATACCCCTTTGGCTAGTTTGGGTCACCTGTCCTGGGTCTGTCCCCTCCCAGCTCTTACTGCACCCCCAGCCTGCCCGTTGGCAGGACAGAGCAAGAAGCTGAGACGTCCTTTGCTTGGTGTAAGCACTGCTCTGCAACAATTAAAACATCGGGGTGTTATCAGCACTCTTCTCATCCTAAGCCAAAACATAGCATTCTACCAGCTACTAGGAAGAAAATTAACTCTGTCCTAACTGAAACCAGGACATCTATATATATATATCCCTGAAAAATCATAGCTCTACTTCTGGATCTGTTTCACTGCTGCTACCATATAATGTTATTTCTTTTCCTTTACTTACACTTAGAGACCTTCGCTATATTTAAAATCTTAAACATAGGTATAATCTATTCTATTCATATGCATACTACTTGAGTTCATACATTTGCTTCTTTGTGTACTTTTGTCTTACACAGCATTTGTTTGCAAAAAGTGAAGAGCTGGTGTTATATGTGAAACAAACAGGTAGTGTTTCACTCAAGGGAACACCTCCTCTAACAATTATAATTTATAAAATAGACTATCCTGAGTATGACAGTAGTCAATTTAGTCTGATATAAAACAGGCCCTATGTTTTCTTTCATTTAAATTTCTATGGTATGTAATGTCTTTCCACCACTCCACATCAAAGCTGCCAACTGCTGAGTGTCTAAATAAGTAGCATGTGAAGAAAATGAATGAATTGCCAAATGTCTCATTACATCCATGGAGAATACCCTTACATTTGGAGTCAGGAATCTTAAAACAGAGATGACAAATGAATGGTTTTAACTCCAGTGGAGTGAGGGTTTTGGCAGTGGACTTCTCCCTATGAGAATAACTTGGCACTGGGCTGTCAAACTGTGATAGGAAAGATTTAGTCCTGTTACACAGCATTATTTTGGGGATGAATGCTACCAAAAATAGCTATCTTACCGAGAAACCCAAGGAAAATCCCTGAACATATTATATTATAGTTAGTAACTGTCCAAAGGTTAAAAAAATCTCAAGTCTTAAATTATAATTCATGAAGTAAAAACAGGATGTCATGTTGTGTTAGGATACTCTGGGTTATTATGTCTTATATGGTGTATCTTAATGTGAATTGACAGAAGAAAACACTCATTGATTTATGTCACTAATTTTAGGACATGATTTTCTTTTTTTTTTTTTTTTGGTTTTGCTGCTGCTCTTGTTTTTATTTTTATTGTTAGTGTTATTGTCATATTATTCTTGATCTATTATGGCTTTTTTCACACCAAGATTTGACAGGTGGATAAAGAATATTGTCTATTGTGCCGTTCCTGTGATTAGAAGTGGATAGCATTTGTTCTGCTATTGACTCATTTCTGCTATTGACAAGCTAATTCTGACTTTTTTTGACTTTTTTTTTTTTTTTTTGCTTATCAAGACCTATTATCAGATGAATTGTATCCATTTTGTGGTTAGCAAGCCAATCTTTTACTAAAATTGTAGGATCCAGACCATTATTTCATCAGGCAATGCATACAGTACTTTTTTATTCTATGCAGTTATTTAACTGTATTTTGGTGGTGTTCTAAGTCATTAGTTAAGATCAAAGATGAGTGATTCACAGACAAAAAAAAACATCTTAGAATAACCATGCAATCCTCAACTAACCAGTAGTTTGGGTGTTCAAGGTGAAATGCTTTGCTATATCATCATTTTTAACAGTCAAAAAGTTAATTAGCTAATCCAGGCTAATCTTCTGTGTTCCCACTATAGTGACTCCAGAGAGCATTTCATCCTGCTTGTCACTGACATTTTCTTTTACTGATGTGACCTAACTTCTGTAATACTGAATACAGAAAGAGCCTGTATAAACTTTTAAGAGTGACTGAGTTCATAGGTTTGTAGGAGAATTCAGGTTGGAAGGGATCTCAGGTAGCAATCTTGCTCAAATTCTTGTTCAAAGTAGAGTTAGACCAAGTTGCTGAGAGCTTTATTTGATCTTGTCCTGAAAATCTTTGAGGATGAGGACTGCATAGTCTCTCCACAGAACCTGCTTGACCACTTGGAACAAGCAAAGTTAGCTGAAATAAATCTTATACTAAGAATCCCAATCCCATACTGAGGATGTCTAAATATGTAATAATCAATATAGGATTTAAATTCCTGACTTCTGGATGTGATAGGTAGGAGGTATCCTTTTACATCTATATCTAAATGTGTTATTGCCCATTTCTAAGATTAAGAAATATTAGTGAGTCACTCAGGGTTTTGTTTGTGTGCATTTGTTTATGTTTGTTTTAGTATCAGTTATGGTAACACAGGATATACTATTGCTGAAGTTCCAGCTTCTATGTAAAGCACATTTAGGGCAAAAAAGTCTTATTAAAGAGAATAGTAAAATATATAGTAAGCCTGGAGTTTTCAGTTTACAGGGGAAATTATTGTCCCTGTACATGGAAAAAGTAACCTCCAGTGGGCAATAATGCCTGACGCTGAATTATATCCAATTTTTCATCTTATAAGTCAATAGCTTTCCACTATAAACATCAACTCTAGTCAGTATGATATGCTGCATATTGATATATTGACTAATGGTACTATTAAAAGCTCACAAAATGTCAGAAACTGGGAATTTCTCATGTATATCTGTCTGCATTTCAGTAAGTAGGGGTGCTCTGTGTAACTTAGAAAGCCATGCCCAGTTGGAAACAGCCTATGTAATGCTCCCTATTTTGTTTTCCTAAGGGATTCAAAAGTTCCCCAATGCCTCCACTCCCCTAGTTTTATTTTTTTTATTTTTTTTTTTTACTACTATTTTAATAGACTGCTTCAGACTGTAAAAGAAGTCATCCAGAAAATTCCCTCTCACAAAGTAGCTATAAGAGGTAACATATAAGTACCTTTTTTCTTCTTCATATAAAACGTACTATACAGTGAGATTTTTCTTTTTTCTTTTACAATGAAGACACTGGCTCATATTTCCTTTGCTGACAAAATGTCTCTGAAGAATGAATTTAGATGGCAGGTAAATAAGAAGTAACCTCCTAAGTTTTCAAGATGTGTTTTTTTAAACAGTAATGATCAAGGCTAAAGGTAACTCCTGGGGAAGAGCTAGGAAAAGCTGCTGGCCTGGTGAACACCTAGAGAACATCATCACCACCTAGTCATTAAGTCCAAATAGATGCCTTATATCAAGGTCATCTCTTCTGTTTAAAGCACAACAGAAGCAAAACAGCTATTCTGTATGGGCCAATCATTTACATTTAGTATGAGATGAACATTTCTAGAAATATAAAATGTGTTTTTGTTTGTTTGATTTTTAAAGGTTTCCCAGCCTAAGAAAAGGTATGGGTTCATAAAAGGCAGTTGAATTGGCAAGACAAAAATAAGTACGTAAATTGGGTATTTTCAGGTCTTAGTACACTTTCAGCTTGCAAATGTCATGTTTACACCTACAATTGTATTAACAGCCTGCATAAATTAGAAATGAAAATGTACATTTATTTGTGAAGCTGGTCTGAAGTGCCTGACAGTTTGTCAATCACCACTTCAAGATCTTGTAGTCTTGTTAGTCAGACAGATCATCTGAATTTTCTTCAGCTATACATATGTCACCCTACTAGTGGCTGTTCACCATGCATGTCATATGACATCATTTGTTGACAATCTAAAAAGCCATTCAGGATTAAAAACAGCAACCACAGGAATAGTGGTGTTGGTTTTGTTATTAATCAGATGCGCTTTTCAGGAGAATAATTAAAGGGTGTAAAACAGTAATAGCATTCTCACGAAAGATAATTTCTTTTTTTTTTTTTAATCTATTTCTATTCTCCAATTATTTCCACTACAGTAGTTAGAAAACATTTTTGTGTATATTTTTAGCTCTGTCATTTCTCCTGCAAGCAGGTCATTTTTACCTTTCATGGAAAACATCTTTTTTTAATAGCATTTATTTATTAGAGTACAAGATTTTCACACAAGCCTAGGACCTAAGAGCATGTACCATTTCAGAAACCTACATACCATGTCTATTCTGACAAACCTGTGTTAGATCTTTATCCTGTGCTTGTTGTGCATTGACAAATTAACTTTAATAGACACCCAAGAGGGAATAGCAGCTCACCACAGTTTTATTTAGGATGATCAGTGTCTTGGAATGTTTAACAGAAACAGTAGCAAATAGGAAAAAAAAAAAAAAAAGTTTTATCCATGTTACATATTCAGCATTTTTGACACCCCACTTGCTGAGTGGGGTTCAACATGGGAATGCATAGCCATGGAGGAATTGGGGAAATATCATTGATTTTCAGAACTCAGATGGCAGAGAAAAATGAAAAGATGAAGACCACGAGCTATAAATCCTACTAGGTAATTTGCTGACTTTTTCTAAATCCAAATTCTTTTGGTTTTAGCTGAATATTTTAGAACCACTACTTTTTTGATTTTTTTGGTTTGATTTGAGATGTACCTTTTTCCTTTCCAGAAAAGTTAAAATTTTTATGAAAAGAAAATAATCTCAATTTATTTTAAAAGCAGCTTAATTATAGATCCAGGTTTCTATCAAAAGGAGATTAGATAGATTGTTTTCAGTCTAACCTATAAATAGCCATGATTTATCCTGATTCATTTGACCACACTTTATCAGTTGAGAAAATAGAAATAATGATAACTGCTGCTATTCTTGTAGGAGCTGTGAGCATGAATGGACATTCTTTAAGCACACTAAGATAGAAAATGACAGACAATGGAAATGTCCAAAGTACCCTTATTTTGGGTTATACCTGATAAAGGCAATCGCAGCTATGGGAATTATTATCCACAATATCTCATTTTGGTATCAAGCTTTTCTTATTAGCATGATTTAAAAACTAAATATCATAGTCTTCTTTTTTTTAACCTAAGAAATATATTAAAAATGTAGATCTTTTATAATTATTTCAATTAACAGTAGACACTTCTTGATTACTTCAAGGAGTTAATTAATTAAAACATTTTACTCCAAGACTTGGTAATTACAACAAGAAGTTATTAAAATTAGAAAACATTTACTAACTCTGTACTTTTGATTATTAAGCCTTTATTGCTTAATATTGCCAGTCTCTGAAGATATATGAGGTTGGAAACTGATTTTAATGTATGCAGCTATGATAATTAACCACAGGTGTTCGAAACAATGCACTGCCTCTTTCCCGTCATATACTTTCCTATGAAATTTATTGTTCCTGTCACTGAATGCATTTTTTGTCTTATTAAGGTATCTTTCTATTGACAATATACATGTATTATTGTTCCTACTACAGGAAAGAAAGCGCTTGATACTACTCTATTTGTATGGAAGATATAGCAATGAATAAAATAATCTCTATTAATGTTATTAATGTGTCTCTATAAAGGAGAAGACAATTTATGTGCATTTACATATGGTATCTAAGTACATGTATGATATGTCCCTGCTGTCCCTGCATATACATGAAGATCTATAAAAATAAATAAATAAAATAAATAAATGCTGGTATGCAATTTAACAATCTCTTGAGTTGGCCTGAAGATCTGCAGTGACAAAGGCCTGTTTCAAATGGAAGTCTCCACTAGCACGTGGAATGAAATCTTGGCTCTATTACAGTCAATAAGAATTACTCCTGGAAACAGAGGAGCCAGGTTATCATCCTGGGTTTTTAAGGCTACTGTTGTCTTTCCAGTTAAATTCTACTCAATAAAACTGAGTTTCCATTGATAGTACTCTTACTCTGACCAATGCTCAATTTGTTTTCAATTAGATATATACAGTCTCAAAATGTTCTTCTGATGGAAATACTATATGAAGGAGTCAGCCAAACATAGTAACTTGGACTTGGATTAATCCTGCTCGTTTGTGAAGCATCTGAGGGTTTTTAAAGTGGAATCACAGAATCATCTAGGTTGGAAGAGACCTCCAAGATCGTCTAGTCCAACCTCTGACCTAACACTAACAAATCCTCCACTAAACCATATCACTGAGCTATACATCTAAACATCTTTTAAAGACCTCCAGGGATGGTGACTCAACAGCTGTTGACCTTCTTGGCCACATGAGCACACTGCTGGCTTATATTCAGCCGATTATCAACCATCACTCCCAGGTCCTTCTCCGCCAGGCAGCTTTCCAACCACTCATCTCCCAGTCTGAAGCGCTGCTTGGGGTTGTTGTGCCCCAGGTGCAGGACCCAGCACTTGGCCTTGTTGAACTTCATACAGTTGGCCTCAGCCCATCGGTCCAGCCTATCCAGATCCTCCTGCAGAGCCTTCCTACCCTCGAGCAGATTGACACATGAACCTAACTTGGTGTCATCTGCAAACTTACTGAGGGTGCACTCGATCCCCTCATCCAGATCATCGATAAAGATATTAAAGAGAACTAGCCTCAGTACTGAGCCCTGGGGAAAGCCACTACTGACTGGACTCCAACTGGATTTAACTCCATTCACCACGACTCTTTAGGCCCAGCTACTGTGGTGCAATTGCCTGAAGTAACTAGGAAAATAAAACTAACATTCACATTTTAAAGAAAATGTACAGCATTTAAGAGGCTTTCAAGGTAGGGCATAGCTGCATTACCTAAGTGTTCACTAGGCTCCCAACCTTAGATGCTATCGCGCTGGGGAAACCTGGTGTGCTGACTCTAAGGAACAGTACGGAGCGTAGAGTGGAGTGGAGACACCATGGCCAAGGACCTGTCATGTTTTGACAAATGCTCTACCCTAGTGTACTTTTTGCTCATTATAATATCATTATAATACCAAAACACACCTCCATCCCAAAAGCTACCTGCCTCCAAGGTGTGACCACCCCTCACCGAGCATGCACTCTGAATTTTTCGGAGCCTATTCCTTTAAATGGAGACGGGAGAAATTTTCACCAATCACAATTAAGATATGCTTCACTAGAGCCACTCAAGTTCCACCTAAAAGATAAAAAATAATATAAATTGGCCCAAGAGAGAGGGGATGTCAGGGAAGATACCACCGTCAGGGGAGATACCATCCCGAGGAAATACAACATCCTTAGGACCTCCTGACTCCTGGGATCAGTCGACGGGCTGAGCCTCTCTTCCCCCTCCATTGGGACGCCTTTGGGTGATATCTGAATACTTGCTTATAAATCTCTATAGAGTCTTTGATCCTTTTAACGCATTTATATCTAGGCTGTGCACCTGTAACACCTGTAACACCTGTATTTCATGCATGCTAGCTTGCTTTTGCAGACAGTCATTATTGCCGGCAATCTAAAAGAACCTGGTTATCTGTTGCTGTAATAAACCATACTTGATTGCATTGTGATAGCTCTCATTAAGTGCAACTAGGGTAAGGGTAGTTATCCGTGACTGTGATAGTTCAGTGTTCTGAATCCTACCAGACCCCCAGACGGTTAACGCGTTGTTGGTGAATGTCCAACTGGTTCAGTACCCTGAATCTGACCAGGCCCGTAACGGTTAATCAGCTACACCCCTTAACGCGACAACAGGTATACTGGGTCTGGCTGGAATCTTAACTTTCCCTGCAGCAGCCCATACTGTGCTGTACTCTGCACTTGTAGTTGGAACAGCAGTGTTATCACACCAGTGTTGTGTCTACTGCTGAGCAGCACTGGCAGAGCATCGGTCCTCTCTCTAACCCTCCTAGGTGGTGGGCAAAAAGTGAGAAGAGAAACATCACTAGGGCAGCTGACCTAAACCAACCAAAGGGATATTCCATACCATGTGATGTCACACTCAGCAATAAAAGGTGGAAACAGGAAGAAGAGGGGAGGGGTGGGCTCTCGTTGGGAAAACGTCGTTCCTCCTCCCGAACACCGGCTACATGTGCTGAGGCCCTGCTTCAAGGACGTGGTCAATCATCGCTCATTTGTGGGAAGTAGAGAGTAATTTCTTTCCTCTGCACTTCCACATAGCCTTCATTTGTTTTATTTGTTTATTTTCCTCCCTTTTTTTTTATTTTCCCTTTCCCCCTCCCTTTTCCCCTTTCCCTTTTTATTTCCCTTAAGTTAAATTAAGGGAATTAAATTAAATTAAATTAATTTAAATTAAGTTAAATCCTTATTTAATTATTATTATTATTTCCCTTTAATTAAATTATCCTTATCTCAACCCGTGAGTTGTTCTTTCCTTTACTTCTCCCCCTCCTCATCTAAAAAGAGGGGGAGTGAGAGAGCGGTTGTGGGGTTTAGCTGCCCAACACGGTAAAACCACCACAACAGGTCACTCAGAAGCTCTGCTACAAGTAAGCATTTAAAGGTGGAACCTGGGAGCAAAGCTGCCATGAAGACGGGTCCTCTTTAATATCTTTATCGATGATCTGGATGAGGGCATCGAGTGCACCCTCAGTAAGTTCGCAGATGACACCAAGTTAGGTGCGTGTGTCGATCTGCTCAAGGGTAGGAAAGCTCTGCAGGAGGATCTGGATAGGCTGCACCGATGGGCTGAGGTCAACTGCATGAAGTTCAACAAGGCCAAGTACTGGGTCCTGCACCTGGGGCACAACAACCCCAAGCAGCGCTTCAGACTGGGAGATGAGTGGTTGGAAAGCTGCCTGGCGGAGAAGGACCTGGGAGTGATGCTTGATAGTCGGCTGAATATGAGCCAGCAGTGTGCTCATGTGGCCAAGAAGGCCAACAGCATCCTGGCTTGCATAAGAAACACTGACCAGCAGGTCTAGGGAGGTGATCGTCCCCCTGTACTCGGCTCTGGTGAGGCCGCACCTCGAGTACTGTGTTCAGTTTTGGGCCCCTTGCTACAAGAAGGACATCGAGGTGCTTGAGCGGGTCCAGAGAAGGGCGACGAAGCTGGTGAGGGGCCAGGAGAACAAGTCCTACGAGGAGCGGCTGAGGGAGCTGGGCTTGTTCAGCCTGGAGAAAAGGAGGCTCAGGGGCAACCTTATCGCTCTTTATAAGTACCTTAAAGGAGGCTGTAGCGAGGTGGGGGTTGGTCTGTTCTCCCATGTGCCTGGAGACAGGACGAGGGGGAATGGGCTTAAGTTGCACCAGGGGAGGTTTAGGTTAGATATTAGGAAGAACTTCTTTACCGAAAGGGTTGTTAGACATTGGAACAGGCTGCCCAGGGAAGTGGTGGAGTCACCATCCCTGGAGGTCTTTAAAAGACGTTTAGATGTAGAGCTTAGGGATATGGTTTAGTGGAGGACTGGTTAGTGTTAGCTCAGAGGTTGGACTCGATGATCTTGAGGTCTCTTCCAACCTAGAAATTCTGTGATTCTGTGTGCTGGCACCAGCCTGTGAGCCATGTGTTTATCAGGTGGGCTTTCTGTGTCCTGTCTGTACCTCTCCCTGCCACCGTAGGGATAGACGAAAACACCACCTGTACTCCCGCTCCCTCCACTAATCGTCCCAGCCCCCTAAAGTCCCATTTGATAGCCTTGAGGCTTCTCTCTTCAATGTCATCACTGCCCGCCTGGACATCTGGTTTAGATGTAGAGCTTAGGGAAATGGTTTAGTGGGGACTGTTAGCGTTAGGTCAGAGGTTGGACTCGATGACCTTGAGGTCTCTTCCAAGCTAGAAAATTCTGTGATTCTGTGATTCTGTGACTATCAAAAGAGGATAATAGTCAGGGGGGCGAACCAGGTTGGGAAGCTTCCTGGCAATGTCCCTGACCCTGGCCCCAGGGAGGCAGCAGACTTCCCTACGGGTAGGGTCAGGTCAACAAATAGGGCCCTCTGTTCCCCTAAGAATAGAGTCTCCAACAACAATAACCCTTCTTTCTGTCTTGGTGGAGGCAGTCTTGAGGCGTGGAGTCGACTTCCTTGCCCTAGGCATCCTCTTGGGTACACTTTCTACCTTTTCCTCCGCTACTGGTCTCTCAAGATCCAGGGCCTCAAACCTCTTGCGTAGGGGCACCTGGGAAGGTGGGGCTGGTGGGGGAGGGCATCGCCTGCAATGTCGAGCAGGGACCTGTCTCCTTTCCTCCTCAACTCCCAGATCCCCTCCCTCTGCCCAATGGCGACAGGTCAGGGGGTCCACCCCCATTTGGGGTGTCTCACCCTGGTACCTCCCCTTGAGGCCCTGCAGGGAGTTGCTCTACCAGTCTATCTCCCGCTCGCACTCCCTGATATCCCTCAACCTCTCCACCTTCTCCTTGAGCTCTGCCACCATGCGGACTAGATCATCCACCTGCTCACACCTCATGCACGCAGTTTCTCTGCCTCCTGCTGATGGCAGCAACAGGCTCAGACACTCCCTGCATCCGGTGACCTGAACTGCTGCATTTTTGGATGGGTAGTCGGTCTGGGTGTGTACCGTCTTCCTGGAGAGAGCACCGTGCCTGGTGGAGACCATTGCAGCCTAGCTAACGGGAGGCTGTCAGTACAGGAGATGTTCGTATGGGCGGGGGAGAGTGCTCTGCCCCTCCTGCTCGCCCTGCCTGCGCGAACTGCCGTGCTAACTGCCGCGCCACTCCCTTCTGATGCGCCACGCCCTGTTTGCCCACCCTGGTCACCGCGCTCCTGGTCGCTCGTGCTCCCTAGGGGCAGCTTTTGAACGGCTGGGGGGAGGGGGCGCTGCTGGCTCTGCCTATGCCTCGTCAGCCTCCCTCACGAGGGCTGCCGGGTCCTGGCAGCTCCCTCAAGTAGGCTCGATCTTCCCTCGATTTTAAAGGAACTGATGTTTTACTGTTAAAATTAAAATACCACTGAAATGCTGGCAATACAAATCATAGCAATATCACAGTCAAACAATCAATTTGCACAGTCAATGCAAATTCAGATGAATCTGAAGCAACAGGGTATCAAGTGTTATACACAGGCATTTGGATCCATTCATAGCAGATAGAAATAACTAGGCATTTTACAGATGGAATTCCTATTTCAAAAATCTAGTTTAAATATGTTTTCTTCATGCAAGAGAAAAAAATCTCTTGCTGTTATCATAAGCATTTTTGATTGTTTTAATATCTATATTTTCAAGGAAAAAAAAAAGAAATTATGCTATAGTAAGCGTATTTTCCTACAGCCTAATTTCTCTTTGAAATATATATATATTTAGAGCTTAATAAAAATACCAATAAAATATCCAACAGATTAGGGTTTTCTTTGTGTCTTTGTGTTTGTTATTTGTTTTTTTTAGTCTGTGAAATGCAAATGACTTCCAAATCCTGAATTAACTGGTTTAAAATAATTTTCCCTATTTTTAAGTAGGTTTATAATTGTGCTTGCATTTAATTATGGTCCAAGAAGAACAAGCTTTGTTAATGATCTTATTCTTCTTAAATTATTGTTGAACCTGGGCTTTTACTGTAAAGGTCCAGGACTTTGATCTTTTTTTCATCTTATGCTAGAGTGCCTGACATAGCCATCCACAGTGGGTGTGTGACATCACACTGTGGTTCCTTTGTGCTTGTTAAAAGACCCAAAATAGTACAAAGGAAACCCAAAGCCTATAAATCATGATGTACTTTTTCTTCTATTTAAGCTTTTTTGAACAAATGAGATTACACTGAGTACCACATTGCAAGGTAGAGTGGTACATCCGGGCAGAGGTAGAGGTCAGGATGGAGGGGTGGAAGGTATGTTTTTTGCTCCCCATATTCCTGTGATTTGTGGCAGTATGAGGCACCCTCAGGTATTTCCATAGTTCAAGACCTGACTATATCATGGGCAAGTAGCCCAAGATAGCTGTAGGCTAGCTACCTTGGGTAAACATAGCCTAGATTCCTATGGATGTTATGCACCAAAAGCGTGCTTTGGGTCCTGGATAGGTGTCTGGGTTATTATTGCTTGAAGTGACCAAATAAGCCTGATCATGTCTGCATGCGTGTAGCAACTGACCCACCATATGGCGGTATCATCACAGCCTTAAACAGGTGCTTGGGACTGACTAAATTTAATTTGGGGGACTGGCTAAATTTAATTTGGGTCCAATTGAAAAAATATTTTGGAAGCATAAACGTGTTAAACTTCTTAGTCCCTCTACACACATCCACATACATAGAGAATGCTGTTTTCTTTGCTGTGGCTTTTACATGATTAGCACAGAACATCATGCACTGGTTTTAAATACAGCATCTGCCTTCTCATTTCTGAATAAATGCAAGAAACATGGAACATTTATTTTAGCTGTTGTTATTTTGTTTCTCGTTTCATCTTTTTTTTCCCCCTGCCATCCGGGTTTCCACAATTACAGATAGGATTCATCTCAACTAACCTTTGCTGTCTGAAAGGTGAATGGCCTATAATAATCACCTAGGGTCTCTCTGCAGTCAGCAGAGAAAAACAGACAACTCCAAATAGTGATTTGTCCTAACTTAAGCCAGATGTCTGACACAAGCAGGACAAATTAGTCTCTGAGGGTGCCCATTTCTCTCCACTGAATATAAAGAGACTCCAGCTATCTAGCTTGGACCAAGTATGAAATTTTTGGACAACTAAAGGAAGGTGAGATAAATCCTGTCCTTAGCATATTATGATACTATTACATGTTATTCCTTATACTCCAGTGTAAAGTATTTATGTGAAAAATATTACTTACATAGGGACTGTTCTAAGAAGGAAATATAATATTCAATATTAGAGAAAATGGAATAGTAAATACAGAGATTTTGAATTAAATTGCAAGATTAATTATCAATTACTGTAAGACTGCCTGTTAGTCTTGGCAATACAATTATACAGTTGCAGGTTAATATAGTTAAATACTTTATACCTGGAAACATGCAAGCTTTTTGTCACCTTACAGAAACATTCCATTTTCCATTTCTGTGCACTTGTCCAATTAGATATATAATGATAGTAACATACAGTATAAATTCTTCACACAGTTTCTCATTAAAGAAACATCTTAACAATATATTTTTTAAAATTGCATGCATACTTTGTAAAAGTAATATTTTCTAAAGACAGTTTGAGGCTAGGTCACATGAAAAAATAATTACATTTTTTCATACTGGTGTGAGATATGTTCATCTGATTCGTGTCAGTATGGAACAGTGCTAGGGCCGCATGGTATGATGAATGTGACCTTCTGTCTTACATACCCTTGTATAACCACAAGTCTAAGGAAAACAGAGTAGTTAATGTATATAGTTCTTGTACCTTGCAAAGGAATTCGTGTCACTAGAGAGCAGTTCTGTCTGTCTCTGGGTCCTGCACTGGCAATTTAATTCTTCCACAGATGTGGGTTCTTCCCTTTCCTCCCAGTGTCCCAGTCTCCCCCTCATTATAGTCAAATTATCAAATCTTCAGAAATATTCCTCAAATCCATGAGCCTATTTGCTTTTGTTATTCCAAACTCTTATTCCTAACAGTTACAGCCTTTTTGCCTTCTTTGTGGTTGATTTAGCACTGCTATAGATGTGACTGGAGTGTCCCTGTGAATGGCCTGTGAGGAATGTTTTAACAACACGTGAAGTGTCAATAGAGAGCTATTTGTGTTTGTATGTTCTTTCTTTGAAGTCTCTGATGTCTGGGGGTTTCAGAACAACTGCTAACAACTAGTGACTGTTATGGCTTCTGAATGGGACACTATGTAAGCCCCTGATATCTGGCCAGGTGGTCAGGAGATTAAGGAGAAGAAAGAAGCTGAAGGACGGCTAGAAGACAAAACAGGGGACGCTGTGTAAGCTTTTGACATGCTGCCAAGGAGTACAAAGGGGAAGGACAAGAAAAAAAAACCTGAGAGGAAGACTACGAGCCTTCAGCATGAAAGACCCCCAGAGACCCCCAGGGGGACCACCGGAGACTGATGCACATGCTCCAGTAGGAGGGTTTGGATCCCGGAAGTTAATTATAATAACCCGGTTTTTTTTAGAAGTAGTAATGAATATGTATTAGCCTAGGAACATAAAAATCAGCTACTTGATGTAACTGGTGTGCGTCTAGGTGGAGCGGAGACTCCCGATGCACCCAGCACTGTTTGCTTACCTCTATTCTTTTAATAAATTGTAAACTTTGATTATAATCCTATTTTGGGACTGAGCGATTTATAACACTGGGACATGGTCAAACAAGAACTAATATCAAAAATTATTCCTTTTAAAAATTGCTCTGTATTTCTAAGAAACAGCTTCTGAGGTACTGTAGTAATAAATTACAGTTCAGAGCAGTGTTGGCTTTAAAAAAAAGGACCTTCTAAATGTACAGTACTTAAATGCTGAGGATATAAAAATTGCGTACGCTAAAGGAATATTACTAAGTTGCAGATTAAGTACTCAAAAGTTAGTACAACAAAAAGTGTTGAAAGAATCAGGACTCAGCCACCTTGTGGGGACTCGAAGCTAATATTTAATTATCTGGTCAGATATAATTATTTTCAACAAACTCTATCAACAGTTTTACGTGCCTAAGTGGCAGAAACTAACATTTGGGAAAATGCTGAAACCAAAATCTTGGCTTTAGGAACATCTTTAACTACCAGTAAATTCACTGGATGCAGAAAAAAAATAAGCACACCCTAAAACATTTTCTAATACAAAATACACAGTGCTGAAACAGTGGCAGAGTATGCCTGTTATATTAGTATATAAACTGATCAGATGATAAGCAACACAGCTGTTCAAAATACTCATCAAAATCTTCCAATCTTCCCGTAGAATAATAGCTTTTCTTTTATAGTAAAACAGGATTTTGGGGGTGTATAGGGGAGGAGTGGGAGGGAGAGGAGGCTTAAGAGATACGTAATTGATTTGTATTCCTCCCAAAGAGTTTTTATTGAAAAAATTAACTCTGACCCTTTCCATCCAAGGTTGCAGTCTTTTTTTGTCTTTTTTTTTTTCCCCACTGGTTTAAAGGAATCAATTTGTAAAAGAGCACAATTATCCTAAAACATTTTAAATACCTACATGATCTTAATGTGATTGTTTCTGTCCATTGATTCTAAGGAAGTCCTGAACTGACCACTTCATATGTAAATATATACATTTTGTTAAACAAATTACACCTTTTTTTCCTGGCACTAATAATATTGAGATGTGGCTATTTGATTCATTAATTAGGGCAAAGAATTTGGTCACTGCAATTAGCTGGGAGTTATAAAAGCCTACAGATATTTCCAGTGCTGAGAGCAAGCCTGAGAAGGACTTACAAACTCTGCTGAATACATAGATATGTATGATCTTCCATTTGCAACCAAACCCCAAATAAGACACCTGCTGCCTTGAACAGCTATCAGCAGCAGCTTTCTTTCCTTCAGGTATAAAAATGAAATGAACAACTGGGGTAAGTTTTTCTTTAATGAAACATTTCACATTTTTGAAGTAGCCCTCCCCAAATGTACATATTCAATGTATGGCACTTAGGAAATTAAATAATTATAATCTCCAATAAGTAAATCAATTAATAAACAAACTTCTGAATCATATTATAATAAGGGGTTGCATCATTAAGTAATGTCCAAATGCTCCTTAAGGAATTATTTTAGGTAAAACCATGTTGTATTATCTATGCTTTACCTTTTCATCCATTATCCAGGGTTAGAAATAAGCTGTTTTGTTTCCTAATGCCTTGATTTTCAAGTGGCAAAGTGGTGAAATGTGTGTGCCTATGTTTTGTGGGATTTTTAAGTCAGTTTAAGGGGTCTTTGTGCCTGTATCTGAACCAACATAGGAACATGACAGCTCCTCAGGTTTTATTCCCACAGAGCACGGAGATGTGCTTCAGAGTCACTGGCTTCAATAAGGACTGAGTGCAAGTGGGCAGTTCTTATTGAAATCAGTGGCTCTGAAGCACATACCTCTGTCTTTGGTGAATCAATGTCTCTTGTGCTTCAAGATCTGAATGGTACATTACCATTCTACAACTAGGCAGCGTTGAAAATGGAGATCTCTAACCATCGCCTTTTGCTTGCAGATCATATCTGGTTCATTGCAGGGTGTCTGTGGAGATCCTTTTTGGAATCAGCATGCAGTCTGGAGACATTGCTGCAAAGGTAAATGGGATCCTAGAGACAGCTTGGTGTGGTGGTTTTACTCAGGTGGGCAGCTGAGCTCCACCACAACCGCTCTCTCACTCCCCCTCCTCAAAGAGGAATGGGGAGAAAATATTTGAAAAGGGCTCAAGGGTTGAGATAAGGACAGGGAGATTGCACAGCAATTATCGTGACAGACAAAACAGACTCAGAGTAGGGAGACAGTAAGATTTATTACCTATTACTAACAAGCTAGAGAAGTGAGAAAGAAAGGAAAGAAACCAAAAACACCTTCCCCCCCATCCACCCTCCTCCCCCCAAGTGGCGTAGGGGATCAGGGGAATGGAGGTTATGGTCAGTCTATAGTGCTTCATCTCCACCGCTCCTTCTCAGTCACTCTTGTCCCCTATGCTGTGGGATCCCTCCCATGGGATGCAGTCCTTGCTGAACTGACCTGGTGTGGGTTTCCCACAGGCAACAGCTCTTCCAGAACTGCTCCAGCTATGGGTCCGTACCATGGGGTCCATACTTCAGGAGCACACTGCTCCAACCTGGGTCCAACCTGTGGTCTCCTCTCCACGGGCTACAGGTCTGGCCCAGAATCTGCTCCGGTGGGGGTCCTCCATAGGCCACAGCCTCCATCAGTGCAGGTCCACCTGCTCTACCGTGGTCTCCTCCATGGGCTGCAGCGTGGAAACCTGCTCCACCGTGGTACTCCATGGGCTGCAGGGGGACACCACAGGACACAGGGGACTTCTGCTCTGGCGCCTGGAGCACCTCTCCCCCTCCTTCTTCACTGACCTTGGTGCCTGGAAGGCTGTTCCTCACTCCTCTCACTCTCCCAGCTGCCGTGAAGCAGTGTTTTATTTTTTTCCCTGTCTTGAATATGCTCTCACAGAGGCACAAACAATGTCGCTTATTGGCTCAGCTCTGGTCAGCAGCGGGGCCCTTACCTAACATGGGGTAGCTTCTAGATTCTTCTCATAGAAACCACCCCTATGGCCCCCTGCTACCAAAACCTTGCCACATAAACCTACTAAAATCAGTCAAAACTAACAGTTAACAGCTTACACAGATTAGTGAAAGATGATCTACTGACTCCTATGATACAGATACGAAAGTTAATGACCATGTAAGGACAGTGTGATTCAGTGACTTTGACACTGACTTCCAGTTCCTCAGTTTGGTCATGTAATCCCCCTGTATCTTTTCATCCTTTTATTTGATTTGTGTGGTGTACTGCAAATTTTCCAGGACAGTGGCAAACTCTTGTGTTGCAGGAGCAAATTCACTTTTCAGCCATCTTTAACAGCTCAGACCTATATTAGAAATTAATGGCAAGGGCCGGA
Organism: Aythya fuligula; assembly: GCF_009819795.1. Taxonomy (NCBI): domain Eukaryota; kingdom Metazoa; phylum Chordata; class Aves; order Anseriformes; family Anatidae; genus Aythya; species Aythya fuligula. The sequence continues at coordinate 3,527,347 of NC_045594.1, read as the reverse complement.
ATATTTATTGTTAATGTTGCCTTTAAGCCTTTTCCGCTGTATCAAGCCTGTTACCATCTATTTTTATGATTTTCCCTTCATTACAATACCTGAGGACCCTCTAATCATCATCCAGGTGAACTATCCTGCAACATTTTGTCTTACTAGAGAAGATAAAAAATATCAGCATAACCTGCCTTTACTTTGTTTTCAAGTCTTTCTCCTTATACCTTTTAGCCATCTTTAGTTCTTTAGCCATTTGCAATACCATACTGCCCTGAAGACTCATCTCTTTCAAGGCTGATTGTCGTGGTTTAACCCGGCCGGCAGCTAAATACCACGCAGCCGTTCGCTCACCCTCCCCCCTCCCTCTCTGGGACGGGGGAGAGAAATGGAAAGTGAAGCCCGTGAGTTGAGATAAAGACAGTTTAATAAGACAGGAAAATAATAATAACAAAATAATAATAACAATAATAATAATAATAATACAATGGTGATAATAGGAAAGTAATAATAATATGTACAAGCAAGTGATGCACAATGCAATTGCTCACCACCCGCTGACCGATGCCCAGCCTAACCCCGAGCAGTCCGGCCCCCTCCCCCCGCTAGCCACCCCTATATATTGTTTAGCATGACGTCAGATGGTATGGAATACCCCTTTGGCCAGTTTGAGTCAGCTGTCCTGGGTCTGTCCCCTCCCAGCTCTTGCTGCACCCCCAGCCTGCCTGTTGGCAGGACAGAGCAAAAGGCTGAGATGTCCTTGGCTTGGTATAAGCACTGCTCTGCAACAATTAAAACATCGGGGTGTTATCAGCACTCTTCTCATCCTAAGCCAAAACACAGCATTCCACCAGCTACTAGGAAGAAAATTAATTCTGTTCTAACTGAAACCAGGACACTGATGGAAACCATTTGAGCATGAAGACTGATCTGGTGGAAGATTTTCACGCTTTTTAAAAATTTTTTAAGAGAAGATAATTTGAGGAAAAGCACAAAAGGGCACTTTTACACAAGTAAGAACTTAATTTCAATTTCTTACTTATCTTTATAGTGCCTGTCATGGTAGGCTCCTGAAGGGAGTAAGTAGCAGCGATAATCTGTGTATAAAGGAACTCATATTCTATTAAAAAAAGAGTCACAACACAATCATTGTACCAGGTATTTGCTTTAGAAGAGCAGATACAGATCCAGTGACTTCATTAAAGCAGTAATCATTTACATCACCTAAAGGTCTGGTCCCCTGGGAGACTGACCTATTTATTATCCAATGGTTTCTTTCAGCCTCCCTTTCTCTGTTTTAGCCTGAAAAGATCAGAGTGTGCACTTTATCTCCTTTTTTATTTACCTTGGTTCTGATAGTGTCGCCTAATTTAATGATCAAGTTGTTAAATTTCCTGATTGGGCTGTATCTTCTCCTGATTTAGTGACGCCCTTCTTGAGTGCAGTTGTTGCACGTTTTGCTGTTTGAGATGCATAATTTAATTTAATAAATGGAGAGAGTTTACTATCATTTTTGCATATTTTATTTAGGGAAGATTCATATTTTTCAGCTCCGGTTTATTCATTCCCCTTATTCATTTATTTTTGGCAAAGCCAGCTGCACAGACAATGCTTGTTCAGCTGCAAAACTCCACTGACCAAGCTGTACAATTCAGGCATTGAACTTTTGAATCTTTTCCTTATTAAGGTGAATATTCCAGCAGGAGAAATTCCAGATGTTTTTTGCTTCATCAGCCTGGGCTTATGTGCTAAACTGTCAACAAATCTGTTGGGGATATCATTTGTTTTAAGACCACTAAAGTGCATTTTTTGTAGTTTCAGCTATGGTTTTAGAATCTTTGATAAAGCAAATAAATATGCAATTAGTTTCTTTGTAAATCTCCCTATTTTGCATATAGTAAGTGTCACAAACTTTCCATAACCAGCAGCTTCAATCTTTGGAGAAGCATTTATCCCACTATTTGAAAGAAAACCTAAGCATTTTGCTATCTGAGATTCTGAAGACACAGCAGGATGGAAATACCGTAATACCATTTCAGTTTATTTTCCATAATATATTGGGGGAAAAACAAGCTTGAAACTGGACTGGCAAATGCAGAATGTAATAGCTATATAAACAGTGATAATAGGTGGCTCGATTAGCAAAAAATGCAGTGTGATTACGTATAAAATTTCATCCACTGAAGTTCACAGCGCGATCAGGAAAGGAGGCCGTCAATCAACAGAGCGTAGAGTTCTACTGGGAATGAATATGTTTTGAAAACTCAGCTACCCAGAATATTCAAAAGGATCAGCAAAGTTCTAAAAGGGACATTTGAAGATAATAATGGATATGGCATTCTTAGTGAGTAGAACGACAACCCTTTACCATATCCTGTTTCCAGGAGTATGTTCAACAGAATTTAAGTATGAGGTTTCTGGGAATCTGAGTTAATGTTGTGTACATCATTCATAGTGAGAGTGCTTGTCAGGACTGGTATAAAAATCTGTTACTGTTACACACTGAAGAATTCACTTCATTATATCCCTACTGAATTTTTCTATCATCCATATGTGGAAAGGCTACCATCTTGACCAGCACATGGAGAATCAAGTAAAGAACTAAAAAAAGGAATATATGATATCTATTTTTTTTCTCTAAAGGAATAACAAGATTGTCATCCTTGTGGAAAGGGCACTTGGGAAGACTGTAGCAGTCATCTGTATGTTACTCAAGGTACATCAGTCCCACTGAATGTTTAAAGCTTTGGCTGGCTCACAAAGCACATTCCTCACAAAATCCTAGCTTCTTGTCTACGTAGTTTGTTCAATATACATGCCCAGAAGATATGAACTGCTGAGACTACCAACCAGGATATCACCTGGGATGCACACCCCAATAATCCTAAGAAATAGAGAGTCCAGGCACACACTCCATAAGGACCACTCACTGATCCTGAAATCATGGCTTTCAGATGTTATGAGACTGAAAATTCTATTATTTTCTGGAATTCTGAGACCCCTAACTTTCCATCTTTTTTTAATGTAAAAAGCAAATATTAGAAACAACTTGCTGAGTACACCAGGACACTGCTACTCAGTGCCACCAGTTTTTAATCTGGAAGAACAACTTCACAGTATCTGGATGTGTGTCTTTACGCACGAGATAAATGGAAATACCTAACTTCCTGTCTGTGGCATACCAAAGGTGTTGACATTGAAGAGCAGTCATTTGGAACTATATATATCATACAAAGATAGAAAGGTACGACAGCAAAAAAATCAGCTTTCGTTTGTTGATGAAATAATTATTCAGCTCGTAGATAAACCATGTCCTGTGGCTGACTTTAAAGCAGGTTCCTCCCAGTGCAGGTCGAGACCAACAGGGCCTATTGGCTTAGAGATAAAGCTAAAGGAGTGCTTGCTTCTGGACAGGAGCTGACTGTTACTGTTTGCAAAGCAGTGTACTTAGCCTCAAAGCCATTGCACGAGTGGGGTGATACTGAGATATCTAAGGATGTATTTATATTAGCAAGCATGGTGGTTTGCCAGACAGTGAGGGAGCTGCGGGCTCCTTTACTGATCCGACTGCTATGCCATCGGCCCCCCCACCGCTACTGCCATCAAAGGCTTTTGCTGTTACACCCCCTGTTGACCTGAATGTGCCTTTTGACCCAGGCCTATTGGCCTTGAAAAGGAGATGGATATGCTTTTCTTCGATCTGGGAAGAATGGGATACATAAGTCCCAAAGGCCGAGTTGCTTGACAACTTAAAGCAAGACATATTGTTCAAAGGGAATGGAAAATGGAGACTTGTATGTAATCAAGAAAAGGAATGGAAAATAGAGGCTGTTAAGTCATGGAACTTAAAGGATTGTTTGTTACCTTTTCTGATTGTATAGGTATACTCGGGTTTAGTATGTAAAAGCCATGTTCTGTATATTTAGAATGTTTGATGTTTGTGTGTGCATGTTGGTGGAGCGTAGACTCCCTGCACACCCAGCGCTGTTTACTTGCCTTTTATACCTTTAATAAATATTACTAAATTCATATTGAGTTGAGACTTCATTTATAACAACTAGGTCCAATTTTGTCCAAAATGTATCCTGTTCAGACACTCCAAAATCACTCTGTGTTATTAACTATAGTGCAATAACTGAGAAAGACTCAAAAGGTCACTTAAGAATTGCAGTCCTGATCCAAACTGAATTGTCAAGGTAGACGTACCCTGAGCCATGTCAAGTCCTCAAGTACTCAGGCTTTTCAGTCAGCTACAGCATTAAGCATGCCATCTCTCCAGAACACACAAAGTGTAATGTAGGAGAAAAAAAAATAGAAATGTAAGACTTAAAAATTGTATATATAAATATATATAAAAAGGGATATGAAATATTATACCTTCCCTTAAAAAGAAAAAATATTACACAGACTTTTCCAGAACCATCCCCAATTACACCCATACCGACACCGATAACACTTGAGTCTCATGTAGGCAGCACCAAAGAAGTCCAACATTTGCTGTAGTAATGATGTCACACTCAGCAATAAAAAGGGAGGCTCGTGGGGGAGGGGGCTGTTCCTCCTGAACAACCACTACGTGTTTTGAGGCCCTGCTTCCCAGGATGTGGCCGAACATCGCTCATTGATGGGAAGTAGAGAATACTTTTTTTTCCCTCTCTCTGTGCTTCCGCATGGACTTATTGTTTCTTTTGTTTCTTTTTCTCCACATTCCTTTTCCCTTTAATTAAACCTTTCTCATCTCAAACCTCAAGTTCTCTGTGTTGTATTTCCCCCCCCTTTCCTCTTTGAGGAGAGGGGGAGTGAGAGAGCGGTTGTGGTGGAGCTCAGCTGTCCACCCAAGTAAAACCACCACAACCCTTCAAGCCCTCTATTGGCACAAATTGCTGGAACATTCCTTACATTGAGCATAAGTTGCTACAACAAATATTGAATTTGATTCACCCCAGTCACACAGAAAAACAGTTGTTTATAGCATCACATTTATAACACCACACTTGATACATGAACATGCTTTTCAAAGGACCAGATGAACTATCTCCTAACTATGCTTGGATCAGCCTGCTTTCCTGAGTCTCTGACTGGTTCCAGTGACTTCAAAGGCTTGATGTTTTAGAAAGAAGAGGTAATAAATAAAGGTAAGCAAAGATTTTGATTTTTTATGAGCTCCCTTGCCAGCTGCAGCACTGTATTTTGCCCATAATTCTGAGCACGAAGATTCGAATGAAGATGGCGGAGTCTTAAGTGTTTAAGGAGTATACCGTTCTGTTGGGTGGGATCCGGTTGCCTGTGTGTGTAAGAGTGTGACTGATATGGAACTCAGTTCCGAAGTGAGTGTGGAGGTCTTCTAATCGCGGTTCCAATCTCCCACGAGGGACTTGGCCTGTGAAGGACCGAAGCGATTCCTATAGGATTCGTGGGTGGGTGATAGGTCCTAAACCCCCTGCAAGACACTCTTACTAAGGTAACCAAGGGCTGTGGGAATTGCCATAGTAAAATTCCTAGATGGGTCAGACAAAATCAAAGACCAGAGACCAGAAGAAATGGAGTAAATCACCAGTCATACCACCAGAAAGTCCATTAGGAATAATGATTAGAAATTGGAATAATAGGGGCCCCAGAAAAGGAAAAAGTAAATTAAAACTGGTCCAGTATTGTATGATAGAATGGCCAAAGGAGCCTTTAAGACCACATGTCTTTTGGTCTGTTTTTGGATCCTTTGAAGACTGGATTTGCCAGGCCTTAAATATACATGTTAATTCAAAGGAACCTTTTAGCCAGGAAGAAAGTGATTATGCAGGATTATGGATCAGGACTTCACGTCCTTTTCCAGCCTCAATATTTACACTAAAAGCAGATGAGAAATTTGAAGAAGAAGAAGAAGAACAGGAAAAAGAAAAAGATGATAAATGGGAGCTATTGTATAACCTACCACCTCCATATCCTAACAATCCACCCCCGGCGGCTCTCGCTCTGGTGGCCATGGTATCTCCAGCAGTACCACCGTTGCCCCTGCCTCCACCACTAACAGCACCGGAATTAGACCGACCTCTGGCTGCATGTACGAGAAGTAGGACTGCCATATCTGAGGGAGCTTCTCTGTATCCCTTAAGAGAGGTACCACTCGGAGGCAATCAGGGAGGCATTGGGTTTGTGGCAGTCCCATTAAATACCACAGCTGTAAGGAATTTCAAGAAAGAAATGGGGACCCTATTAAATAACCCCCTCGGAGTAGCTGAAAAGCTGGACCAATACTTATGCCTGGGAAGAAATACAGTCCATTTCAGGGATCTTATTTACTGCTGAGGAAAGGGGAATGATTTGACAAGCTGGAATGAGGATTTGGGAAAGACAGAATCAAGCAGGACCCCCAGGAGACCAAAAATGGCTGAATGTGGATCCCCATTGGGATCATCGACAACCCCAAGGAAGACAGAATATGAGGGATTTGAGAACATTAATCATACAGGGAATAAGGGAAGCAGTTCCCCGAGGGCAAAACATTAATAAAACATTTAATGAACAACAATTAATAACTGGCTGTCAGATCTCAAAATGTAGTAATTATTGTTGTATAGCTGTGGATTTTAGGACGGAGCTGTTTCAAATGTGGATTGGTTATTGATGTGGCATTTTTCAATATTTTAATCAATGATCTGGAAGTAAAATCTACTACTAAAATCTGCAGATGGCACGGAGATTGGCAGGCTGGTAAGTAATGATGAGGGCAGTGAAATCATCTCGCTGTCTTAGTATAAAAAATAAGTTTTATTACAACAAATACCCAACAAATACCAAGGTCATACCTGTAAAATGAAGGTCCAAAACCTCTTTGCCTTCTTTAGAACAAAAGCCCTGAGGTTTGAGGGAGCTGGGCTTGTTCAGCCTGGAGAAAAGGAGGCTCAGGGGCGACCTTATCGCTCTCTACAGGAACCTTAAAGGAGGCTGTAGCGAGATGGGGGTTGGTCTGTTCTTCCACGTGCCTGGTGACAGGACGAGGGGGAATGGGCTAAAGTTGCGCCAGGGGAGGTTTAGGTTGGATATTAGGATATTAGGAAGAACTTCTTTACCGAAAGGGTTGTTAGGCATTGGAATTGGCTGCCCAGGGAAGTGGTGGAGTCACCATCCCTGGAGGTCTTTAAAAGACATTTAGATGTAGAGCTTAGTGATATAGTTTAGTGGAGGACTGGTTAGTGTTAGGTCAGAGGTTGGACTAAGTGATCTTGGAGGTCTCTTCCAACCTAGACGATTCTGGGATTCTGGGATTCTGGGATTTTGGAAAATCAGAAGTCCAGCATGAATTCCTGTGTTTCTGTTGTTTGTTTGTTTGTTTGTTTTAATATACATATGATATGCCTACATGAACTTTACTTCAGTGTCTAAACACTGGAATGAGGAGTAGGGATCAGGAAATTATGATTCTTTTTGTATATGGTATTGCTGAGATTAGATTCATAACAGTTCTGAGAAAAGAAGGTGCTGACATGAAGCAGTAGATAAAACAGTCTCAGAAATGATCATAAGGATTCAAAAATGCCTTTAATGCAGGATTAAAATAATTCAATTCACTTAATTTTCTGAAATGAAAGCCAGTAGGTGACTTGATTACAACATAGGTAGGACAAAGTAGGTGTTGAGGGATTTTTGAAACAGCAAGGAGGCCATGACTTGCTGCAGATGAGCAAACCAAGCTACCAGGATGACTATGAGAAGTTCCCATGACAATGTTCCCACATCGCCCGACTGAGGAATTTAGAAAAATATTGTTGCCAGCAGCTGGCTTCAAGGAAGGGATCTACGTGACTGCTAATCACAAGGGGGTTGTTTTCTTGCAGTTGTTTGTCTGAGTGCTTTTGACCAATAATCTTGTGTGAGACACTATCCGCCCCTATTAAGTTTACTATAAAAGTCAGGCTATTCAGGTAATAAAGAGAGAGCATGATCTGACCATATTGGTGTCTGTCATGTTTTCGGCCGTTCTTCCTGCAACAGGTAGGATATCTAGTTTAACCTAATGCAATATAACAGAACCAGCCCAAATAATTGGATGCATTCAAACTGTCAGACATTCAAATTTGGATGAAGGTGCAGCTTTTTTTAATAGTTAGGGTCATAAACCACTGGAAAAAAAAAATCAAAGTAAATAATGGATTCCTCATATTCTGATGTCTTCAAAGGTAGTATGGATGCCTTTTAGGAAGGTACATAATCAAATACATTGAATCTATTGCTGAGTAACTCAGTGACATTTAATACATTGTGATATGGAACTATCTAGAATAAGAGTAAATGTGAGTGTCCCTTCTGACTTTATCATCTCTGCATGTATTATTACAGAGTACAGTGGACTTCCCACAGGATTATTGGCTGGAATCCTACTCTTCTTTTAATGACAGAAGGACATTCTGCAGACTAACTTAAAAATAATAATAACAATAAAAGGAATCTAAGTTCTAGGATTCCTTTTATTTCCTCTCCCTCCACCCTCATCCTTCACAGCCATAATGGGACACATATAGGTGTGTGTTACCACCAGATAACTCTCATCTTGGGTCACTGAAGGCACTCCTCTTTGCTTTGTGTTTCACACTTCCCCCAAGGTATGTGTTATCTTAGCCTAACACACGTCTTGTTGTGTCTTGTTTCTCAGCTCCAAGACAGACCATCAAAATATATAAATAAGTCAACAAACAGTATGTGAGGAAATAAAGGAAATTTTGCTCCAAGTATTTCTTTGTGTTTGTGTGTGCATGCATGCATGTACGTATGTGGTGTATGACATTTGGACTCCTTCAGGGAAGAGGAAGTAAGAGACAAAGGTTTGAGGTAAAGAGAGAGAATTAAGAATTGAAAGAAGCAGAGATAAAGAAAAAAAAAAAAAAGATGTTGAAACAGCAGCACGGCTTCGTTACATAGCAACAACATAACTTTGGGATAATGCATTCTGATGAAGAGTCACACAAAAATTATAAACACATTTGCACATGCGCAAAAACTAACAAAAATATTCTAAGATAACAAAACACGGGGGGGGGGGACGGGGGGGACGGACAACGGGACAAGAAAGCAGAGTTCTCACAACTGACACCTGTGTAGAAAAGTAATGCATATAAGGAAACCTGGAAGCAGAAAAAAATAGAGATTTTGGAAAAAGCATGATTAGGAAATTCAAGCAGAAAACACCAATGTCACATGTTGAAGGATTGCCTTCTTTTTCCTTCTTTTTATATGTTGTGTTTCACTTGTAACAGTGAGACACGCTGGATGATGCTGGTGAGCTGGAACGGGAGAAGAAGAGAACTACTGCACTGTGTTGTGATTTAACCCTAGCAGACAGCTGAGTACCACAAAGCCGCTCACTCCCTCTCCCCAAGTGGGTTGGGGGAGAGAATCCGGAAGGTAAAAGTGTGAGAACTCATTGGCTGAGATAAAGACAGTTTACTAGGTAAAGCAAAAGCTGTGCATGCAAGCAAAGCAAAACAAGGAATTCATTCACTATTTCACATTGGCAGGCAGATTTTCAACCACTTCCAGGAAAGCAGGGAATGAGTAACGGTTTCTTTCTTGGGAGGACAAAAGCTATCATTGTGAATGTCCCTCCTTTCCTCCCTCTTTACACCAACCTTTATTGCTGAGCATGACATCACATGGTATGGAATATCCCTTTGGTCAATTTGGGCCAGCTGTCCTGGTTTTGTCCCCTCCCAGCTTCCGGTGGACCCCCCAGCCCCCTTGCTGGCAGGGCAGCACGAGAAGCTGAAACGTCCTTGTCTCTGTGTAAGCACTGCTCTGCAACAACTAAAATGTCGGTGTGTTATCATTCTCATTTTCATCAAAAATCCAAAACACAGAATAATAAGAGCATCTACAATGAAAATTAACTCAGTCCCAGGCAAAATCATGACACAACGGCATATTAACTTACACAGATAATAAATGAAAGCCAGAAGTAGACCTGCAGTTCATTTCTTCACAGTTGTTATTTCTTGAACTCATTAGAGATACCTTCAAAGGTCCTGATAACCAAACAATGGTTGGCAGAAACAACTGCTATCGAGGAAGAAACTGTCTATCAAAATTAGTAATTGCTATTGAAAATAGCACAATTTCTGTGGGGATTTTTTGTTTGTTTGTTTTCATGTTTGACCAAACATCAACGCCAGGCCAATAACTCAAGTTCTCTGTATCTCAGGGCTCATCAGCATTTCCCAATGGAGCTTGATGTGGAGAGCCTTAGGCTGTTGTTGCCCACATCACCTCTACAGCTGAGACTATTCTGGCTATATGAACACATTTCATTCAAACTGCAAAGCTGATCAGTGGGACACATGTATGCGAATACATGGTAAGGTAAGAAGGGGGACGGGGCTGAAACAAGGCTTGTTAGAGCTGTGCCAGGGGTAACAGTGGCAAGGCTGGGAGAGAAGGCAATGGCCCAGCTGAAGCGCATCTACACTAATGCACACAGCATGGGTAACAAACAGGACGAGCGGGAAGCCATCATGCAGCAGGCAGGCTATGACTTGGTTGCCATCACGGAAACATGGGACCACTCTCATTACAGGAGTGCTGCAATGTCTGGCTATAGGCTCTTCAGAAGGGACAGGCAGCATGGAAGGGGTGGTGGTGTGGCTCTCTATATCAGAGAGAGTTTTGATGTTGTGGAACTTGAGGCTGGGAATGATAAGGTTGAGTCCCGATGGGTTAGGATCAGCGGGAAGGCCAATAAGGCAAGCATCCTGGTGGGGGTCTGTTATAGACTGCCGAACCAGGATGAGGAGACTGATGAGGAGTTCTACAGGCAGCTGACAGAAGTTGCGAAACCGTCAGCACTTGTTATCGTGGGGGACTTAAACTTCCCTGACATATCCTGGAAGCACAACGCAGCCCAGAGAAAGCAGCCTAGGAGGTCTCTGGAGAGCGTGGAAGATAGCTTCCCGACGCAGCTGGTTAGTGAGCCTACCAGGGGTGGTGCCCCGCTAGACCTTCTGTTCCCAAAAAGAGGACTGGTGAGAGATGTGGTGGTTGGAAACTGTCTCCTGGGAGGCAGTTCTGAAGAGCAGAGGAGTCCAGGAAGGCTGGGCACTCTTCAAGAAGGAAATCTTAATGGCGCACGAGCGGTCTGTCCCCATGTGCCCAAAGAGGAGCCGGCGGGGAAGAACAGCCTGGCTCAACAGAGAATTGTGGCTTGAGCTTAGGAGAAAAAAGAGGGTTTATAAGCTTTGGAAAAGAGGGCGGGCCACTGAAGAGGACTATAAGGATGTTGCGAGTCTGTGCAGGGAGAAAATTAGAAAGGCCAAAGCTCATCTGGAGCTCAATCTGGCTACTGCCGATAAAGACAACAATAAATCTTTTTACAAATACATCAGTGCAAAACGAAGGACTAAGGAAAATCTCCATCCTTTACTGGATGTGGGGGGAAACCTTGTTACAAAAGATGAGGAAAAGGCGGAGGTGCTTAATGACTTCTTTGCCTCAGTCTTTAGCGGCAAAACCAGTTGTTCTCTGGATGCCCAGTACCCTGAGCTGGTGGAAGGGGATGGGGAGCAGAATGTGACCCTCACTATCCATGAGGAAATGGTTGGTGACCTGCTATAGCACTTGGATGTACGCATGTCGATGGGGCCAGATGAGATTCACCCGAGGATACTGAGAAAACTGGTGGAGGAGCTGGCCAAGCCACTTTCCATCATTCACCAACAGTCCTGTCTATCGGGGGAGATCCCAGTTGAGTGGCAGCTAGCAAACGTGCTGCCCATCTACAAGAAGGGCCGGAGGGTAGACCCGGGGAACTCTAGGCCTGTCAGTTTGACCTCAGTGCGAGGGAAGCTCATGGAGCAGATTATCTTGAGTGTTATCACGCGGCACTTACAGGGCAAGCAGGTGATCAGGCCCAGTCAGCATGGGTTTATGAAAGGCAGGTCCTGCTTGACGAACCTGATCTCCTTCTATGACAAAGTGACGCGCTTGGTGGATGAGGGAAAGGCTGTGGATGTGGTCTACCTTGACTTCAGAAAGGCTTTTGACACCGTTCCCCACAGCATTCTCCTCAAGAAACTGGCTGCTCTTGGCTTGGACTGGCGCACGCTTCGTTGGGTTAAATACTGGCTGGATAGCCGGGCCCAAAGAGTCGTGGTGAATGGAGTCAAATCCAGCTTGAGTCCCATCACTAGTGGTGTTCCCCAGGGCTCAGTACTGTGGCCGGTCCTCTTTAATATCTTCATCGATGATCTGGACGAGGGCATTGAGTGCACCCTCAGTAAGTTTGCAGATGACACCAAGTTAGGTGTGTGTCAATCTGCTCGAGGGTAGGAAAGCTCTGCAGGAGGATCTGGATAGGCTGGACCGATGGGCTGAAGCCAACTGCATGAAGTTCAACAAGGCCAAGTGCCGGGTCCTGCACCTGGGGTGCAATAACCCCAAGCAGAGTTACAGGCTGGGAGAGGAATGTTTGGAAAGCTGCCTGGCGGAGAAGGACCTGGGAGTATTGGGCGGATAGTTGGCTGAATTTGAGCCAGCAGTGTGCTCATGTGGCCAAGAAGGCCAACAGCATCCTGGCTTGTATAAGAAACAGTGTGGCCATCAGGTCTAGGGAAGTGATTGTCCCCCTGTACTCGGCTCTGGTGAGGCCACACCTTGAGTACTGTGTTCAGTTTTGGGCCCCTCGCTACAAGAAGGACATCGAGGTGCTCAAGTGAGTCCATAGGAGGACGACGAAGCTGGTGAGGGGTCTGGAGAACAAGTCCTATGAGGAGCGGCTGAGGGAGCTGGGTTTGTTTGGTGTGGAGAAGAGGAGGCTCAGGGGCGACCTTATCGCTCTTTATAAGTACATTAAAGGAGGCTGTAGCGAGGTGGGGGTTGGTTTGTTCTCCCACGTGCCTGGTGACAGGAAGAGGGGGAATGGGCTAAAGTTGCACCAGGGGTGTTTTAAGTTGGATATTAGGAAGAACTTCTTTACTGAGAGGGTTGTTAGGCATTGGAATGGGCTGCCCAGGGAAGTGGTGGAGTCACCATTCCTGGAGGTCTTTAAAAGACATTTAGATGTAAAGCTTAGTGATATGGCTTAGTGGAGGACTGGTTAGTGTTAGCTCAGAGGTTGGAGTCGATGATCTTGAGGTCTCTTCCAACCTAGACAATTCTGTGATTCACTGATTCTGTGAACGTAATGCCACACTGACACAACTAACCTGCTTCTGGACACAATCTTGTATCTTTACAAGTTAGGTTGATGCACAATGTGAAGAACTCAGTTGTGGGAAGAATGCAGTTTTTGCTCTGAATGGACAGTTGCCCCCCCGCCAAACCTTTCAGAACTACAGAGTACAGACTTTTTAAGGAGGTGTGAAAGCTGTCATTCATCCTCTCAAGAAGTAAAATCATATTTGAAAGGTCACCAGGCTGGATCCTGTGAGTGCACAGTCCCATTCTGCTTTTCAGTGTCAAACACAGGAGATAGGCCAATGTTTATGAAACATCTTAGCTGTCTCTAGAGAATCAGTTTGGGGAAGAGATCATACTTTTTGTTCAATGTTTGTAAAATGCCTAGAAGAAAGGGGATCATGACCTGTAATTATTATTCCTTGGAGGCAGGTTCCTGCTTGGGGTGGTAGGCAAGCACTGTCCCTGCCCACCTCACCTTCTCATCTACCCTTACGTAACAGGTACGAGGATCTAAAACATGACAGCCAGAACAACGAAGTAGACAAAAGCCCGTCCCAGTTGGAGAGGGTGCCTAAGGAAAGGCAACTTACCCCCCACATTGCTACATCTTCTGTCAAGAAAGAAAGAAGGGTTATTGTCATGGGGGACTCCCTTCTGAAAAGGACAGAGGGCCCAATATGCTGACCAGAGCCAACCCACAGGGAAGTCTGTTGCCTTCCCGGGGCTCGGGTGAGAGACATTGCTAAGAAATTCACTTGCCTGGTACAGCCCACCGACTACTACCTGTTACTGCTCTTTCAGGCTGGTAATGACAAGGCAGCAAGGAGAAGTCCAAGAGTGATCAAAAGGGACTTTAGGGCAATTACTTAAAGGTTCGGTAACGATGTTGACAAGCAGACTCATTACGTTAATATGTGGCTTCGGGACTGGTGCAACCGGCAGAACTTGGGTTTTTCCATCACAGGAAGGTCTATGTGACACCGGGCCTGCTGACACCATGATTTTTGCTCAGGAGCTGGCAGGGCTGATAGATAGGGCTTTAAACTAGAGTCGAAGGGGGAAAGGGATAAAACCAGGCATGCCGGTGATGAGCTAAGTGATGGTGCGCTAGAATCAGAGGGACTGTGTGCCGGTGAGGTCCTTCGGTCGGCTCCACAAGGTGCTGCATGAAGGTAGGTGCATTTGAAGTGCTTCTACACAAATGCACGCAGTATGAGGAATGAAATGGATGAGCTAGAAGTCTTGGCCCACTCCCACAGCTATGACATCATCGGCATAAGCGAAACCAGGTGGGATGAGTCCTGTGGCTGGTGTGTTGCAAAAGATGGTTACAGGCTCTTCAGGAGGGACAGGAGAACTTCTAGTTGTGGATGGCAAAGTTGAGAGCCTCTGGGTAAGGATTAAGGGATGAACAAATAAAGGGGATGTCATTGTGGGAGTCTATTACAGACCACCTGGCCAGGACGACAACGCTGATGAATTATTCTTTGTGGAACTATGAGATGCCTTGAGATCAACTCCCCTTGTCCTTATGGGGGACTTCAACTTGCCAGACGTCAACTGGGATCACCCCATGGCTGACACGAGAAAGTCCATGAGGTTCATAAAGCACCTAGATGATAACTTCTTGGTGCAGGTGCTAAGGGAGCCAACTAGGAAAGGTGTCCTCCTAGATCTGTTGCTGGAGAACAGAAAGGGTCTTGTGGGAGACATGGCAATTGGCAGCCGTCTTGGACATAGTGACCATGAAGTGGTTGAGTTTAAAATTTATGGCAACAGAAGGAAAACTGCCACCAAAACTTCAGCCCTGGATACCGGGAAAGCAGACTTCAGGCTGCTCAGGGAACTAGTCAGCAAGGTCCCCTGGGAAACTGCTTTTGAAGGCATTGGCGTACATCAGTGCTGGTCAGTCTTTAAGCACTGCCTCCTAAAAGCACAAGATCAGGCAATTCCTAAATATCGGAAGGCAGGCAGGTGGGGCAGAAGGCCGGCCTGGCTGACCAGGGATCTTCTACTGGAGCCTAGGCAAAAAAAGAAAATGTACGGCTGCTGGAAGGAGGGTCAGGCGACACGGAAGGAATACAGGAACACTGTTCACGTTTGTGGGGAGAAAATTCGTGTGGCCAAAGCCCAGCTAGAGTTGAAGCTGCCCAGGTCTGTGGGAGACAATAAAAAGGTTTTTGTTCAGATATGTGAACAGAAAAAGGAGGACCAAAGAAAACATAGGTCCACTACTTGATGGGGAAGGCCACTTCACAGACAAAAACATAGGCAAAGCAGAGATGTTTAATGCCTTCTTCACCTCTGTCTTCAGTGCTGATGATGGGCTTCGGGACCCTGGGTGCCCTGAGCGGGAGGACCATGACGGTGGGAATGATGAACTCCCAACCGACTCTGAACGTGTGCGGGATTTGCTCCGCCTGGATCCATACAAGTCCATGGGTCTAGATAGGATCCATCCCAGGGTGCTTAAAGAGCTGGCTGACGTCATCATGGGACCTCTCTCAATTATTTTTCCATGATCATGGGAATCTGGAGAGGTCCCAGTAGACTGGAAGCTGGAAAATGTTGTACCAATTTTCAAGAATGGTAAGAAAGAAGACCTTGCAATTACAGGCCTGTCAGTCTCACGTCAGTGCCTGGTAAAAAATATGGAGAAGATTATCCTTGAAGTTATTGAAGAGCACCTGGGGGACAATGCAGTCATTGGTCCCAGCCAACATGGGTTCACGAGGGGTAGGTATTACCTAACAAATTTGATTTCCTTTTATGATAAGATCACCCATCTAGTCAATCAAGGTAAACAAGCTGATGTGATCTTTTTGGACTTCAGCATGGCTTTTGACGCAGTTTCCCATAGGAAAATGTCCAGCATAGAACTTAACAAAAACATCATCCAATGGGTGAGCAATTGGCTGACAGGCAGGGCTCAAAGAGTTGTGGTAAATGGGGCCACATCTGGCTGGAGGATGGTCACTAGTGGGGTCCCTCAAGGCTCCATTTTAGGGCCATTCCTCTTCAATGTCTTTATAAATGATTTGGATGTAGGACTAGAAGGTGTTTTGAGCAAATTTGCTGATGACACCTTGCTGACATCTTGGAGGAGTTGTAGACTCAGCTGAGGATGGAAAGGCCTTGCAGAGAGATCTGGACAGATTGGAGTGCTGGGCAATCACCAATCACATGAAGTTTAACAAAAGCAAGTGCCGGGTCCTGCACTTGGGACAGGGCAACCATGGCTATACGTACAGACTGGGCGATGAGACACTGGAAACCAGCCCCTCAGAGAGGGATCTGGGGGTTGTGGTCGACTGCAAGTTGAATATGAGCCAGCAGTGTGCCCTGGCAGCCAGGAAGGCCAACCGTATCCTGGGATGCATCAAGCACAGCATCGCTAGTTGGTCGAGGGAAGTGATTGTCCCACTCTACTCTGTGGTGTTGCAGCCTCGAGTACTGTGTGCAGTTCTGGGCACCACAGTACAAGAAGGACATTAAACTGTTGGAGAGTGTCCAGAGGAGAGCAATGAAGATGGTGAAGGGCCTAGAGGGGAAGACATATGAGGAGCGGCTGAGGTCACTTGGCCTGTTCAGCCTGGAGAAGAGGAGGCTGAGGGGAGACCTCATCAGCGTCTACAGCTTTCTCGCGAGGGGGAGTGGCGGGGCAGGCTCTGACCTATTCTCTGTAATCACCAGTGATAGGACCAGCGGGATGGTGTCAAGCTGAAGCAGGGGAGGTTTAGGCCTAGACATCAGGAAGAAGTTCTTCACTGAGAGGGTGGTTGCACACTTGTCGTGGTTTAACCCGGCTGGCAGCTAAACACCACGCAGCCGTTCGCTCACCCTCCCCCCTCCCTCTCTGGGACGGGGGAGAGAAATGGAAAGTGAAGCCCGTGAGTTGAGATAAAGACAGTTTAATAAGACAGGAAAATAATAATAACAAAATAATAATAACAATAATAACAATAATGTTACAATGGTGATAATAGGAAAGTAATAATAATATGTACAAACAAGTGATGCACAATGCAATTGCTCACCATCCGCTGACCGATGCCCAGCCTAACCCCAAGCAGTCCGGCCCCCTCCCCCCGGCTAGCCACCCCTATATATTGTTTAGCATGACGTCAGATGGTATGGAATACCCCTTTGGCTAGTTTGGGTCACCTGTCCTGGGTCAGTCCCCTCCCAGCTCTTGCTGCACCCCCAGCCTGCCTGTTGGCAGGACAGAGCAAAAGGCTGAGATGTCCTTGGCTTGGTATAAGCACTGCTCTGCAACAATTAAAACATCGGGGTGTTATCAGCACTCTTCTCATCCTAAGCCAAAACACAGCATTCCACCAGCTACTAGGAAGAAAATTAATTCTGTTCTAACTGAAACCAGGACAGGTTCAAGATAAGTGAGCAAAATACATGTTTCGTTTATCTGATCCATTTTTCCACAGACCTGTAAGAATGTTTTCTCCAGACCTAAAGAGGGAAAAGCAAGGTAGCAGGAAACAAAGACTGACAAGAGGAGTCTGTTCTTTCAACATGAACATTGGCCTGACAGCACCTTAAATTATACATTAATCTATAACCCAAATCAGTCTTGGTGTCCACATACAGCTTACAACAGCTTCATGTGTGACCAAACACACAACCATGTTCTTATAAAACAGTTGTATATCTGTCAAAGCTGTGATCAATGGGAATTTGTTGAAGCCACAGGGGAAAACATAATTGCATTTGTCAACTAGATTTACCAGGGGAAAAAAAAAAAAAAAAAAAAAAAAAAAAAAAAAAAAACAGATAGCAAATAGTTGTACTGTATGCGATATTTGGAAGTAGAAAGTGATAACGGGTAATGAGATCCAATGCAAATCTTACTAGAGATAATAAGGTGTCTTTCCACACATCTCTGTTGGCTTTTGACTGTGAACAAGCATTTCCCCTGTGTATTACCTGTTCTTTTGTAAATAGCACATGTCTGCACAGATCAGTTCATAGATGAGTTCATTTTCTGGGTCTCAGCAACAGGTACAGTACTTCTGGGTATGAATCACCTGGCTCCTACAAAGAGTTCAGATGTTAAGGCTGTAGAGGAAAATGTCATCAGTTTTAGGCTCTCTCAAGTTGCCATAAATGCAAGAACTGGAGGCTCAGGAAAAAAAAAAAAGAAAAAAAAAAAAAAAGAAAAAAAAAAGGCTTGCTTTCTGGGAGATTTCCTAGCATTGGTGCAAAAACTCTTGCTTCGGGCCATTGTAGACCAATAAACAGTTCATTTTTTTTCATTGTTCTAATTAATTTCATTAACTTCCAAGGTGTGTTAAGAATCACAGAATCACAGAATTGTAGGGGTTGGAAGGGACCTCAAGAGATCATCGGGTCCAACCTCCCTGCCAAAGCAGGTTCCCTAGAGCAGGCTGCCCAGGTAGGCATCCAGATGGGCCTTGAATATCTCCAGAGAAGGAGAATCCACAACCTCCCTAGGCAGTCTGTTCCAATGCTCCGTCACCCTCACCATGAAGAAGTTATTTCGCATGTTGATGTGGAACTTCCTGTGCTCTATCTTGTGGCCATTACCCCTAGTCCTGTTCCCACAAACCACTGAAAAGAGGTTGGCCAAATCCCTCTGTCTCACACTGTGGTGGTTTTACCATGCTGGGCAGCTAAACACCACAACCACTCTCTCACTCCTCCTCCTTAGATGAGGAGGGGAAGAAATAAAGGAAAGAACAACTCATGGGTTGAGATAAGGATAATTTAATTAAAGGGAAATAATAATAATAATTAAATAAGGATTATTATGAACTAAACAATTTAACTAAAGGGAAATAAAAAGGGAAAGGGGAAAAGGGAGGGGGAAAGGGAAAATAAAAAAAAGGGAGGAAAACAAACAAATAAAACAAATGAAGGCTATGTGGAAGTGCAGAGGAAAGAAATTACTCTCTACTTCCCACAAATGAGCGATGATTGACCACGTCCTTGAAGCAGGGCCTCAGCACATGTAGCCGGTGTTCAGGAGGAGGACCGACGTTTTCCCAACGAGAGCCCACCCCTCCCCTCTTCTTCCTGTTTCCACCTTTTATTGCTGTGTGCGACATCATATGGTATGGAATATCCCTTTGATTGGTTTAGGTCAGCTGCCCTAGTGATGTTTCTCTCCTCACTTTTTGCCCACCCCCTAGGAGGGTTAGAGAAAGGCCCAATGCTGTGCCACTGCTGCTCAGCAGTAGACACAACACTGGTGTGATAACACTGCTGTTCCAGCTACAAGTACAGAGTACGGCACTGTATGGGCTGCTTCCGGGAAAGTTAACATTCCAGCCAGACCCAGTACACCCACACTTCAGGTATTTATACACATTGATGAGATCCCCTCTCAGTCTTCTTTTCTCCAGGCTGAGCAGACCCAGGTCTCTCAGCCTTTCCTCATAGGGAAGATGCTCCAGGCCCCATATCATCTTTGTGGCCCTCTGCTGGACTCTTTCCAGGAGATCCCTGTCTTTTTTGTACCAAGGAGCCCAGAACTGGACACAGTACTCCAGGTGAGGCCTGACCAGGACAGAGTAGAGGGGGAGGATCACATCCCTTGACCTGCTGGCCACACACCTTTTAACACATACCAGGATCCCATTGGCCCTCTTGGCCACCAGGGCACACTGCTGGCTCATGGCCAACCTGTCGTCCACCAGGACCCCCAGGTCCTTCTCCTCAGAGCTCCCCTCCAGCAGGTCATCCCCCAGCCTATACTGATACATGCAGTTGTTCCTTCCCAGGTGCAGGACTCTACACTTGCTCTTGTTAAACCTCATTTGGTTTCTTCTTGCCCAGCTCTCTAGCCTGTCTAGGTCTCGCTGAATGGCAGCACAGCCATCTGGCATGTCAGCCACTCCTTCCAGCTTTGTGTCATTGGTGTACTTGCTGAGGGCAGACACTATTCCCTCATCAAGGTCGTCAATGAAGATGTTGAACAAGACTGGACCCAGCACCGACCCCTGGGGAACACTGCTAGTCACAGGTCTCCAGCTGCAGTCTGCGCCACTGATCACCACCCTCTGAGCTCGGCCAGTCAGCCAGTTCTCAACCCAAAATGAGGGATTCTAGGTTCATTTTTTAAATATGGTCACGTCTAGGTCTGTCTTATTCTGTACAAGAAAGAATTGGAAAACATGAAGTTTAGGTGCCTTCTGAAAGGATCCCTTAATTAATCTGTATTTCTTCTTCTGGACTCTTCATTCTCTGATGAATGGTGGAATGTTTAGAGGAAGATGAAAATCTTCAGTAGTAAGGCAGGGGAACAAAAGTTCCCTAACAGCTTTCAGTATTTAGGTTTAAAAAGGACAGTCTGGGTATTTCCTCTATTTTTCACTTTTGTTCTGGCAGGAATTGTTGCCATTGTATACACATAGTGTCTCAGTAATGCAAACGAAAAATGAGAGGTTTAGATACCACTAAGTCCAGGGGAAATCCATTTATTTGCTTCGATTAGTTCAAGAATTCAAGTTACACCTTTTGAGTATGACAAACAAAATAATCCTTTACTCTGAACATAGCCTTCTTAACAAACCACAGGCTGGGTGAATGAGGATGGAAGAAAGTAAGCTTTACATTGCCCGTTTTAAAAATTATTTAAAAAAATCCTCAAAGATGCTAAGCAGAAAAATTTCATTGGGGTCTCCACAGCAGAAAGGTATCCTACTGAATTCTTAGCTTCTTCTAGTTTCCAGAGTTTGGACCTTTGCTTGTATTTTAGAGCAATCTTTGCTGGTAATAACTTTAATTCTACCGAACAAAAGGAAGACACAGTGTTTAAGGAACTATTTGAGCTTGGGAAGCCTGAATGCAATATGTTTTTCTGTGCCTCCGTGTATTCAAAATAAGATGATAATACACGTGAGATGTTGTGAATTGAGGTGTACAAATGTTGTGAGATTGGGATTGGTTTATGCTCAGATCCCTTTCATTTTGTCTAGCTTGTTTCTCATGTGCTTCTTTTTAGATTTTTAGCTACATCCAGTCTAATATACAAATGCATATTTGTGCATATATATTTAGGTTATGTGGACATATGTTTGTCTTTTCATAAGGAGATTTAATATTAGCTGCTGTATTGGCCATCTCTTGGTTGTTATGGTCTTCACTGAAATTCTCTCCATGTTAATTCTTATTCCCTTAACTGGGATAGGATTTGCCCAAGAACTTTTCTGAAGCACATTTCAATGATTCACCTTCACAGTCTATATCAGCAGTTTATCCAGTTTCCAGAAATTTTGGGCAGAGAAGTGGAACTATGAAAATTCACTAGTGAACAATTTGTTCCTGTTGCTGTTGTTATTTTTGCCTAAGATCCTATTAGAGTTAAATTTGCTATGACAGCTGGAGGTCTAATCTTTTGGTTAGAAACTGCCAGATTTGAATATAACTACTGTAAAGAGGGAGACAAAAATACAAATCTGAGGGTTAAATCTCTGATGGTGTATCTTATCTCAGTGGCTGAATGCATCCATAGTAGCCTTGTGAAAATTGTTTTGCTTTCCTTGTTAATCAAAAAACAAACAAACAAAAAACAGTGATGATGAGGAATTGAATGCTGAAATGATTGCTTTATGAATAAGACTAAAAAAGTGAAGAAAAAAGCTCCCAATCTCCTATTAAAATCACAGGTTTAAAACAATGCCTGGTGACAGGACGAGGGGGAATGGGCTTAAGTTGAGCCAGGGGAGTTTTAGGTTAGATGTTAGGAAGAACTTCTTCACTGAAAGGGTTGTGAGGCACTGGAACAGGCTGCCCAGGGAGTGGTGGAGTCACCATCCCTGGAAGTCTTCAAAAGACGTTTAGATGTAGAGCTTAGGGATATGGTTTAGTGGGGACTGTTAGCGTTAGGTCAGAGGTTGGACTCGATGATCTTGAGGTCTCTTCCAACCTAGAAAATTCTGTGATTCTGTGATTCTGTGAATGCTAGGATTTCATCAGTACAAACATATTTGAAATTACAGTTTGTGACTGGTAGGCCAGTATGACAAGCTCCTTCTTGAATGGACCTTCCTGTTCTTAAGTCCTTCATTAGATATGTTCACCATGGCACATAAAGCATCTCGTTCATTTACAGAATATTTTCACTCATTAAAGTCAAATGGGGTTACTCAGTTCTTTTCAAGGAAAACTTAAGGCAGAAAATATGGTGTCACTATCTCATGCTTTTCAAGGAATTTGCATGGCTGTTCTTAAATAACCATGCTGGTTCAACACCAGCATTAAGTGTGGTTAGAAGAAAAAATATATATAATTTTTCCCCTGTCCCTTCCCCTATAGATCTGAAAAGGCCAAAGCAGTGGCTTTGCCCCTCTACTTCTTCATAACAGATTCTTACAGAGCAAGGATAGAGGGCTTTTTAAGTCCTACAACTCCTGGAAGAAAAGTAGAAAATCAAACAATAACAAAAAGGTCAATAGAAACCACCTAAGCTAAAATATCCGAGCAGTGAAAAGTTCGTTTCTTTCATATTATATTTACCAAAGATAAAATCAGAACAGTAACTGATGCATTGAAATCCCCGCTACCTTACACAAAGATCTATCAGACTATTTAGGATGTGTGAGATCATTAAACATAACTAGTTTGAATGGAGTCACCAAAACTATTCAGATAGTCCTGCTAGGTCAGACAGTTTTAAATATGTGCTACAGTGGTTTGCTAAAATGAGTGGGGCATGTTACGATAAATGGAAGAAAATGGAGGAAGGAAGGAAGGATAGGAAGATATGAAATAGGATATGTGATATCTTCAAATATCTTCTTCAAAGAGGAAGGTATCAAATAAGGCATAAATTGCAGATGTAGACAAAAAATATATATTTTTTAATTTTATTTCAGCAAAAATCTTCCTCTGTGGTATTAGGAAGTCATTTCATTTACCCCACCTCTCATGTGAAAGGCATAATAATTTTCCCATATTCTTAAAATATTATCCAGATAAAATCCATTAATGTCCAGATGCCATATCAATAAGAGACTACATTTCTATTGTATTTGTGATTTTCTTTTGGCCTGACAATGTTTTCTTTCACTTTCTTTTTCCATTAAAGTGAAACATTCCCAAAACAGTGAGCATTACCTCATCTTTTTTTTTTTTGTTACTTTTAAAGTTCTTTAAACTCTATCCATTATGTGATTAATAAAAAAAAAGGTTGATTCACTTCACATTTTTTTGTAAAATACTTCCCTTTATATCATGTTCCAAATATAATGAATAGTGCATTTAGAGTTTCAAAGGTTCTACTTTTAAATGTAATACTTCAGATGAGTAATCAGAGTCTATTTTGAATATATAGTGGCTACAGTACATATGAATATGCTAATCAGCTGTCGTGGTTTAACCCGACCGGCAGCTAAACACCACGCAGCCGTTCGCTCACCCTCCCCCCTCCCTCTCTGGGACGGGGGAGAGAAATGGAAAGTGAAGCCCGTGAGTTGAGATAAAGACAGTTTAATAAGACAGGAAAAAAAAATAACAAAATAATAATAACAATAATAATAATGATGATACAATGGTGATAATACGAAAGTAATAATAGTATGTACAAACAAGTGATGCACAATGCAATTGCTCACCACCCGCTGACCGATGCCCAGCCTAACCCCGAGCAGTCCGGCCCCCTCCCCCCGGCTAGCCACCCCTATATATTGTTTAGCATGACGTCAGATGGTATGGAATACCCCTTTGGCTAGTTTGGGTCACCTGTCCTGGGTCTGTCCCCTCCCAGCTCTTACTGCACCCCCCAGCCTGCCCGTTGGCAGGACAGAGCAAAGGCTGCGATGTCCTTGGCTTAGTATAAGCACTGCTCTGCAACAATTAAAGCATCGGGGTGTTATCAGCACTCTTCTCATTCTAAGCCAAAACACAGCATTCCACCAGCTACTAGGAAGAAAATTAATTCTGTGCTAACTGAAACCAGGACATCAGCTAAACTTAATAGTTCTCATTTGTATTAATACAAATTAGGTGGCTGTACTTTTCACCAAATATTTTCCTCAGTATTTATTAAAGAAATCAAAATCTCTTTCCACCCATCATAAGTTCTAATATTTCATCTTAACACTTCAAAGAGCATTTTATTTTAGCTTAATCTAATTTAATTCAACAAAACTGCATCTAAAGGCAATATAAAGTTACAATTTGTCAAATAATAAAAATGGCCTTTAAATTTTACAATAATTTGACCTTTTGGTTTGTGCATTTCAATTAAACTTTCCTCGTAATCCAAATTTGTTGAGGGAGTTTTGAAACAGCAAAGATCCCATGACTTGCTGCAGCTGAGCAAACCAAGCTACCAGGACAACTATGAGAAGTTCCCATGACAGTGTTCCCACATCGCCCAAATGAGGAATTTAGAAAAATATTGCTCCCAGTAGTTGGCTTCAAGGACAGGATCTACGTAACTGCTAATCACAAGGGGGCGGTTTTCTTGCAGGTGGGGTTGTTTTCTTGCTGATGTTTGTCTGAGTGCTTTTGACCAATAATCTTGTGTGAGACACTATCCGCCCCTGTTAAATAAAAGGGGAGAGCATGATCTGACCATACTGGTGTCTGTCGTGTTTTCAGCCATTCTTCCTGCAAGAAATGGCACCCGAATAGGCTGAGACCCGGCGATACACGGAGAGACGCTGAGAGACCTGAGAGACCTGAGACGCAGAGAGACACAGAGAGACTAGGAACAGAGACGCGGTAACATGCGGGACGCGGAGATACTCAGAACACAGGCCCGGACAGATGCGGACAGATGCGGTGAGACACGGAGAAGTGTCATGGTGAGACGCAGAGAAGTGAAGTATCGCGGTGAGACTCGGAATAGTGATGTGGTAAGACGCAGGACATCTGGGGCTGAGTTGCTTTGGGAGATCGAAGGTGTCACTGAAGATGGCAGATGAGCGCCGCTGTGAGGAGAGTTGGCAAACAGCAGAGGGGTAAGAGGGGTGGAGATCACGACCCTGCAGCTCACCTGATGTAACCATGGAGGAGGAAGCAGCTATCCAGCTTCTCTCTAGTATTCTCTCTAAGAGAGGTGTATCTTCAAGTGTAAAAAAGATCAAATCCTTGGTTCATTGGGCTCATAAGGAGGGTTTTCTGAAGGAAGTCCCTCTTACTGTTTAGCCCAGATGAGTGGCGGCACGTAGGAGATTACTTACGGGATAAAGCCATCTCAAGGGGAAAGCTAGATAAAGATGTAAGTGGGACGTGGCACACAGTGATTAATGTGCTCTGCGGTATGAAACCGAACAGCAGATGGTATTGGCGGCGGAGCAACCTTTGTCAGTACTGTCTGGGACTGACAGAACACTGAGTACAAAACCTGAGACCTCAGGAACGCGGCTGGCACGATCCTTTTAGTTGGTTCCTGCACCCACCCTGGTTCGGGGTATGACCTCTTCAATAAAGGAATCAGCGGCAGAAATAACTAAGGGACTATCGGAGCAGAGTGCTGATGGGGAGTGGGGGTTGTCCTCCCCACCCCCTGCACCAGAAAATCTTGATGAAGCTGCGCTGTCAGCATCTGTGCCACTGCCAGGCAGCAATAAATCCACTTGGGATGGTTCGCCAATGAGAGGTGCAGCAGCAGCTTGCGAAAATCGACCTTCAGTGGAGGAGCTGTTCCAAGAATTGCTAGAGAAATTGGAGAACTTAAAAATTACGGATTCGGAGGAGCTTCCTCTGTTGTCTGCCCGACTGGAGCAGACTCCCTCATTATCTGTCGCTACAACACCGCTGGCACCAAGGAGGGACAGGTGCTCCGATATCATACGTGATGCCATCATAGAAGGGCATAGGCATGCTACATCCTTGGCCTGCCCTATTCTTATCGACCCTGTGCAACGCACCGGGTCATGGCAGACGCATGATTGGAAGCTTTTACAACAAGCTCGAAAAACAGTTACAGACTACGGTTTACAATCCCAGGTGGCTCGACAGAGAATTCAGTGGATTTTCCAGGCAGACCTAATGTGTCCATTTGACTGTCAAAACTTGGAGTGCTTATTGTTAACTCCTTCCCAATTGTTATTGTTTGAAAGGGAATGCTTGCGGTTAGCACAGGGGGAAGCGGGCCGACTGCATCAACCATGGGACCCTCTGTATGGGATTACTGCAGAGATGTTAATGGGGATGGGTCCTTATCTCAATACCCAGGTTCAGTTGCAGTTCCCTGCAATTATTCACCAAACAGCTGCGCAGCTCACACTGAGGGCTCTTCTTAGTCTCCCAGTGGAAAAGAAAGCATCTCCATTCGCATCAGTAGAACAGGCCCCTGGGGAACCATATGCTAAATTTATCAATCGGTTGTGGGCAGCAATTCCTGATCATCCTGATCTAACAGTGGAGTCTAAAAGCAGTATGTTTAACATGCTTGTGTTTGATAATTCAAACCCAAAAAATCAAAACATCTTAGTTACACTGCCGAGAACGGTACTGGTAGAGGACATGTTGGAAAGGGTACAGAGAGCTGATCAGTCCAGGCAACCAGATGTGGTGGCACAGGCTGTAAAGGACTGTCAGAGATTTGCTTTTATGGTACCCTCCATTAAGAAACAGGCCCTGTCAAAGCACTATGAATGGCTAGTGCTGCCACAGGGGATGAAGAATTCCCCTACATTATGTCAATTATATGTGGCCTGGGCATTACAACCAATTCGGACAGCGTGGTGTGACATAATTATTTACCATTACATGGATAACATTCAGTTTTGTAAGCCAGAATGCTTCCAGGATTCTGATTTAAACTTTATTCAGGATACATTGGAAGCAAAAGGGTTGAAGATAGCCCCAGAGAAGGTTCAATGGAAACAGCCATGGCTATACTTGGGATGGAACATATCAGACTCTACTATTCGTCCCCAGAAAGGTGATATAACTATGGTGTTACATAATTTGATAAATGTACAAATGTTCCTGGGTAATATTCAGTGTGGTCGCCACATTGTAAGGATTACTAGTGATGACTTATCTATATTACTACCTTTATTGTGGGGCAGGAGTGCAGAGCCGCAGATTACACTAAAAAATAACCAACAGCAGGATCTTTCACAAGTAGCTTCTAAGGTTGCAGCTGGCGCTGCTTGTAAACATATAGCAGAAGTTACACTCTCCTTAATGGTAAGCAATCATGTGTCTCATCCATTTGCGGTGATTGGTCAGTGGCAAAAAGAAAAGGGGGAGAGTAAGGGATGGCAAAGACAGAAACAGTATCAGGAGAATGCCACTGACACTAACAGCACTGGGAATAGCATTGGCATAAACGAAACAGGTGATAGCAAGGGTGGAATGATGGGGCAACATTTTCGAGTTCTGGAATGGATTTTCCTACCGATTCAGCCAAAAACGAGTGTTCAGACATGGGCAGAAGCTATCGCAGAGTTAGTACGTGAGGGTTGCTCTCGGAGTATTGAGATCAGCAGGCAGGAATCAGGAGATATTAGTCTGCCGATGACTCAGAATCATTTGGACTGGTGTTTACAGAAATCCATACCACTACAAGAAGTTGTGTTAGGTTACCCAGGATTGGCACATTCCCGAACTC
Source organism: Aythya fuligula (assembly GCF_009819795.1). Lineage (NCBI taxonomy): Eukaryota > Metazoa > Chordata > Aves > Anseriformes > Anatidae > Aythya > Aythya fuligula. The sequence goes on along the minus strand of NC_045594.1, from coordinate 3,499,656 downwards.
CAAAGGGGCCTCTCTGGCAAGTTATAAGATCATATAAATGGCAGGTAGTACAACGGCTTTCATCCCGACCAGTGGTGGGTCGCACTGTATACACTGATGCAGGTGCAGCAAAGAAGAAGGCTGTGTGTGTGTGGTACGAGAACAGAAGTTGGGAGAAATGCATAATTCCAGGGGAGACGGGATTCATTACAAACATTGGCATTGTCTGCAGTTCTTTGGGCTTGTCAGTGCTGGGTGCATGAGCTGATTAATATCGTCTCCGACTCTCTGTATGTTGTCAACGTGGTAAAACGGATAGAGAATGCCTTGATACGGGACACTAAGAGGGACAGATTGTTGTCATTATTTCTGCAGCTGTGAGATGCCATTCAGGGGAGAAATGCACCTTACTGTGTTATCCATATACGTAGTCATCAACTCTCAATTGGGTTAGCAGAAGGTAATCCACAAGCAGACAAGTTGGCGAGTATAGTCACAGAGGGGCCTGAGAGTGATTTTGCACATGCGCAAGTGTCGCACGAAATGTTCCATCAGAATGCAAAGGGTCATTGGAGAATGCTTGGATTTACTTGGACAGAGGCGAAAGGAATAGTAAGAGTGTGCCCTTCCGAGAAGCAAGCCCATGCCACGACAGAGATACTTGAGGAGATGTTACCAGATCAAAATAGTCTGCGACATGCGCTCTTACAGCATCAAGCTGCTATTGACTTCTTGCTCTTGGCTCAAGGGCATGGGTGTGAGGACTTTGAGGGAATGTGCTTTGAACCTTTCTGATCATAGTCAATTCACAAATCCATTACTTTCCTGAAGGAGCACATGAGAAAGATTCAATATGATATCAATCCTTTCGATCAATGTCTCACTGATTTGTTTGGAACGATGCATAGGTGGCTGCTGGGATTAGTCAAAGAGGGATTAAGGATTCTGTTTGTTGTGGTGTTAATCATCATTGCGTGTTGTATTGTAATAAATGTGGCTAAAAGGTTACTTGCAAAACTGTTACATTGGGCTTGGTTTGCTCAAAAAGAAAAAGGGGGAATTGTTGAGGGATTTTTGAAACAGCAAGGATCTCATGGCTTGCTGCAGCTGAGCAAACCAAGCTACCAGGACGACTATGAGAAGCTCCCATGACAGTGTTCCCATATCGCCCGAGTGAGGAATTTAGAAAAATATTGTTGCCAGCAGCTGGCTTCAAGGACGGGATCTACGTGACTGCTAATCACAAGGGGGTTGTTTTCTTGCAGGTGGGGTTGTTTCCTTGCTGTTGTTTGTCTGAGTGCTTTTGACCAATAATCTTGTGTGAGACGCTGTCCGCCCCTGTTAAATTTTCTATAAAAGTCAGGCTATTTGCGAAATAAAGGGAGAGCATGATCTGACCATACTGGTGTCTGTCGTGTTTTTGGCCTTTCTTCCTGCAACAAAAATTGTATAACGTACCATGTGTGCATTTGGCCTTGTATGGAGTTATCCAGCTGCATTCCTGCTGCCTCTTTCCATCTAGCTGTTGGCCTTTCTTGTCCCTGAGTCTCATCCTACTTACATTAACAAAGGTTGGGATTTTTTTCTGTTTAATACAGAGAAGTCTACTAAGCATCTTGCAAAACATGGATTCAGAAATGAAACCAGGTGCAATTGTATGATGTTGCAAATGTGTCTGGCTTTGAAAAAGAGATCAGTGTACTGAACTGGGAAAAAAAAAAAAAAAAAAAAGTATTGTTAAACACATCAAAAACTCTGGGCTACTTCTTTGCAAATTGGCCTATGGACCCTGAATCAGTAGCTGTTAATCATTTCAATTACCTTATTGAACACCAGGAGAGCCCTAGAATAGAGGTATAATCAAGAGTAGCTATTGTAGTCAGTAGCTTAGTAGCTATTATGGTTTTAACTATGGGAAGGCATCATACTATATCATCATTTAAAAGCATGTTTCTTATATTTCAGGATCACATCTTAGCCGTTCTCTTCTGAAGCAGAGTGTATGGACAATAAAAGGAACTTCACGGTCTCAAATGCAGAGTATTTCCAACATACTAATGCCCTGAATGATGAAAGGAAGGAGGGCAGCTGAAGGTAGCTACCCCTATCCTCAACACAGACCGGATACAACTTCTATCACAGAATCCCAGAATCCCAGAATCACACGGAATCGTCTAGGTTGGAAGAGACCTCCAACATCACCTAGTCCAACCTCTGACCAGTCCTCCACTAAACCATATCACTAAGCTCTACTTCTAAACGTCTTCTAAAGACCTCCAGGGATGGTGACTCCACCACTTCCCTGGGCAGCCCATTCCAATGCCTAACAACACTTTTGGTAAAGTTCTTCCTAATATCCAACCTAAACCTCCCCTGGCGCAACTTCAGCCCATTCCCCCTCGTCCTGTCACCAGGCACGTGGGAGAACAGACCAACCCCCACCTCACTACAGTTTCATTAATGTACTTATAAAGAGCGATAAGGTCACCCCTGAGTCTCTTCTTCTCCTGGATGAACAATCCCAGCTCCCTCAGCCGCTCCTCATAAGACTTGTTCTTCAGACCCCTCACCAGCTTCGTTGTCCTTCTCTGGACTCACTCGAGCACCTCGATGTCCTTCTTGTAGCGACGGGCCCAAAACTGAACACAGTACTCGAGGTGCGGCCTCACCAGAGCCCAGTACAGGGGGACGATCACTTCCCTAGACCTGCTGGCCACACTGCTTCCTATACAAGCCAGGATGCTGTTGGCCTTCTTGGCCACATGAGCACACTTCTGGCTCATATTCAGCCAACTATCCACCAATACTCCCAGGTCCTTCTCTGCCAGGCAGCTTTCCAACCACTCATCTCCCAGCCTGTAGCTCTGCTTGGGGTTGTTGCGCCCCAGGTGCAGGACCCGGCACTTGGCCTTGTTGAACTTCATACAGTTGACCTCAGCCCATCGGTGCAGCCTATCCAGATCCTCCTGCAGAGCCTTCCTACACTCGAGAAGATCGACACACGCACCTAGCTTGGTGTCATCTGCAAACTTACTGAGGGTGCACTCAATGCCCTCCTCCAGATCATCGATGAAGATATTAAAGAGGATCGGCCCCAGCACCGAGCCCTGGGGAATGCCACTAGTGACTGGCCTCCAACTGGATTTGACTCCATTTACCACGACTCTTTGGGCCCGGCTATCCAGCCAGTATTTAACCCAACGAAGCGTGCGCCAGTCCAAGCCAAGAGCAGCCAGTTTCTTGAGGAGAATGCTGTGGGAGACGGTGTCAAAAGCCTTTCTGAAGTCAAGGTAGACCACATCCACAGCCTTTCCCTCATCCACCCAGCGCGTCACTTTGTCATAGAAGAAGATCAGGTTCGTCAAGCAGGACCTGCCTTTCATAAACCCATGCTGACTGGGCCTGATCGCCTGCTTGCCCTGCAAGTGCTGCGTGGTGACTCTCAAGATAATCTGCTCCATGAGCTTCCCTGGCACTGAGGTCAAACTGACAGGCCTGTAGTTTCCCGGGTCAGTCCTCCGGCCCTTCTTGTAGATGGGCAGCACGTTTGCTAGCTGCCAGTCGACTGGGACCTCCCCTGATTGCCAGGACTGTTGATAAATGATGGAAAGTGGCTTGGCCAGCTCCTCTGCAAGTTTTCTTAGCACCCTTGTGTGGATCTCATCTGACCCCATCGACTGCTGTTCTGTGCTGGCTCGTCTTTGGAGGGGACACCACCCTCGTATGGTGTCACCACCCCCATCACATCTGGCACCACAATTTCCAGCCTTTCCCCAGCTTTGTATGTGACTTTGATAATACTAAGAAACTTTGCAGGGCCTGGACCAGCCACTAGTCAGTGTTAATTCAGTGCCTAATTGCATAGGGGAGCCCCATACCTGACTGGCCCATAGGCACTGGTGTGATTAACATGACAAATAATATGTGTTCTGTAGAGAAACAGCTGAAAGTAGTTCCCGAAGCTTGAAGCCTTGAACTTCTTTTGCAGCTTTAAATGTACTTTTAGACTCAGTGGCTTAAAACAACTCATTCTGTGATCAACAGAACTAACGAAGCCTGGTTTTCTCTGGCTTTGTGTCTGGTGGCTAGACTGTGCTGTGTCAGGGAAGGTGCAAGCCGTGATCCTCTGGCTGAGATGTTCAATACCACTTTCTCCTTCGTGAGTTCTTTTGTGTTTGGTAAGAGTCTGCAGTCTGCCTTTAATGGCCGTGTACATAGAGTGTTTCTCTGTTTCTCAGATGCCTCTTCTCTGACTCTTATAGTAATTTAATATCCTTGACACCTCCAACCTTCTGCTAAATTTAATTGAAATAAGCTAATCAGGCTAATCAGTCTGCAAAGTGAGACGAAAAGACAGATAGGCAGAGGCACACATGCTCTTTGACCATGATAAGCCTCATTTCCTTCAAAAACCAGGGTAGAAAGGAGGAAAAACTGTGATGCTTTTGACTTAATTTTCCTTTTTTTTTTTTTTGTTTTTTGTTTTTTTTGTTTTGTTTTGTTTCTCCCATGGCAAAGTAACCCTAGCATCAAAACCAGAGCAACCCTCAAGTCAGACATGGGGAGAAAGAAAGGAGCAGGGTGTTCCAGGAAAAAAAAAAAAAAAAAAAAAAGGTAAAGGAATTTTGTTCTAGTCTCATTTTTAATTGCAGTAGAAATCAAGCTCCTGAGCTTTCACGGAAAAAAGCCTTACTTTTTTAAGGGAAAAAGAGAAGATGAAGGAGAAGATGGGAGAGAGGAGGGGTAGAAAGAAAAAAAAAAAGCTAAGTGACTGTGAGATCAGCTCAGGATCACCATTAGAATGCAGAGTGTTCCAGAGTAATTACAAAACAGCTGTAATGGAAAATTGGTAGTCAAACCCATTTTCCACCAAGTAGAATGGTGAATGGGCTCCATTATGTTCCTAATTCTCATTAACTTAATTTGCATAGGAAACAATGAAGGAATACCTAATGAGTTAGACTCAGCTAGCAGCAGATCAACACTCCTGTAAACAGGGGTTCCACCCATAATTACAGGACATGTGGCAAAGCCACAAAGTTTCTCCTCTTACATAGGGGAGATAGAAAGGTTGGCCTTGCTGTTTGTCCTGGTTTCAGTTAGAACAGAATTAATTTTCTTCCTAGTAGCTGGTGGAATGCTGTGTTTTGGCTTAGGATGAGAAGAGTGCTGATAACACCCCGATGTTTTAATTGTTGCAGAGCAGTGCTTATACCAAGCCAAGGACATCTCAGCCTTTTGCTCTGTCCTGCCAACAGGCAGGCTGGGGGTGCAGTAAGAGCTGGGAGGGGACAGACCCAGGACAGGTGACCCAAACTAGCCAAAGGGGTATTCCATACCATCTGACGTCATGCTAAACAATATATAGGGGTGGCTAGCCGGGGGGAGGGGGCCGGACTGCTCGGGGTTAAGCTGGGCATCGGTCAGCGGGTGGTGAGCAATTGCATTGTGCATCACTTGTTTGTACATATTATTATTACTTTCCTATTATCACCATTGTAACATTATTGTTATTATTGTTATTATTATTTTGTTATTATTATTTTCCTGTCCTGTCTTATTAAACTGTCTTTATCTCAACTCACGGGCTTCACTTTCCATTTCTCTCCCCCGTCCCAGAGAGGGAGGGGGGAGGGTGAGCGAACGGCTGCGTGGTGTTTAGCTGCCAGCCGGGTTAAACCACGACAGTCTTTTTGGCGCCCAACGTGGGGCTCGAAAGGTTGAGATAACGGCAGATCTGACCACAGTGTGTTAAACTAAAATTGGTGTAAGTATTAGACCTGCTTAATAGTCACTTGTCATAATGCTGATTGCTTTAATCTCAACTCTGCTGCGCCTGTTTTCCAAATTGAGTATTATAGCACATTATTTTCCGTATGTGCTCTCTGTCATGTTGTTTATCCTCTCCGGGCCCTGGTTTCAGATCATTATGGTACTGAGTGTTGTAGCAATGGCTTATGAGACGATGAGATATCTGGTCATGACTCTAACTTGGTATTTGTACTCAGTAACATCGTCGACTCTGTATTTTGGAAACTGTATCTTGGGAACTATTAGCAATTATACCTATTGTTTTTTTCCATTAGGGAGTCAATCTGTGGAGGGGAAAGGGGAAGATATTTTTTCTTACTTGATTACTCTCCCTTTCTCCTTCACCACCCCTGTATCCTCCTGGATCACTATGCCTTCCTCCTTCACCACCCTCTTACCCTCCGAGCTTGCTACAATAGCTCTCCAAGATATTGAATATCCTTGGGATACTCAGACCAGCATAGTCTTGTTGTTCTGCCTCCTGAATGCGCTTCAGGTTCTGCTTAAAGTTAAACAACTACTTAGGAAGCTCATCCGGAGATCTGCCCGGAGGCAGTATAGTTGTGGGTGGCAGGGAGTATGGGAGGATATGGGCAGGCATCTGGAGCAGTTGGCACCCCCAGTGTTTTGGAAATTCACCCCTGAACAACTGCAAAATCCTCAAAAACTGGCAGAATGCTTGAGAAAAAGGTGTCATGATTCTGGCAGTTCCAAAGTAACACAAATCATTGTAACATGCTGGGGCCTGGCTCATGCCTATCGAGCTGCCATTGATACTGCTATCAACTTAGTGACAGACCCTGCGGCCACTCCAAGCCCTGTGACAGATCCAACGGCCACTGTGACCCCTACGGTGGACTCTGCAGCCGCTCCAGTCCCAGCTTCTGCAGATGCTCCAATCCCAGCTCCTGCAGCCACTCCAGTTCCAGCTCCTGCAGCCGCTCCAATCCCAGCTCCTGCAGCCACTCCAGTTCCAGCTCCTGCAGCCGCTCCAGTTCCAGCTTCTGCAGATGCTCCAATCCCAGCTCCTGCAGCCACTCCAGTTCCAGCTCCTGCAGCCGCTCCAGTTCCAGCTCCTGCAGCCGCTCCAGTCCCAGCTCCTGCAGCCGCTCCAGTCCCAGCTCCTGCAGCCGCTCCAGTTCCAGCTCCTGGAGCCGCTCCAGTCCCAGCTCCTGCAGCCGCTCCAGTCCCAGCTCCTGCAGCCGCTCCAGTCCCAGCTCCTGCAGCCACTCCAGTTCCAGCTCCTGCAGCCGCTCCAGTTCCAGCTCCTGCTGCTACTCCAGTCCCAGCTCCTGCAACTGCTCCAACTCCAGTTCCTGCAGCCACTCCAGCTCCGGTTCCTGCAGCTGCTCCAGCTCCTGCAGCCGCTCCAGCTCCTGTGGCTGGGTCAGAGAAAAGAGCTGTAGCAGTGCAAGTTGACCCTGCAGAGGGTATTCCAACCCCTGTGGCAGACCCTGTAACGGGGTCAGAGAAACGAGCTGTAGCAGTGCAAGTTGACCCTGCAGAGGGTATTCCAACCTCTGTGGCAGACCCTGTAACAAGGTCAGAGAAACGAGCTGTAGCAGTGCAAGTTGTCCCTGCAGAGGGTATTCCAACCTCTGTGGCAGACCCTGTAACAAGGTCGGAGAAACGAGCAGTAGCAGTGCAAGCTGCCCCTGTAGAGAAGGTGAAAAAATGGTATAGAGATTCAGGTCGTTTAGAACGCAGAGAGTCTTCTGCCAAATCTAGGTATAGAGACGACGGAGACGACGCCGACGCTGGGCCATCAAGGGTTCAGGAGGAGGAAGATGAGGATGCCGAAAAATCAACAGTAACTACCCGAAGCCTAAACGAGCGTGAGTTACGAGATGTGCGAAAAGATTTTGGTCGCTGTATAGGTGAGCAGCTTGTCACCTGGCTGCTCCGATGCTGGGACTCTGGAGCTAATTGTGTGGAATTAGATGGCAGGGAAGCCAAGCGACTGGGATCCCTTGCTAGAGACGCAGGCATTGACAAAGCAATTGCAGATGGAGCACAATCTCACAGCCTCTGGAGGCGTCTCCTCTCAGCTGTGAGGGAAAGGTATCCCTTCAAGGAAGAACTTTTATGTCTACCAGGCAAGTGGACCACTATGGAGAAGGGAATCCAGTACCTGAGGGAATTAGCCGTACGGGAAGTGATTTATGAGGATCCAGACCTCAGACAAACATCCAAAGATCCAGATGAAGTCAGGTGTACACGACCCATGTGGCGGAAGTTTGTACGGAGTGCACCATCATCATATGCCAGCTCATTGGCAATAATGGCCTGGAAAGAGGATGAGGAACCCACAGTGGATGAAGTGGCTAAACAACTCCGGCAGTACGAAGAAAGTCTCTCCTCTTCCTTACAGGCCTGCGTCTCAGCTGTGGAGAAACTTTCTGAAAAGGTTCACCAACTTGAAGAGAATCTATCATCCTCCCCACCTGAACCAACCAGTGTCCACCGACCAAAAGAGAACACTGTGGAGAAACTTTCTGAAAAGGTTCACCAACTTGAAGAGAGATTATTCTCCTCCATACCTGTACAGAGCAGTGTCTCAGCTATCAGGGGTAGGCGTTCATCCACACAAGGAAGACGATATGGTGGGTACTCACCCCGTGCCACCCTGTGGTTTTACTTACGAGACCATGGAGAGGACATGAGAAAATGGGATGGAAAATCTACTGCGACCCTAGAGGCACGGGTACGTGAGTTGCAAAAGAAAACAATCAAGAAAAAGGGATTCTCTGAAAAGTTTGCTGCTCCAACTTCCAGCAGACAGTCCTTCAAACACAGAAATGAAGAAGATTCTGACCAGGATTAGGGGGGCCCTGCCTCCAGCCAGGGGGAGGAAAGGGACAATCGAGTTTATTGGACTGTGTGGATTCGATGGCCTGGCACGTCAGACGCACAGAAGTATAAGGCTTTAGTAGATACCGGTGCACAATGTACTATAATGCCATCGAGATATAAAGGACCAGAGCCCATCTATATTTGTGGAGTGACAGGCGGATCTCAGCAGTTGACTGTATTGGAGGCTGAAGTGAGTCTGACTGGGAATGAGTGGGAAAAGCACCACATTGTAACTGGCCCGGATGTTCCATGTATCCTTGGCATAGCCTATCTTAGAAGAGGATATTGCAAGGACCCAAAAGGGTTCCGGTGGGCTTTTGGTATAGCTGCCTTAGAGACAGAAGGCATTAAACAATTGTCTACCTTGCCTGGTCTCTCAGAGGACCCCTCTGTTGTGGGGTTGCTGAGGGTCGAAGAACAGCAAGTGCCAATCGCTACCACAACTGTGCACCGGCGGCAATATCGCACTAACCGAGACTCCCTGATTCCCATACATAAGCTAATTCGTCAGTTGGAGAGCCAAGGAGTGATCAGCAAGACTCATTCACCTTTCAATAGTCCCATATGGCCAGTGCGAAAGTCTAATGGTGAGTGGAGACTAACAGTGGACTATCGTGGCCTGAACGAAGTGACGCCACCACTGAGTGCTGCAGTGCCGGACATGCTGGAACTTCAGTACGAACTTGAATCGAAGGCAGCGAAGTGGTACGCCACAATTGATATCGCTAATGCATTTTTCTCCATCCCTCTAGCAGCAGAGTGCAGGCCACAATTTGCCTTCACTTGGAGGGGAGTTCAATATACTTGGAATCGGCTGCCCCAGGGGTGGAAACACAGCCCTACCATTTGCCATGGGCTGATCCAGTCTGCACTAGAGCAGGGGGAAGCTCCTGAACACCTGCAGTACATCGATGACATTATTGTGTGGGGTGACACAGCAGAGGAAGTTTTCGAGAAAGGGAAGAAAATAGTCCAAATCCTTCTGAAAGCCGGTTTTGCCATAAAACAAAATAAAGTCAAAGGACCTGCACGAGAGATCCAGTTTTTAGGAATAAAATGGCAAGATGGGCGTCGTCAAATCCCAATGGATGTGATCAACAAAATAACAGCTATGTCTCCACCAACTAACAAAAAAGAAACACAGACTTTCCTAGGTGTTGTGGGGTTTTGGAGAATGCACATCCCAAATTACAGTCTGATTGTAAACCCGCTCTACCAAGTAACCCGTAAGAAGAATGAGTTTGAATGGGGCCCTGAACAACGACAAGCGTTTGAACAAATCAAGCAGGAAATAGTCCATGCAGTAGCCCTTGGGCCAGTTCGAACAGGACCAGATGTAAAGAATGTGCTCTACACTGCAGCCGGGGAGAACGGCCCCACCTGGAGCCTCTGGCAGAAAGAACCTGGGGAAACTCGAGGTCGGCCCCTGGGGTTTTGGAGTCGGGGATACAGAGGATCTGAGGCCCGCTATACTCCAACTGAAAAGGAGATATTGGCAGCATATGAAGGAGTTCGATCTGCTTCGGAGGTGGTCGGTACTGAAGCGCAGCTCCTCCTAGCACCCCGATTGCCAGTACTAGGCTGGATGTTCAAGGGAAGGGTCCCTTCTACGCATCATGCAACTGATGCTACGTGGAGCAAGTGGGTTGCACTGATTACTCAGCGGGCTCGAATAGGAAACCCCAGTCGCCCAGGAATATTGGAAGTGATTATGGACTGGCCAGAAGGCAAATACTTTGGGATATCATCCGAGGAGGAGGTGGGTCGTGCTGAAGAAGCCCCACTGTACAACCAGTTACCAGAGAATGAAAAGAAATATGCCCTGTTCACTGATGGGTCCTGTCGTATTGTGGGGAAGCATCGGAGATGGAAGGCTGCTGTATGGAGCCCTACACGACGAGTTGCAGAAGCTGCTGAGGGAGAAGGTGAATCGAGTCAGTTTGCAGAAGTGAAAGCCATTCAGCTGGCTTTAGACATTGCTGAACGAGAAAAATGGCCAGTTCTCTATCTCTACACCGATTCATGGATGGTAGCAAATGCCCTGTGGGGATGGTTACAGCAATGGAAGCAAAACAACTGGCAGCGTAGGGGCAAACCCATCTGGGCTGCTGCTTTGTGGCAAGACATTGCTGCTCGGGTAGAGAACCTGGCTGTGAAAGTACGCCACGTAGATGCTCATGTGCCCAAGAATCGGGCTACTGAAGAACATCAAAACAACCAGCAGGTGGATCAGGCTGCTAAGATTGAAGTAGCTCAGGTGGACCTGGATTGGCAGCATAAAGGTGAATTATTTATAGCTCGATGGGCCCATGACACCTCAGGCCATCAAGGTAGAGATGCAACATACAGATGGGCTCGTGATCGAGGGGTGGACCTGACCATGGACGCTATAGCACAGGTTATTCATGACTGTGAAACATGTGCTGCAATCAAGCAAGCCAAACGGTCAAAGCCTCTTTGGTATGGAGGACGATGGCTGAAATATAAATATGGAGAGGCCTGGCAGATTGATTACATCACACTCCCTCAAACTCGCAATGGCAAGCGCCACGTACTTACAATGGTGGAAGCAACCACCGGATGGCTGGAAACATATCCTGTGCCTCATGCCACCGCCCGGAACACTATCCTGGGCCTTGAAAAGCAAGTCCTATGGCGACATGGTACCCCAGAAAGAATAGAGTCAGACAATGGAACTCATTTCCGAAACAACCTTATAGACACTTGGGCCAAAGAACATGGTATTGAGTGGGTGTATCACATCCCCTATCATGCACCAGCCTCCGGGAAAGTTGAACGATACAACGGACTGTTAAAGACTACATTAAAAGCAATGGGCGCTGGAACATTCAAAAATTGGGATACGCATTTGGCAAAGGCCACCTGGTTAGTCAATACTAGGGGATCTGCCAACCGAGCTGGACCTGCCCAATCAAACCTGTTACGTACTGTAGATGGGGATAAAGTTCCTGTAGTGCATGTAAAAAATATGCTGGGTAAAACAGTCTGGGCTACTCCTGCCTCAGGAAAAGGCAAACCTATTCGTGGAATTGTTTTCGCTCAGGGACCTGGATACACTTGGTGGGTGATGCAAAAGAACGGAGAGGTCCGGTGTGTACCTCAAGGAGATTTAATACTGGGTGAGAATAGCCCATGAACTGAATTGTACCTTGTTAATTACTATATAATACTGTATGTTATCACTACTATGACTACTGTAGGTGACTAATTAGAATGTATGGAAAAGAGTGTAACCTGAGCATGACATAAATGGTATGGAATAAGGGGTGGATAGATGTCCTGGTTTCAGTTAGAACAGAATTAATTTTCTTCCTAGTAGCTGGTGGAATGCTGTGTTTTGGCTTAGGATGAGAAGAGTGCTGATAACACCCCGATGTTTTAATTGTTGCAGAGCAGTGCTTATACCAAGCCAAGGACATCTCAGCCTTTTGCTCTGTCCTGCCAACAGGCAGGCTGGGGGTGCAGTAAGAGCTGGGAGGGGACAGACCCAGGACAGGTGACCCAAACTAGCCAAAGGGGTATTCCATACCATCTGACGTCATGCTAAACAATATATAGGGGTGGCTAGCCGGGGGGAGGGGGCCGGACTGCTCGGGGTTAGGCTGGGCATCGGTCAGCGGGTGGTGAGCAATTGCATTGTGCATCACTTGTTTGTACATATTATTATTACTTTCCTATTATCACCATTGTAACATTATTGTTATTATTGTTATTATTATTTTGTTATTATTATTTTCCTGTCCTGTCTTATTAAACTGTCTTTATCTCAACTCACGGGCTTCACTTTCCATTTCTCTCCCCCGTCCCAGAGAGGGAGGGGGGAGGGTGAGCGAACGGCTGCGTGGTGTTTAGCTGCCAGCCGGGTTAAACCACGACACTGTTGTTTTTTATTTAAAGGCTGGAAATGTGGTGCCTTCAGAGGTGGGAATTTGTGGCTGTTTGTAGGTTGGGGAGGGAGGGTGTCGCATTAAGGGGTGTAGCTGATTAACCGTTACAGGTCCAGTCAGATTCAGGGTACTGAACTACCACGATCACAGATTCACCAATAATGTATCACATCCTTCCTCTAGTCGTGTTCAGTGAGAACTGTCACGGCTAGGAACAATGCAATCTAGTGCAATTTATTACAGCAACAGGTACACAGGTTCTTTGGATTGACGGCAATAATTTACTGTCTGCAAAAGCAAGCTAGCATGCATGAAATACACAGGTGCACAGCCTGGAAATTAGCACGTTAAAAAGCACAAAGATTCTATAGAGATTTCTAAGTTTCCGTGGACACACAGTATAACCAAGTGTTCAAGTCTCACCCAAAGGCATCCCAATGGGGGGGAAAGAGTCCGTCAACTGATCCCAGGAGTCAGGATGTATGGTATCTTCCCTGACATTCCCTTTTTCTTAAGCCAATTTATATTATTTTCTATCTTTTAGGTGGAGCTTGAGTGACTCTAGACAAGCATAGCTTAGTCATGATTGGTGAAAAGTTTTCCCGTCTCCGTTTAAAGGAATAGGCTCCGAGAAATTCAGAGCACGTGCTCAGTGAGGGGTGGTCGCACCTTGGAGGCGGGTAGCTTTTTGTATGGAGGTGTGTTTTGGTATTATAATGATATTATAATGAGCAAAAGTACACTAGGGTACAGCATTTGTCAAAACATGACAGGTCCTTGGCTCAGGGTAGCAAAAAGTGCAGCTTATTGCTTATCGGTCTCGGTGTGCACAAGAACAATTGAGTCCCCACCTGTTCACAGAGCCTAGCCGTGGTGTCTCCACTCCACTCTATGCTCTGTACTGTTACTTAGAGTCAGCACACCAGGTTCCCTTAGCGCGATAGCATCTAAAGTTGGGAGCCTAGGGAACACTCAGGTAATGCAGCTATGCCCAACCCTGAAAACCTCTTCAATGTTGTACTTTTTTTTTAAATGTTGTACTGGATCTGGCTGGAATGTTAACTTTCCCGGCAGCAGCCCATACAGTGCCGTACTCTGTACTTGTAGCTGGAACAGCAGTGTTATCACACCAGTGTTGTGTCTACTGCTGAGCAGCAGTGGAACAGCATTGGGCCTTTCTCTAACCCTCCTAGGGGGTGGGCAAAAAAGTGAGGAGAGAAACATCACTAGGGCAGCTGACCTAAACCAATCAAAGGGATATTCCGTACCATGTGGTGTCACACTCAGCAATAAAAGGTGGAAACAGGAAGAAGAGGGGAGGGGTGGGCTCTCGTTGAGAAGACGTCGGTCCTCCTCTCGAACACCGGCTGCGTGCGTTGAGGCCTTGCTTCGAGGACGTGGTCAATCATCGCTCATTTGTGGGAAGTAGAGAGTAATTTCTTTCCTCTGCACTTCCATATAGCTTTCATTTATTTTGTTTGTTTGTTTTCCTCCCTTTTTCCCCTTTCCCTTTTATTTCCCCTTAGTTAAATTGTTTAGTTCGTGGTAGTCTTTATTTAATTATTATAATTATTTCCCTTTAATTAAATTATCCTTATCTCAACCCGTGAGTTGTTCTTTGCTTTACTTCTCCCCCTCCTCATCTAAAGGAGGGGGAGTGAGAGAGCAGTTGTGGGGTTTAGCTGCCCAGCACGGTAAAACCACCACAGTCCTTTTTGGCGCCCAACGTGGGGCTCGAAGGGTTGAGATAACAATAGAATTGATTAAACGCATACAACTAACACACTTGCTTGCTAGTAACCATGTTCCTTGCCCTGTTAATAATAATGGCTTTGTTCATATGTCATGCAATTCGTGTCATATTCTCCTTTCTCCTATATATCCGATCCGACAAAGTGCTACAATCTGTGTTCACTTTTTTTAATTCGTTGTGCTGCCAAGCACTGACCTTGAGTTTAATCTGGAATTCAGGCTCTGCGCTGTTATCATTTGGGTCCCATGGAAACTATCTTTCAGAGAATATTCAGAACTACACTGCCTTCCTTTTCTCATCTGGACACCAGTTTATTAATAATATCAGGAATGGTACCTTTCCCTTCTTTCACAGTGGGCTAATTACAACAGTTTGGGAGTATTTTGAAGATCCATCTGTAACCCATGTATTGCTATTTCTAATTCTGAATAACAGGTTTCATTTTCTCTCTAAGATTAGTCGATTGTTTAGAAAACTTACTTGGGAATCTGTCCCGAAACAGTCTCGTGGTGAGTGGCACGGTGTGTGGGATGATGTTAGCAGATACCTGTCATGAGTGTCTCCTCCAATAGTTTTGAACTTCACCCCTGAGCAAGTGCTAAATCCTAAAAACTTGGTAGAATGTTTGAGAGTTGTATGTCCTGATCCTGATAATGCCGGAGAACAACAGCTTGCAGCATTGTGCTGGGTCCTGGTTTATTCCTATCAAACACTGTTTAACATCATCCAGCAACTTGAAGAGAGGGAGGAAGTCTCTGAATCTGATGACCAAGTAACACATGCTGTGGCTGACCCAGAGGACCAACCAACTATGGTATCAGTCGCCCCCATAGTCAAGTCAAAACAATGGAAACGGAGGTCAGCTCGTTTAGTAAGGGAAGAAGGCTCTCCTAAGAAGGAGGGAGAAGGGGAAATGGCAGGCACCTCTAAAGCAGAGCCATCACAAAAACAGCAGGAAGATGAGACGGAAATCATAAAGGAATCAGAAATCACTCGATCCATATCCCTGAGTGAGATGCGAGAAATACGAAAGGATTATGGTCGACGCCCAGGTGAACACATCCTCACTTGGCTGCTCCGATGCTGGGATGCTGGGGCCAATAGCATACAATTAGAAGGCAATGAAGCCAAGCAGCTGGGATCCCTCTCTAGAGAAAGGGTAATTGACAAAGTAATTGGGAGAGGAGCACAGGCCCTCAGCCTCTGGAGACGACTCCTGGCAGCTATCAAAGAAAGATATCCCCATAAGGAAGATATTGTATATCACATAGGCAAGTGGACCACTGTGGATAAAGGTCTCCAGCATCTGCGGGAATTAGCTGTGCGGGAGATGATTTATAGTGATTTGGACAATGCCCAGACACCTCAAGACCCCGATGAAGTCCAGTGCACAACATCCATGTGGCGTAAATTTGTGCGGAGTGCACCATCAGCACATGCCAGTACCCTGGCAGCAATTCACTGGGACGAGGGGATGGGACCAACAATGTATGATGCGTCCTGCCAGCTTCAACAATATGAAGACAATCTCTCTGCTCCGCTACAGTCCTGTGTCTCAGCTGTGGAGAAACTGTCTAAAGGACTTGACAAGCTCGTGGAGAAAGTATATTCCCCCTCATCTAGACAGAGTGATACTTCAGCCACTAAGAATCAGCATTTGCCTGCTCAAGAGAGAGAGTACCCAATACGTACACCACGTGGCACCTTGTGGTTTTATCTGCGTGACCAGGGGGAAGATATGAGGAAATGGAATGGTGTACCTACTTCAACCCTAGCTGCTCGGGTACGTGAACTGAAAGGAAATACAGCAGCAAGAAGAGGGGCTCCTAAGAGAAATGCTGCTCCAGTTTCTATTGGGCAGTACCCCAGAGGCAGTAGAAGAGCTGATGTTATTCTTGACCATGATGAAGGGACCTCTACCTCTCATTTGCCAGAATTTGTGCATTTGCAAGAATTAAGTGGCAGACGCTCCAGCCAGGACTAGAGGGGCCCTGCCTCTGGCCAGGTAGAGGAGAGGGATAACTGGATTTATTGGACTGTGTGGATCCAATGGCCTGGAACATCAGAACCACAGGAATACAAAGCTTTAGTGGACACTGGCGCACAATGTACCTTAATGCCATCAGGCTACCAAGGGACAGAACTCACCTGTATCTCTGGAGTGACAGGGGGATCCCAACAACTATCTGTACTGGAAGCTGAAGTGAGTCTAACTGGGAATGAGTGGCAAAAGCATCCCATTGTGACTGGCCCAGAGGCTCCGTGTATCCTTGGTATAGACTATCTCAAGAGAGGGTATTCAAGGATCCAAAAGGATACCGGTGGGCTTTTGGCATAGCTGCTTTGAGCACAGAGAAGATTAGGCAGCTGTCTACCCTGCCTGGCCTTTCAGAAGACCCTTCTGTTGTAGGATTGCTGAAGGTTGAAGAACAACAGGTACCAATTGCTACTACAACAGTGCACCGACGGCAATATCGCACCAACCGAGACTCCCTGATTCCCATCCATGAGTTGGTTCACCGACTGGAGAGTAAGGGAGTAATCAGCAAGACTCGCTCACCCTTTAATAGTCCTATATGGCCAGTACAAAAGTCTAATGGCGAGTGGAGGCTAACAGTGGACTATCGAGGCCTGAATGAAGTCACGCCACCACTGAGTGCTGCAGTGCCGGACATGCTAGAACTTCAGTACGAACTAGAGTCAAAGGCAGCCAAGTGGTATGCCACAATTGATATTGCTAATGCATTTTTCTCCATCCCTTTGGCAGCAGCATGCAGGCCGCAGTTTGCCTTCACTTGGAGGGGCATCCAATACACCTGGAATCGGCTGCCCCAGGGGTGGAAACACAGCCCTACCATTTGCCATGGACTGATCCAGTCTGCACTGGATCAAGGGGGAGCTCATGAGCACCTTCAGTACATTGACGACATCCTCGTGTGGGGCAACACAGCAGAAGAAGTTTTTGAGAAAGGGAAGAAAATAATCCAAATTCTCCTGAAAGCTGGTTTTGCCATTATAAAGAGCAAGGTCAAGGGGCCTACACAGGAAATCCAGTTCCTGGGGGTAAAATGGCAGGATGGACGTCGCCATATTCCAATGGATGTGATCAATAAAATAACAGCAATGTCTCCGCCAACTAGCAAAAAGGAAACGCAAGCTTTCCTAGGCCTCGTGGGATTCTGGAGAATGCATGTGCCAGGCTATAGTCAGCTTGTGAGTCCTCTATATCGAGTGACTCGAAAGAGAAACTATTTTGAGTGGGGCCCTGAGCAACAACAGGCATTTGAACAAATCAAACAAGAAATAGCTCGTGCAGTAGCCCTTGGGCCTGTCCGTACTGGACCAGCTGTGCAAAATATACTGTACACTGCAGGTGGGGAGCATGGGCTCACCTGGAGCCTTTGGCAGAAAACCCCAGAAGAAACTCGAGGTCGACCTCTGGGCTTCTGGAGTCGGGGCTATCGAGGATCAGAAGCCAATTACACCCCAACTGAAAAAGAAATACTCACAGCATATGAGGGTGTTCGAGCTGCTTCAGAAGTTGTGGGTACAGAGGCACAGCTCCTCTTGGCACCGCGGCTACCTGTGTTACACTGGATGTTCAAAGAGAAAATTCCCACTACACACCATGCAACTGATGCTACATGGAGTAAGTGGATAGCGTTAATTACACAGCGGGCTCGAATGGGAAAACCCAATCGCCCAGGAATCCTGGAAGAGATTATGGACTGGCCGGAAGGCAGAGATTTCAGAGTGCCAACAGAAGAGGTAACCCGTGCTGAAGAGGCACCACCATACAATGAGTTGCCAGAAGACAGAAAGCAGTATGCGTTGTTTACTGACGGATCCTGCCGTGTGATAGGGAGCCATCGGAAATGGAAAGCTGCTGTGTGGAATCCCATACGACGAGTTGTGGAAGCCATGGAAGGGGAAGGTGAGTCGAGTCAGTATGCAGAAGTAAAAGCCATACAACTAGCCCTAGATATCGCCGAAAGAGAAAATTGGCCAGTATTGTATCTTTATACTGACTCATGGATGGTGGCAAATGCTCTGTGGGGGTGGCTGCAGCAATGGAAAGAGAGCAACTGGCAGCGCAGAGGTAAGCCTATCTGGGCTGCTACCCTGTGGCAAGATATTGCTGCCCGGGTAGAAAACCTGGATGTTAAAGTACGTCATGTAGATGCCCACATGCCCAAGAGTCGCACTACTGAAGAACATCAGAACAACGAAGAAGTGGATCGAGCTTCGAAAATTGAAGTAGCTCAGGTGGACCTAGACTGGGAACGTAAGGGTGAGCTGTTTGTAGCTCGATGGGCCCATGAAACATCAGGACATCTGGGGAGGGATGCCACTTACAGATGGGCTCGTGATCGAGGGGTGGACTTGACCATTGAGGCCATCACACAGGTTACCCATGAGTGTGAGACCTGTGCTGCAATCAAGAAAGCCATGAAGGTAAAATCTCCCTGGAACAGGGGGAGATGGTTAGGGTTTCAATATGGTGAGGCCTGGCAAATTGACTATATCGGACCACTCCCAAAAACTTGCCAAGGCAAACGGTACATACTCACCATGGTAGAAGCAACTACTGGGTGGCTGGAAACATATCCTGTAAACCATGCCACAGCCCGAAACACTATCTTGGGCCTAGAAAGACAAGTATTGTGGCGTCATGGTACACCAGAGAGAATTGAGTCTGACAATGGGAGTCATTTCCGAAACAATCTTGTTACCTCCTGGGCAAAGAGGCATGGTATTGAGTGGGTGTACCACATCCCTTACCACCCACAAGCCTCTGGGAAGGTTGAGAGGTACAATGGACTGTTAAAGACTATGTTACGAGCATTAGGTGCTGGGACGTGGAAACAATGGGACACAAATCTACCAGAAGCCACTTGGCTAGTTAACAATAGGGGGTCTGACAGCCGTGCTGGTCCTGCCGAAACAAAACCCCTACACACTGTGAAAGGAGCTAAGGTTCCCATAGTGCATATAGGAAGGTGGATGGGGAAGGCAGTGTGGGTTGCTCCTGCCTCGGGAAAAGGCAAACCCACTCGTGGGATTGTCTTCGCCCAAGGACCAGGGTATACCTGGTGGGTCATGAAAAAGAATGGGGATATCAAGTGTGTGCCTCAAGGAGATTTGACATTGAGAGAAAACTAATCTATAATCTAAGTTATATGTTGTAGGAAGATGCTGTAGGATCAACGACAGGTCAACTTTGCAAGGAGCCGGGCAGTGCAACAAGGACTTGAGCTAAGCTGGTGCTGGTGTCCAGACATCCAACTCCGCCTGCCTTGAGTGGCCACTTTGGCAGATGAAGACCTAATCATCAACAGTTCTTATGAACATTTTCCAAGAAAGACCTATGGAATGAAAAGATACACCTGCCTATTAATCCTGCCCTGTTAAATCCTTGTCCTGTTAAAGGACAAGGGATAATGATGAGAATGCTTGTATGCTAAAGTATGGGGATCTGAGTGTGACACAAATGTTATGGAATAAGGGGTGGAGGTTGTACTGGGTCTGGCTGGAATGTTAACTTTCCCGGCAGCAGCCCATACAGTGCCGTACTCTGCACTTGTAGCTGGAACAGCAGTGTTATCACACCAGTGTTGTGTCTACTGCTGAGCAGCAGTGGAACAGCATTGGGCCTTTCTCTAATCCTCCTAGGGGGTGGGCAAAAAAGTGAAGAGAGAAACATCACTAGGGCAGCTGACCTAAACCAATCAAAGGGATATTCCATACCATGTGGTGTCACACTCAGCAATAAAAGGTGGAAACAGGAAGAAGAGGGGAGGGGTGGGCTCTCGTTGCGAAGACGTCGGTCCTCCTCTCAAACACCGGCTGCGTGTGTTGAGGCCTTGCTTCGAGGACGTTGTCAATCATCGCTCATTTGTGGGAAGTAGAGAGTAATTTCTTTCCTCTGCACTTCCATATAGCTTTCATTTATTTTGTTTGTTTGTTTTCCTCCCTTTTTCCCCTTTCCCTTTTATTTCCCCTTAGTTAAATTGTTTAGTTCATGGTAGTCTTTATTTCATTATTATAATTATTTCCCTTAAATTAAATTATCCTTATCTCAACCCGTGAGTTGTTCTTTGCTTTACTTCTCCCCCTCCTTATCTAAAGGAGGGGGAGTGAGAGAGCGGTTGTGGGGTTTAGCTGCCCAGCACGGTAAAACCACCACAAATGTGAATATTAGTTTCATTTTCCTAATTACGTTAGGCAATTACACCACAGAGGGACAGAGGGTTTGGGGTTGCTGTTGTTTTGTTTGTTTGTTCCTTTCTCACTTTGTTCTGTGGCTTTTAGGTAGAAATATATTATTCGAGTTTCTGTAGACTGTAAGTGGAACAACTGGAGAAAGCAACTGCTTTAGAGAATGTATTTCATTATGGGGAAGGTTAACGGGTTTGTTCTCAGCGTGGTGGGGAGTGTTATAAATTAGACCACACAATTTACTGGTCTATTGAAATTATTTTATTAATCAAGTAAGCAGACACAAGCAAAACAGCGCTGGGCGGCTGGGGAGTCTCCGCTCCGCAACAGCACGCAACTTCCCTTTCCAGGGTTGCTGTTTTATAGCAGTCGAGTTCCAGCTTATCGGGACTTGTTGAACTGGCTGAGGCTGCGCAGTCTATTGTTGAGAGGGGGGTTGTTGTTCTTCTGCTGGTGATCACCTTGTGCTCGTGTTCAGGTGGGGGTAGTGAAGTGGCGAACAGGATGCCTGGTTTCACTCAAGGATGTTTACCCAATACCCCCTCCTGCTATCTGCTTGCTTAATCCTCCCCTTTACCAAGGCCATTAAATTATACAACCTTATCTCATAGAATCATAGAATATCCTGAGTTGGAAGGGACCCTTAAGGATCATCAAGTCCAACTCTTGACACCGCACAGGTCTACCCAAAAGTTCAGACCATGTGCCTAAGTGCACAGTCCAATCTCTTCTTAAATTCAGACAGGCTCGGTGCAGTGACCACTTCCCTGGGGAGCCTGTTCCAGTGTGCAACCACCCTCTCTGTGAAGAACCCCCTCCTGACGTCCAGCCTAAATTTCCCCTGCCTCAGCTTAACCCCGTTCCCGCGGGTCCTGTCACTAGTGTTAATGGAGAAAAGGTCTCCTGCCTCTCGACACCCCCTTACGAGGAAGTTGTAGACTGAATCTCCTCAGCAGATTCTCCAAATTCCTCAAAGACAATGAACAAACCCCCACTAATTTATCACAGGGAGCATTTGCAAATCCAGAGGAACAGCATGCTCCCAGGGAGGAGACCAGTGGATTTTGTTTTTTTTCTTTTTCCCATGGCTTGGTCAAGAGGGTGCAACACTAGGCTGGTGTGGTGGTTTTACTCAGGTGGGCAGCCGAGCTCCACCACAACTGCTCTCTCACTCCCCCTCTCCTCAAAGAGGAAGGGGGAGAAAATACAACACAGAGAACTCGAGGTTTGAGATGAGAAAGGTTTAATTAAAGGGAAAGGGAATGGGGAGGAAAAAAGAAACAAAAGAAACAATCAGTCCGCGCGGAAGCACAGAGAGAGAGAAAAAAAATTATTCTCTACTTCCCATCAGCGAGCGGTGTTTGTCCACGTCCTGGGAAGCAGGGCCTCAAACGCGTAGTGGTTGTTCAGGAGGAACAGCCCCCTCCCCCACGAGAGCCCCCCCTTTTATTGCTGAGTGTGACATCAGGTGTTATGGAATATCCCTTTGGTTGGTTTAGGTCAGCTGCCCCGGCAATGTCCCCTCCCCATCACTCGCCCACCCCCAGCCTGCTGGCTCTTGGGGGCTTGGAAGGAGTCCTGATGCTGTGCCAGCACTACACAGCAATAGACACAACACTGGAGTGATATCAGTGCTGTTCCAGCTACGAGTGCAGAGTACAGCACTGCAGGGAAAAGGTGACTCCAGCTCAGACAGACCCAACACAACTTCCACCCCTTATTCTATAACAATTGAGAAACAATTTGAGGCCTCTAAAGAACTGAGGTCTTTCTCTTCTCTTATAATGGACTCTGAGTGCCCTCGGACAATTTATTTTGTCACTCTTTGCTCCCTTTCTGCTTTCCAATTGTTTCTCAACCTCTCTGTTCAGATGTTTGTTGTTCAGATGTTTGTTTCATTCACAATTATGTCATCTGATTTCAGAGGCAAAAATTATTCTAGGTTTTAACTCAGGGTGAAAAGCTTTTATCCAACAATATACTGTTGTCGTTTATTTGAAGAAATTTGAAGCAATTACCACTGCTAAAACTGTGATAAATTAGTGGGGGGTTTGTTCATTGTCTTTGAGGAATTTGAAGAATCTACTGAGGAGATAAGGTTGTACAATTGAATGGCCTCGATAAAGGGGGACGATTAAGCAGATACCAGGAGGGGGTGTTGGGTGAACATCCTTGAGTAAAACCAGACTCTGTAAAACTCCTTACCACAAGACATCCTTTTTGCCGCCTCACTTCCCCCACCTGAACACGAAGCAGAGGAACAACGACCCCCCTCTCAACAATAGACTGCGCAGCCTCAGCCAGTTCAACAAGTCACAGAATCACAGAATCACAGAATTTCTAGGTTGGAAGAGACCTCAAGGTCATCGAGTCCAACCTCCAACCTAACGCTAACAGCCCTCCACTAAACCATATCCCTAAGCTCTACATCTAAACGTCTTTTGAAGACTTCCAGGGATGGTGACTCCACCACTTCCCTGGGCAGCCTGTTCCAATGTCTAACAACCCTTTCGGTAAAGAAGTTCTTCCTAACATCTAGCCTAAAACTCCCCTGGCTCAACTTAAACCCATTCCCCCTCGTCCTGTCACCAGGCACGTGGGAGAACAGGCCAACCCCCACCTCGCTACAGCCTCCCTTGAGGTACCCATAGAGAGCGATAAGGTCGCCCCTGAGCCTCCTCTTCTCCAGGCTGAACAAGCCCAGCTCCCTCAGCCGCTCCTCATAGGACTTGTTCTCCAGGCCCCTCACCAGCTTCGTCGCCCTTCTCTGCACCCGCTCAAGCACCTCGATGTCCTTCTTGTAGCGAGGGGCCCAAAACTGAACACAGTACTCGAGGTGCGGCCTCACCAGAGCTGAGTACAGGGGGACGATCACCTCCCTAGCCCTGCTGGTCACACTGTTCCTGATACAAGCCAGGATGCCGTTGGCTTTCTTGGCCACCTGAGCACACTGCTGGCTCATATTCAGCCGACTGTCCACCATCACTCCCAGGTCCTTCTCTGCCAGGCAGCTTTCCAACCATTCCTCTCCCAGTCTGTAGCTCTGCTTGGGGTTATTGCGCCCCAGGTGCAGGACCCGGCACTTGGCCTTGTTGAACTTCATGCAGTTGACCTCAGCCCATCGGTCCAGCCTATCCAGATCCTCCTGCAGAGCTTTCCTACCCTTGAGCAGATCGACACACGCACCTAACTTGGTGTCATCTGCGAACTTACTGAGGGTGCACTCGATGCCCTCGTCCAGATCATTGATGAAGATATTAAAGAGGACCGGCCCCAGCACCGAGCCCTGGGGGACGCCACTAGTGACTGGCCTCCAACTGGACTTGGCTCCATTCACCACGACTCTTTGGGCCCGGCTATCCAGCCAGTTTCTAACCCAACGAAGCGTGCGCCAGTCCAAGCCAAGAGCCGCCAGTTTCTTGAGGAGAATGCTGTGGGAGACGGTGTCAAAAGCCTTGCTGAAGTCAAGGTAGACCACATCCACAGCCTTTCCCTCATCCACCCAGCGCGTCACTCTGTCATAGAAGGAGATCAGGTTCGTCAGGCATGACCTGCCTTTCATAAAGCCATGCTGACTGGGCCTGATCGCCTGCTTCCCCTTCAAGTGCTGCATGATGACTCTCAGGAGGATCTGCTCCATGAGCTTCCCTGGCACTGAGGTCAAACTGACAGGCCTGTAGTTTCCTGGGTCTGCCCTCCGGCCCTTCTTGTAGATGGGCGTCACATTTGCTAGCCGCCAGTCGATTGGGACCTCCCCCGATAGCCAGGACTGTTGATAAATGATGGACAGTGGCTTGGCCAGCTCCTCTGCCAGTTCCCTCAGTACCCTTGGGTGGATCCCATCCGGCCCCATCGACTTGTGCACATCTAAGTGCCGTAGCAGGTCACCAACCAGTTCTTCATGGATAATGAGGGCCACTTCCTGCTCCCCATCCCCTTCCACCAGCTCAGGGTACTGAGTATCCAGAGAACATCCGGTATTGCCGCTAAAGACTGAGGCAAAGAAGGCATTGAGCACCTCCGCCTTATCCTCATCTCTTGTAACTAAGTTTCCCCCCGCATCCAGTAAAGGATGGAGATTCTCCTTAGTCCTCCTTTTTGTGTTGATGTATTTATAGAAACGTTTTTTGTTATCTTTAACGGCAGTAGCCAGATTGAGCTCCAGATGAGCTTTGGCCTTCCTAATTTTGTCCCTGCACAGCCTCGCTACTTCTTTAAAGTCCTCCTTAGTGGCCTGCCCACTTTTCCAAAGCTTATAAACCCTCTTTTTCCTCCTAAGATCAAGCCACAATTCTCTGTTGAGCCAGGCCGGTCTTCTTCCCCGCCAGCTCGTCTTTGGGCACGTGGGAACAGACCGTTCCTGCGCCATTAAGACTTCCCTCTTGAAGAGCGCCCAGCCTTCCTGGACCCCTCTGCCCTTCAGAACCGCCTCCCAAGGGACTCCACCAACCAGTGTCCTGAGCAGCTCAAAGTCAGCCCTCCGAAAGTCCAATACAGCGGTTTTACTGGTCCCCTTCCTGGCCTCGCCAAGAATAGTGAACTCCACCATTGCGTGGTCACTCTGCCCGAGACAGCTCCCGATGATCACGTCCTCCACCAGTCCTTCTCTGTTTGTGAAGAGAAGGTCTAGCGGGGCACCTCCCCTGGTAGGCTCACTAACCAGCTGCGTCAGGAAGCTATCTTCCACGCTCTCCAGAAACCTCCTAGACTGCTTTCTCAGGGCTGTGTTGTGCTTCCAGGATATGTCGGGGAAGTTGAAGTCCCCCACGAGTACAAGAGCTGATGATTTTGCAACCTCTGTCAGCTGCCTGTAGAATTCCTCATCCGTCTCCTCATCCTGGTTCGGCGGTCTATAGCAGACCCCGACCAGGACACTAGCCTTATTGTCCCTGCCGATCCTAACCCAAAGGGACTCGACCTTGTCATTCCCAACCTCGAGTTCTACAACCTCGAAAGACTCTCTAATATAGAGAGCCACACCACCACCCCTTCTATGCTGCCTGTCCCTTCTATAGAGCTTATAGCCAGGCATTGCAGCACTCCAGTCATGAGACTGGTCCCACCACGTCTCCGTGATGGCAACCAAGTCGTAGCCTGCCTGCCGCACGATGGCTTCCAGCTCCTCCTGTTTGTTACCCATGCTGCGTGCATTGGTGTAGATGCACTTCAGCTGGGCCATTGCCTTATCCTCCGGCCTTGCCATTGTTCCCCCTGGCACAGCCCCAACAATCCTAGCCTCAGCCCCATCCCCCTTCCTACCTAGTTTAAAGCCCTCTCAATGAGCCCTGCCAGTTCCTGGCCCAGGATCCTTTTTCCCCTAAAAGATAGGGACCCGTCTGCGGCCATCAGGCCAGGTGCTGAGTAAAGTGCCCCATGATCAAAAAACCCAAGATTTCTGCGTTGGCACCAGCCCCGGAGCCACGTGTTTAACAGGTGGGCTTTCCGTGTCCTCTCTGAACCCCTCCCTGCCACCATAGGGATGGACGAAAACACCACCTGCACTCCCGCTCCATCCACTAACCGACCCAGCCCCCTAAAGTCCCTTTTGATAGCCTTGAGGCTTCTCTCTTCGATGTTATCACTGCCCGCCTGGACTATCAAAAGGGGGTAATAATCAGAGGGGCGTACCAGGTTAGGAAGCTTCCTGGCAACGTCCCTGACCCTGGCCCCAGGGAGACAGCAGACTTCCCTACGGGTAGGGTCAGGCCGACAAATAGGGCCCTCTGTTCCCCTAAGAATCGAGTCACCAACAACAATAACCCTCCTGTTTTTCTTTGTGGAGGCAGTCCTGAGGCGCGGAGTCGACCTCCTCGCCCCAGGCATCCTCCTGGGAACATTTGCTACCTCTTCCTCACACACCGGCCTCTCAATCTCTAGGGCCTCAAACCTGTTGTGTAAGGGCACCTGGGAAGGTGGGGCCGGAAGGGGAGAGCATCGCCTGCGATGTCAAGCAGGGACCTGTCTCCATTCCTCCTCAGCTCCCAGATCCCCTCCCTCTGCCCGACGGGGACAGGGCGGGGGGTCCGCCCCCATTTGAGGAGTCTCACCTCGGCACCTCCCCTTGAGGCCCTGCAGGGAGTTACTCCAGAAGTCTATCTCCCGCTCACACTCCCTGATGGCCCTCAACCTCTCCACCTCCTCCTTGAGCTCCGCCACCATGCGGACCAGATCATCCACCTGCTCGCACCTCACGCACGCAGTTTCTCTGCCTCCCGCCGATGGCAGCAACAGGCTCAGACACTCCTTGCATCCGCTGACCTGAACTGCTGCATTTTTTAACGGGTAGTCGGTCTGCGTGTGTACCGACTTTCTGGAGAGCGCGCCGTGCCTGGTGGCGACCAT
Source organism: Aythya fuligula (assembly GCF_009819795.1). Taxonomy (NCBI): domain Eukaryota; kingdom Metazoa; phylum Chordata; class Aves; order Anseriformes; family Anatidae; genus Aythya; species Aythya fuligula. Next base: position 3,472,791 of record NC_045594.1, on the reverse strand, counting down.
TATCGCCTAGTTACGGCTGTTGTTAAGGAGGTGTTGTTTGTGTGTAGGGGGAGCGCTCTGCCCTTCCTGCGCGCCCTGCCTGCGCGAACTGCCGCGCTAACTGCCGCGCCACTCCCTCTGACGCGCCACGCCCTGTTTGCCCGTCCTGTTCGCCGCGCTCCTGGTCGCTCGCGCTCCCTAGGGGCAGCTTTTGAATGGCTGGGGAGGGGGCGCTGCTGGCTCCGCCTTCGCCTCGTCAGCCTCCCTCACGAGGGCTGCCGGGTCCTGGCGGCTCCCTCAAGTAGGCTCGATGCCGGACAAAATTAGCCCTGCCTGGCCCGATCCCCCGCTCCGCTGCAGAACGCGTCTGCCCCGGAGCCGATCGCCTCGGCAAATGGCAGTGAAATGGCGGTGGGTCCCGATTTAAATAGCCCGCCGCTGACGCTGCTGGCTCCGCCTTCGCCTCGTCAGCCTCCCTCACGAGGGCTGCCGGGTCCTGGCGGCTCCCTCAAGTAGGCTCGATGCCGGACAAAATTAGCCCTGCCTGGCCCGATCCCCCGCTCCGCTGCAGAACGCGTCTGCCCCGGAGCTGATCGCCTCGGCAAAAGTCCTGATAAGCTGGAATTCAACTGCTATAAAACAGCAACACTGAAAAGGGAAGGTGTGTGCTGTTGCGGAGCGGAGACTCCCCAGCCGCCCAGCGCTGTTTTGCTTGTGTCTGCTTACTTGATTAATAAAATAATTTCAATAGACCAGTAAATTGTGTGGTCTAATTTATAACAATTTGGTGCCGTGACTCGGATAAAGACATCAGACTGAGGCGCATTTCAGGGGAGGCGCCCCGCCGAGTTCGGCGGCCTCTGAGAACGCAGGCCTCACTCGGGACCTTTTACCGACGAACCCTAAATTAGACACAAGCAAATAAAACCGGTAAACCTCAGGCAACCTTTGTGCACGAAGACCGAACGAAGACTCAGAGGAGGAGTGAGTAAAAAACGATAGGCCGGTGTTCCGTTCGGTTGGGGTTGGGTTTCCCAGAGTGTGACAACTGAGACGTCCAATTGCGGACGAAGCGAGAGCGGACCCCTCGGTAGTGCGGTTCCCACATCCCGCGAGGGACTGGGCCACGAAAAGGGGGAGCGTGTGTGTGTGTGTGTGAGGGCACTCTGGAAGATGGGTCAGAAAAAGAGTAAGCTTTCTGGTTCCATGGGTGGGGGAAATAGTGGTAAGGATATGTCCTCCATTCCCCCCGATAGTCCTCTGGGAATAATGATTAAAAATTTGAATGATTCCCCTTCTAGGCGGGGAAAGAGTAAAATTAAAATGATTCATTATTGTGTGGAAGTGTGGGGCAATAAACCCATTAAACCCACAGTGTCTTCTGGCCCCCGTTTTGCTCCTTCGAAGATTGGATATGCCAGGCCCTAAATATTTATGTAAACTCGAAGGAACCTTACAGCTCAGAGGAAAGTGAATATGCGCACCTCTGGATAAACACAGATACGAGGACGCGCTTATATCCTCTAAAGGAAAAAGAGGGGCGCAAAAAGAGGAGAGAAGATCTGGAAACTCCGATAATACCTCCGCCCTATAGTCCTCCCCCCGAGCCCACGGCTCCCGCTCTGAATGTACATAGTGATTCAGAGTCAGACTCTGATCAGGAGCCACGGGGACCTACAACTAGGAGCCGAGCTAGAAACCGAGAACTGGCTCCTCGACAGGGATTATACCCTTTGCGAGAAATAGCAATGGGAGGTCCTCAGCCAGGAATGGGATACGTGGTAGTTCCCATTAATTCGGGAGACGTAAGAGATTTTAAAAAGGAAATGGGAAGTTTATTAGAAGACCCATTAGGGGTGGCAGAGCGAGTAGACCAATTCCTGGGACCAAATATATATACGTGGGAAGAACTACAGTCAATCCTGGGAATACTTTTTACATCAGAAGAAAGAGGTATGATCAGGAGAGCGGGAATGCGGATTTGGGATCAGCAACATCAACAAGGGCCGGCTGCTGATATTAAATGGCCAATGCAGCCGCCAAATTGGAATAATCAGGACCCAGTACACCGGGGTCATATGCAAGACTTAAGAACTATTATCATTCAGGGTATAAGAGAATCCGTCCCCAGGGGGCAGAATATAAATAAGGCCTTTAATGAACAACAAAAAAAGGATGAAACTCCAACAGAGTGGTTGGAAAGACTGCGAAAAAGTCTGCAGTTATATAGTGGTCTGGATCCAGGAACCCCTGTAGGGGAGGCCTTGCTTAAAACACAATTTGTGGCAAAATCCTGGACAGATATTAGGAAGAAGTTGGAAAAGATAGAGGATTGGCAGGACAGAGGACTAGATGAGCTGTTAAGAGAAGCTCAGAAAGTGTATGTGAGAAGGGAAGATGAAAGGGAGAGAAAACAGGTACGAATTATGGTAGCTGCAGTGCAAGAGGGATTAAGAGTAAAGGAACAAAGGTGGAAATCAGGAAGAGATAGAGAAGAGAGAAATAATGATCAGAGGAAAAGAGATGTGACCTGTTTTTACTGTAACAGAAAGGGTCACCTGAGAGCGACTTGTCGACAGAGAAAGGAGGACGAGAGAATGTTTAAAAATGAATAGGGGTGTCAGGGGCTCTATCTGCTGGGGACCCGAAGAAATAACGAGCCCTTGATAAAGTTAAGAGTGGGTCCTCAGCGCGAGGAAATGGAGTTCCTCATTGATACAGGTGCCGAGAGATCTACAGTCCAGACCTTGCCGTCGGGTTGTCAGACCTCAGGGGATAAGGTACAAGTAATTGGTGCAAAGGGGGAACCTTTTGGGGTTCCTGTCATAAAAGAGGTAGTTATTGAAATGGGTCCTAAGAGAGTCATCGGACACTTACTATTGGTACCCGAAGCCGAATACAACTTATTGGGCAGAGATTTGATAATAGAATTAGGCATTAGTTTAGAAATAGTTGAGGAAAAATTAACAATCAAATTATGCCCTCTTCGGGTAGAAGATGAGGAGAAAATAAATCCTGAAGTCTGGTACGCCCCGAACAGTGTAGGAAAATTAAACATTAAACCTTTTGAAATAACGATCAAATACCCGGAGACACCCATAAGAATTAAACAATATCCTTTGTCTGAGGAAGGTCGACGGGGACTAAAGCCCGAAATTCAAAGATTATTACAGCAAGGCTTATTGGAGCCCTGCATGTCCCCTTTTAATACTCCCATTCTGCCAGTACGGAAAAAGGACGGCAAATATCGATTAGTACATGACCTTAGAGAAATCAATAAGAGAACTGTGACCAGGTTCCCTGTAGTAGCGAACCCACATACTCTTTTAAGCCAGCTCCATCCCGAAGATAGATGGTATAGTGTGATAGATTTAAAAGATGCATTCTGGGCATGTCCCCTAGATGAAAATAGCCGGGACTATTTTGCTTTCGAGTGGGAAGACCCTGATACGCATAGGAAACAGCAATTGAGGTGGACGGTCCTGCCTCAGGGATTCACAGAATCCCCCAATTTGTTTGGACAAGTTCTGGAGAAAATTTTGCAGGACTATGACAAAGTGCCCGGAACTACAATGATACAGTATGTAGATGACTTATTGATAGCAGGAAGGGATGAGCAGGTTGTAAGACAAGCAAGTATCCAATTGTTAAATTTTCTCAGTTTACAAGGATTAAAGGTTTCAAAGCCTAAATTACAGTTTGTAGAAGAGGAAGTGAAATATTTGGGTCATTTGTTGAATAAAGGAACTAAAAAGTTAGATCCGGAAAGAGTCCGAGGGATTTTAGAATTAAAACCCCCAACCACAAAGAGACAGGTCCGGCAATTATTGGGGCTAACCGGATACTGCAGACAATGGATAGAGGATTACAGTGGAAAGGTCAAATTCTTATACAGTAAACTAAATAGGGATGGGCTCCTCAAATGGACAAAAGATGATGAGGAGCAGCTGCAGAAATTGAAAGAAGAACTTATAAATCCTCCAGTCCTCAGTTTTCCCGAATTAAAGAAACCCATTTTCTTGTTTGTAAATAGCTCAGAAGGCACTGCCTATGGAGTGCTTGCACAGGAATGGGCAGGCAGCAAAAAACCTGTGGCATACTTATCGAAATTATTAGACCCCGTTAGTAGGGGATGGCCTAGCTGCTTGCAAGCAATAGTAGCAGCTGCCTTACTAGTAGAGGAGGCTCAGAAGATAACTTTTGGAGGAGAAATTAAAGTGATCTCCCCTCATAACATACGTGGGGTCCTACAGCAAAAAGCCGAAAAATGGATTACGGACGCTAGGTTGTTAAAATATGAAGGAATCTTGATTTCTTCTCCAAAACTGACTTTAGAAACAACATCAGTGCAAAATCCGGCTCAGTTCCTTTACGGAAACTCGGAGGAACCCTTAGCCCACGATTGTCTCAGACATATAGAAGAACAGGTAAAATTGAGACCTGACTTGGAGGATGAAGAATTGGCTTTTGGAAAGCGAATATATGTGGATGGTTCCTCTCGAGTAGTGGAAGGGAAGAGGAGGTCGGGGTATGCATTGGTGGATGGAAATACTTTCAAGGTAATAGAATCTGGCCCTCTAAGTCCCAGCTGGTCGGCACAAGCTTGCGAGCTGTATGCTTTGCTACGAGCCTTAAGATTACTAGAAGGCAAGAGCGGTACAGTGTATACGGATTCAAAATATGCTTATGGGGTTGTGCACACATTTGGGAAAATATGGGAAGAGAGAGGCCTTATTAATTCCCAAGGGAAGGGATTAGTGCATCAGGGGTTAATTGTGGAAGTTTTGCAGGCTATCCGGAAACCAAAAGAAATTGCAGTAGTGCATGTGAAGGGACATCAGCGGGGTCTGACTCCCCAGATCAGGGGGAATAATGTGGCTGACCAAGAGGCAAAAAGGGTGGCTCTTATGTGTATATACGAAATGACAAAAAGAGCGGATTGCCCAAGTTGTGGCAAAGATTTAAAAGAGATGCCCTGTTATGCTTGTTGGAAAAGATGGGGGGTAGATGGGGTGGAATGTAATTGTTCAGAGGAAGAGGAGCCGCCCTATAAGAACTGCTTCAAGTGTGGACCACAGAAAACCATAATTGGGGGGCGTTTTCCTCTCTTGTGTTTTACTACTAGTGAGAAGGAGAAGCTGACACAAATGGGAGTACAGGAAAATAAAGAAGGTCGGTGGGTTATACCCGATGGGAGGGAGGTGCTACCAAAATCATTGGCTATGAGGGTGCTACGGAGGTATCACGAACAAACACATTGGGGTACTCAGGCATTAGTAGATCAATTTGCAGCCAAATATATGTGTATGGGCATATACAATATAGCCAAAGAAATTGTGAATGGATGCATAACTTGCCGGAGGGTGAATGCCAAAAATATGAGAAAGAGGGTCTTAGGCGGGCGTGAACTGGCCCACAGACCCTTTGCGAAAATTCAATTGGATTTTACCGAACTTCCCAAAGTAGGAAGATACAAATATTTGCTAGTAATTGTTGATCATCTCACAAACTTTGTAGAAGCATTCCCTACGGCAAGGGCAACGGCTAATACAGTGATAAAGACATTACTCGAGAACATTATTCCTCGCTATGGGGTCATAGAGACTATAGATTCTGATAGGGGACTGCATTTTGTGTCAAAGATTTTAAAGGAAATAATGCAAAGCCTGGGAATTAAATGGGAATATCATACTCCTTGGCATCCTCAAAGCTCAGGAAAAGTAGAACGAATGAATGGGGAAATTAAAAAGCAGCTTACAAAATTAATGTTGGAAACTAAAACTTCCTGGATAAGGTGTTTGCCACTTGCCTTAATGAATATACGTACAAAGCCCCGAGCTGACATAGGAATATCACCTTTCGAAATGCTTTATGGTATGCCCTATGATATAGGGATTCCCTCTGATCACCCACAATTACAGGATATACAGCTGAATTCGTACTTAGTGCAACTGATGAACCGACGAAAAGAGATGCAGAAGAGGGGCTTAGTGGTACAGCGACCTCCCTTAGATATGGCAATACATAGTATAAAACCCGGAGACAAAGTGTTAATCAGAACTTGGAAGGATCATGTACTAACCCCTCATTGGGAAGGACCCTATGTTGTTTTACTCACCACAGAAACAGCTGTCCGGACCGCAGAAAAGGGGTGGACACATGCCAGCCGCATCAAAGGGCCTATCCACGACGAGAAGTGGGAAATCGCACCGGGAAACGCAGAACTGAAACTTACCCTACGGCGAACTCGATAAGTACCTTGGGTCTGGGTAAAAGGTCCCCCCCTGAAGAGCATTACTGCTGCCGAGAAGAACTAACAACCTCGTAGTTGGCTGCAATCCAACTGACGAGCGAGGCAGAGTAGTGAAATGGTGGGGAGAGATATGGGCCTGGATCAGCCCCATAGGTACTTGTGGGTTCTCATAATAGCCTCGTTCTGCATCGCGACTCAACATCATCCTCATCAGCCTTTCCAATGGAGTCTGATGAGATGGGAGGATACCACCATAGTACAGCAAATTACCACGGCTGGTGCCCCTAACTTTAAGACTGATCTTTGTAGTCTAACAATTGTGGGAAGGAGTTGTAACAATCGATCAGACTTTTATATGTGTCCAGCCTCAAACCCGGGGAGGGGCTACTGCAACTACCCTAATGATTATTACTGTCCATATTGGGGATGTGAGACCATCACTTCAGCATGGAATCCAGGGGCAGGCAGGGACAAGCATCTTGCCGTACAGTTTGGGCCTGAGAGATGCGATATCCGAGGTCGTCTGCCGAACTACCATGTAGGAGCTGAAACCTTAGCAAATGGAAAATGTAAATATTTATGGATAAATGTTACTAACCCAAGTGATCAGGGGTGGTTCACGGGAAGGAAATGGGGAATAAGATATTACGAGAAGGGGGCTGATAGAGGGGGGCTCATATTTATAAAGAAAGAGTTACCAGAGACCCCCATGGTGATCAGACCTAATAAAACATTGCTCGAGAAAGAGCCAAGTATAGCTACACAGAGGCCTGTGGTTACACCTACTATAATGTGGTCCAGGGGTATAACTGAAACACCAATACACATGTTACTTCCAGATGTAAAAAGGGAAAAGGTAAAAGACCCCGATAATAGCATGTGGGGAGTTATAAGTGCCAGCTTCCAAGTACTGAATCAGATAAACCCAGAAATGACTGAGAGGTGCTGGTTGTGCGTGAGTATCAAGCCCCTGTATTATGAAGCTATCGGGGATATAGGAGAGTCTGAATATTCGAATGAATCAAATCCTTCTGAATGTAGCTGGGGCCAGGAAATAGGTATAACATTAACACAAGTGAAAGGGAAAGGAAAATGCGTGGGAACGATCCCAAAAGACAGGAAGGAATTATGTAGTGATACCCAAGAAATAAACCAGATACATCAGTGGTTAATCCCAGCTAATAATACCAGATGGGTGTGTTCATCGATCGGGGCAACACCGTGTTTATCTTTGAAATTGTTTAATGCATCTCATGATTTTTGTGTGCAAGTAGTAATTGTACCAAGGATTCTATACCACTCTGAAGAGTATATGTACACACACCATACTGTGGCAGCATACCACTTGATAAAAAGGGAACCAGTTACAGCTATTACTATAGCTACTTTGATGACTCTTGGGGCTGCAGGAGCAGGGACTGGAATTGCTTCTCTAATAAAACAAAGTCAGGAATTTACTTCCCTGCGTATTGCTGTAGATGAGGATCTGGCCCGCATAGAGCAATCAATAACGGCTTTGGAAAAATCGGTTAGGTCATTGTCTGAAGTGATACTCCAAAACCGCAGGGGATTGGATTTAATTTTCTTACAACAAGGAGGGCTGTGTGCAGCCCTACGAGAAGAATGTTGTGTATATGCAAATCATACTGGGGTGGTAAGAGATACCATGACCAAATTGCGGGAAGGATTAGAAAAACGAAAAAGGGAAAATGATGATCGTCAAAATTGGTATGAATCCTTGTTCAATTACTCACCTTGGCTTACTACTTTGTTGTCTACTATCGCGGGACCTTTGATACTGCTTATAATTGTACTTACATTTGGACCATGTATATTCAATCGAGTGGTAGCCATAGTAAAGAGCCGATTAGAGGCAGCTCATCTCATGCTAATACGTGCAAAATATGAACCACTCGAACAAGAAATGAAAGATGCTGGTGACTTCGCTCTCAGTAAACGAATGTTACAAAGGTTCAATGAACAAAATGGAGTATAAAAAAAAAAAAAAAGGGGGGAATTGTGATAAATTAGTGGGGGGTTTGTTCATTGTCTTTGAGGAATTTGAAGAATCTGCTGAGGAGATAAGGTTGTACAATTGAATGGCCTTGATAAAGGGGGAAGATTAAGCAGATACCAGTGTGATAAACTAGTGGGGGAATTTGGAGAATCTGCTGAGGAGATAAGGTTGTACAATTGAATGGCCTCGATAAAGGGGGACGATTAAGCAGATACCAGGAGGGGGTGTTGGGTGAACATCCTTGAGTAAAACCAGACTCTGTAAAACTCCTTACCACAAGACATCCTTTTTGCCGCCTCACTTCCCCCACCTGAACACGAAGCAGAGGAACAACGACCCCCCTCTCAACAATAGACTGCGCAGCCTCAGCCAGTTCAACAAGTCCTGATAAGCTGGAATTCAACTGCTATAAAACAGCAACACTGAAAAGGGAAGGTGTGTGCTGTTGCGGAGCGGAGACTCCCCAGCCGCCCAGCGCTGTTTTGCTTGTGTCTGCTTACTTGATTAATAAAATAATTTCAATAGACCAGTAAATTGTGTGGTCTAATTTATAACAAAAACATTTACAGAAACTGAAAGGCAAAACTTTCTGCAAAACTAGGCCCTGAATTCACCCTTCAATGGTTAAACTAACGTCAGGTTGCTCAAAATCAATGGCCAATACCTGAAAATTTTGTTCCAAATAAACATTACTCTGTATGACTAGTTGCATTTGTTTAATTAAAGTAACACATCTGTATAGTTAATAGCCTGTGGTCGAGCAGTAATATAATACTGTACAAGCACAGCAGTAATTGGATAATGTAATGAAATGCATGGTGGATTTTTTAAAGAAAATATAATGAGATTTTATCATTTTATACACACAGGTAATTCGTTCTTAGAAATACTGGAAGAGTAAATTATCTGCAGATTTGAACTATCTGCAAGTATTTCAAATGGCCCAGCTGAAGAGGTAAAAAAGTTCTAGTTTAAGTGTCTTGAAATTCAAACAAAAAAAGGCCTGTAGGAAATCCAGGCAAGAGCTGAAAGGATTTCTGGAAAATTAATACCACCAGGCCATCTGCCATAATGACTGCCACCTTGCGAGTGAAATCTGTGTACGTGAAAGCATGTTTCCCCCTGCTTGAGTAGCACTGCACATGACTGTAATCCATCACCCATCCCGATCACTGTGTATGAAATTCTTTTGCTTTAGTCTTTACAGGTTATCTTCTTCTTAAACCTACTGGCCAAATGTGCTGTAATTTGGAATAACCTCTCATGAGATTTTCTAAACTGGGTGTGTCTGGCAATATGAATATGATGGAAGAGAAAAACTGCCTAAAGCAATTGTGTTAGCTGATCACAGCTTTGTCTTCTGCACAGTGTGACACTTACCTGATCATGCATTCAGGCACATAACAGAAAAGCTAAATGTGGGAGTATTGACATGGGGGTCGACAAGCCCCATGGCTGGTGATAACATCAGGCTCCTAACAATGAGGCCATGAGGAATGCAAACAAGTTAGAAGGAATAAAGAAGGGTGATTCAGGAGATGCCTTGCTGTCTCAAACAGTTTGTTCTCCAACCTTTAAGACATGGAAGTTGCTAAGTGTTTGCTGTTGCCAGGCAAAGTTGTTAACCAATGAATAGTTAGTGGGAAAGTACCACTGGTAGAGATAATGGTATAAGAAAGGAGCCTGTCCTCAGTAAAGAGGTTGAAGTAGAAGTTATTGATCCTTAAAGAAACCTGGTGTCCATGTGGTCCTTACACCACAGCTAAACTGCAATTAGAATAGCTAAATGAGGGAGTTTCTCATTGTGGGAATAAAAATGTTGTTTTTGCAGAGTTACATTGTTTAAAGGTAAGGAATGTGGTATTGAGATAAGATTGCAGTGATAAGAAAGCTTAGCAGGTGACTTTGTAAAATGCAGACAACCAGACTCCTTAGAACAATTAGGTGAAAATCACGGTGTCAAGTCAAGTCAGATAACTGAAGAAACATTACCACTTCAAACAGTAAAAAAGTCAAAAGAAATTTGAAATTTAACAGGCCAGCAACTGAAGGCCATGTATTGTCTGTGAAGCATCCTATAGGTTGTGAACCTGGATTACCCAGTCAATGGGGAAACAGGGGAGGGTCCCGGTCTTCGAGGAAAGAAAGTATATAAACTGTACTGTGTGACTAGTAGGGGCCCTCCTGCTTGTGGAATACCCGCCATTGCAATTGCAAATAAATTACTACTTCACTGAGATCCTTGCCTGAGCCTAAGTTATTGGCTACAGAGTGTTTCTCACATCATTCCAGGATGTCATGGAAGTCATAAGTTTATATGTGTTCATGAATAACCTGGACAAGTTAATGGAAAAGAAATCAACTCAGAGTTACTAAATATACAGAGAACACCTTACATTCAGGACATCTCAATCACTTAAGTAACTGGAGGCTACAAGATTTTATGGAAGCAACATATATATACTTAATTTGTTCTTACACTTACTCCTAGGCACCCATTACTGTCAGTGGTCAGAATTTGGGGCTAATGGACCTTAACTTTAATCCAGTATGTTACTATTGTTTTAACTAGCTAGGAAGAGAAAAACCTTAAGACTGATCAGAGTTTGTTTATTGACTTTTTCATGGATTTCCTTTGCCACACTGCAAAGGCAGGATTGTCAGCAACTGTCCGTTTGTTTCATTTGCACTTACTAGGACTTATTTTGTGTGTGTGTCTCATTAGAGTATATAAACTGTGTTACGGAACTAGTGGGGCGCCCGCCGTTGCAATTGTGAATAAATTACTACTTCACTGAGATCCTCGCCTAAGCCTACGTTATTGGCTATGGAGTGTTTCTCACAAAAGCAATCCATCTTCCTGCTCTGACGCTCCTGATATTTAATTGATACTGTTTCCCTAATGGTTAATATTTAAGCAGGTGAGCACTGCAGGCAGTGGGCTGCTTGCCGTAGCCAGGTGGCCCTGTGTACTGGGTCTGGCTGGAATGTTAACTTTCCCGGAAGCAGCCCATACAGTGCCGTACTCTGTACTTGTAGCTGGAACAGCAGTGTTATCACACCAGTGTTGTGTCTACTGCTGAGCAGCAGTGGCACAGCATTGAGCCTTTCTCTAACCCTCCTAGGGGGTGGCCAAAAAAGCGAGGAGAGAAACATCACTAGGGCAGCTGACCTAAACCAATCAAAGGGATATTCCATACCATGTGGTGTCACACTCAGCAATAAAAGGTGGAAACAGGAAGAAGAGGGGAGGGGTGGGCTCTCGTTGAGAAGACGTCGGTCCTCCTCTCGAACACCGGCTGCGTGCGTTGAGGCCTTGCTTCGAGGACGTTGTCAATCATCGCTCATTTGTGGGAAGTAGAGAGTAATTTCTTTCCTCTGCACTTCCATATAGCTTTCATTTATTTTGTTTGTTTGTTTTCCTCCCTTTTTCCCCTTTCCCTTTTATTTCCCCTTAGTTAAATTGTTTAGTTCATGGTAGTCTTTATTTAATTATTATAATTATTTCCCTTAAATTAAATTATCCTTATCTCAACCCGTGAGTTGTTCTTTGCTTTACTTCTCCCCCTCCTTATCTAAAGGAGGGGGAGTGAGAGAGCGGTTGTGGGGTTTAGCTGCCCAGCACGGTAAAACCACCACACCCTGCCAGCAGTCTGCTGCACTAAACACCTCCCCTGAAATTTGCATGGCTTTTGTTCTTCTCTGAATGCACACAAACAGCCCCGATTCAGAAATGCAAACAAATGAACAAACATGTATCTCTTCTGTCTGAAGGAACTCTAACCCCCTTGAATGAAGTTCCCCAGGGCCATCACTAGCTTCTTTTATTCCTTTTTTTTTTTTTTCTTCTGTCTTTTTGTTTGGCTTTCACTCTTATTCTCAGTACTGTTTTATTTCCTTTGTACTTTGATGTTTCTTTGGGAACTCGTGGAAGAACAGCAACAACAGAAAAACAGAACAACAACCAAAATGAACAAACTCTAAGGCATTTACAGTTTGTTTTTTTTTTGCATGGACTAAACCTGCCAACGAATGTGGGGGAGTGTGGAAAATGAAGGGAAGAAATATAACAAAGAAATCTTGAGACAGGAAGACCAGGGTGCAGGGACGCACTATCCTTCCTGAGGGTCTTCGCTGTGGGAGCACAGCTTCTGATCTATCCAGAGTGAAAGAAACCCTACCAGACTTGGTGGCTGGATAATTTGCCTCTTTCCCATCCCACCCTAGTTCTCTTCCAAAATAGCAGCCAGGATGCAGGCAACTGATATATTAGCACTTGCCTAAGGGCCAGCTTGTTCAAGCTAAGATTCCTCAGAATCTCCGCAGCTGGAAAGAAGCTCAAGCTGAGAGAAGCAGTGCCGTGGTTCCACTCGAGTGGGCAGCCGAGCTCCACCACAGCCACTCACTCACTCCTCCTCCTCAAAGAGGAACGGGGAGAAAATACAATGAAAAGGGCTCAAGGGTTGAGATAAGGACAAGCAGATCACACAGTAATTATTGTAACGGGCAAAACAGACTTGGCATAGGGAGATAGTAAGATTTATTACTTATTACTAACAAGCTAGAGAAGTGAGAAACAAAGGAAAGAAACCAAAAGCACCTTCCCCCCCCATACACCCTCTTCCACCTCCTCCCCCCGAAGCGGCGCAGGGGAACGGGGGAATGGGGGTTATGGTCAGTCTACAGCGCTTCTTCTCTGCCGCTCCTTCTCGGTCACTCTCGTCCCCTGTGCTGTGGGGTCCCTCCCATGGGATGCAGTTCTTGATGAACTGATCCGGCATTCGCTTCCCACAGGCAGCAGTTTTCCAGAACTGCTCCAGCTATGGGTCCGTACCACGGGGTCCATCCCTCAGGAGAAAACTGCTCCAACCTGGGTCCCCCACAGGCAGCAGCTCCGGCCAGGTCACCTGCTCCTGCGTGGTCTCCTCTCCACGGGCTACAGGTCCAGCCCGGAATCTGCTCCGGCAGGGGTCTTCCACAGGCGATAGCCTCTGTCAGTGCAGGGCCACCTGCTCCACTGTGGTCTCCTCCACGGGCTGCAGTGTGGAACCCTGCTCCACCGTAGTACTCCATGGGCTGCAGGGGGACATCCTGCTTCACCATGGTCCTCACCACAGGCCGCAGGGGACTTCTGCTCCGGCGCCTGGAGCACCTCTCCCCCTCCTTCTTCACTGACCTTGGCACCTGCAAGGCTGTTCCTCACTACTCTCACTCTCCCAGCTGCTGTGTGGCGCAGCTTTTTTTTCCCTGTCTTAAATATGCTCTCACAGAGGCGCAAAACAACATCGCTTATTGGCTCAGCTCTGGAAAACAATGGGGCCCTTCCCAAACATGGGGCAGCTTCTAGATCCTTCTCATAGAAACCACCCCTATAGCCCCCTGCTACCAAAACCTTGCCACGTAAACCCACTACAAGGGACCCGAGCACACAACTGCCCCTCGCTGGTAAGCAGTTGTGCATTATGGGGAATCATACGTACTTAGAAACAAAGACTGTCCTAGTAACCTTACGGCTTATTCTCCTTATTAACAATCAGTTTATGATCCTGAAATATGGGACTCTGCAACTAAAAATGACAAAGATGCAGTGGGAATGCTTGGCATCTGACGAGCAGTCTCTGAGGCCTTAAAGAGTCATGTGGGGCCACAGTCAGAAACATGTGGTTTGCAAGATAGTGAGGAAGCTGCGGGCTTGTCCACCGATCCTTCTAATACACCATTGCCCCCCCCCACCGCTACTGTCATCGAAGGCTTTTGCTGTTTCGCCCCCTGGTGACCTGGATGTGCCTTTTGACCAAGGCCCTATTGGCCTTGAAAAGGAGATGGATATGTTTTCCTTCGATCCGGGAAGATTAGGATACATAAGGCCCAAAGGCCGAGTTGCTTAACAACATAAAGCGAGACATATTGTTCCCACGACTAGCCCTGGAATTCCCCGGTGTTTGTAATCAAGAAAATGAATGGAAAATGGAGACTGTTATACGATCTGAGAGAAATTAATGAAGTCATGGAAGATATGGGAGCACTTCAACCAGGATTACCAACTCCAATTATGCTCCCCCAGTCATGGACATTAATAGTAATAGACTTAAAGGATTGTTTGTTACCTTTTCTTGTTGCAGGAAGAACGGCCGAAAGCACGACAGACACCAGTATGGTCAGATCATGCTCTCCCTTTATTACCCAAATAGCCTGACTTTTATAAAAAATTTAACAGGGGCGGGTAGTGTCTCACACAAGATTATTGGTCAAAAGAACTCAGACAAACAGCTGCAAGAAAACAACCCCCTTGTGATTAGCAGTCACGTAGATCCCGTCCTTGAAGCCAGCTGCTGGCAACAATATTTTTCTAAATTCCTCAGTCGGGCGATGTGGGAACACTGTCATGGGAGCTTCTCATAGTCGTCCTGGTAGCTTGGTTTGCTCAGCTGCAGCAAGCCATGAGATCCTTGCTGTTTCAAAAATCCCTCAACAATTCCCCCTTTTTCTTTTTGAGCAAACCAAGCCCGATGTAACCCTTTAACCACAAGTAACCCTTTAACCACATTTATTACAATACAACACGCAATGATGATTAACACCACAACAAACAGAATCCTTAATCCCTCTTTGACTAATCCCAGCAGCCACCTATGCATCGTTCCAAACAAATCAGTGAGACATTGATCGAAAGGATTGATACCATATTGAATCTTTCTCATGTGCTCCTTCAGGAAAGTAATGGATTTGTGAATTGACTATGATCAGAAAGGTTCAAAGCACATTCCCTCAAAGTCCTCACACCCATGCCCTTGAGCCAAGAGCAAGAAGTCAATAGCAGCTTGATGCTGTAAGAGCGCATGTCGCAGACTATTTTGATCTGGTAACATCTCCTCAAGTATCTCTGTCGTGGCATGGGCTTGCTTCTCGGCCCTGCATGCCAATTTTTCTAAGTTATTAAGTGCGGCCGCAGATGCCACTCCTGGCACTAAAATTACCAATGCCGCTCTAGCTGCAACACCAAGCAATTCAACATTATCATTACAATCCGGTGTGAGCAATGCCCATTTATGTCTGGTGATCTCACGCAACTGTGACAAGCTAGGAGCAAATATAGTGAGTTTATCTAAGCAACATGGACCTCTGATAGCATTTGCAGGGATACCTTGCCAGTCCCTATCCCTGCAAATCAGAAAAACATCAGGAGGAAAGGCCATAGCTGTACGATTGTTCCAAACGCTATAGTTGTTATCCCTTGTCTCCGTGCCATAAGCCCCTAAACCCTGCCTAGCAGTGTCATTGTAACCACAGGTGTTAATTGTATTTCTGTACCCGTATGGCCCTTTCCAAGTTCCTGTAGCAGGATCTCGGTAATTCATTCTTATTTCACACACACACAGAATCACAGAATTTCTAGGTTGGAAGAGACCTCAAGATCATTGAGTCCAACCATTTGGTGCTGCCCTATTTATTGTTTGAAAATGAATACTCGCAGGAGGGTCTTCTTGGTCACTAGTCAAACATAAGTGATTCAAGACAACCAATGCCTCGGACAATTGCTCATTGATTTTCTTCATCTCTTTTAATGTCACTAATTGTTCCTTTAAAACCTGTGTGATCGTTCAACCATCACTTGGCCTGTGGGAGAATATGGAACACTCGTTTTTGGCTGAATCTTTAGAAAATCCATTCCAGAACTCGAAAATGCTGCCCTATCATTCCACACTTGCCATCACCTGTGTCACTTATACTACTCCTATTACCTGTGCTAGTAGTGTTAGTGTCATCCTCCTGATACTGTTTCTGTCTTTGTCGCCCCTTACTCTCCCCCTTTTCTTTTTGCCACTGACCAATCACCACAAATGGGTGAGACACATGATTTCTAATTAGGAAAGAGAGCGTAACATCTGCTATATGTCTGCAAGCAGTGCCAGCTGCAACCTTAGAAACTATTTGTGAAAGAGGCTGCCGGTGGTCATTTGGTAGTGTAATCTGCGGCTCTGCACTCCTGCACCACAATAAAGGTAGTAATAGAGCTAAGTCGTCATTAGTAAACCATACAATGTGGCAACCCCACTGAATATTATCCAGGAACATTTGTACATTTATCAAATTATGTAACACCATAGTTATATCACCTTTCTGGGGACGAGTCTGATATTTTCCATCCCAAATACAGCCATGGCTGTTTCTGTTGAACCTTCTCTGGGGCTATCTTCAACCCTTTTGCTTCCAATGTATCCTGAATAAAGTTTAAATCAGAATCCTGGAAGCATTCTGGCCTACCAAACCGAATGTTATCCATGTAATGGTAAATAATTATGTCACACCATGCTGTCTGAATTGGTTGTAGTGCCCAGGCCACATATAATTGACATAATGTAGGGGAATCCCTCATCCCCTGTAGAAGCACTAGCCATTCATAGTGCTTTGCTGGGGCCTGTTTCTTAATGGAGTGTACTGTAAAAGCAAATCTTTGACAGTCCTGTGCCACCACATCTGGTTGCCTGGACTGACCGATAAATTTAGCATATGGTTCCCCAGGGGCTTGTTCTACAGATGCGAATGGAGGTGCTTTCTTTTCCCCTGGGAGACTAAGAGCCCTCAGTGCGAGCTGCACAGCTGTTTGGTGAATAATTGCAGGGAACTGCAATTGAAGCTGGGTATTGAGATAAGGACCCATTCCCTTTAAGATCTCTGCAGTAATCCCATACAGAGGGTCCCCCGGTTGACGCAGCTGACCCGCTTCCCCCTGTGGTAACTGCAAGCATTCCCTTTCAAACAATAACAGTGGGGAAGGAGTTAACAATAAGCACACCAAGTTTCGACAGTCAAGTGGACACATTGGTTTTGCCTGAAAAATCCATTGAATTATCTGTCGAGCTGCCTGGGATTGTAATCCATAGTCCAAAACTATTTTTCGAGCTTGTTGTAGAAGCTTTCAGTCATGTGGCTGCCACAACCTGGTGCCTTGCACAGGGTCGATAATAATAGGGCAGGCCAAGGATGTAGCATGCCTATGCCCCTCTATGAAAGTATCACGTATGACGTCAGAGCACCTGTCCTTCCTTGGACAGATGGAACCTGCTGTAACAGCCGACGTTGACACGGCCAGGGGTGGCCCAGCAGTCTGGAGGGTGCCCTCAAGCATGCTCATTATTTCTCCTGAGGAAGTGGAATCCAGGTGGTGGGAACGGAACCTGGCACTCAGATCCTCAGAGGAGCCGGCTCCGTCCAAAGACACTTGTTGCAAGGTGCTCACAGTGCAGTGGTTTCCCTCTAGTGAAGACCGGAATGTCAAAGCCTCAAGGATTTTTGTGGGCTCAGCTGGAGGGTGAAGAGACACAGGATCAGAGCACCCTAAGCTGTGTTCAGAGCTTATGGTTGAAAATATGTCTTTCTCTGCAGAGAGATTCCAGCTTGATGGGTCAGACATGAGCTTCAGTGTGTTCTGAGAAAGCAGAGATTTGTCCTCTCCATCTTCAGTGAAGGTGTCATTGGCAAGGACGATGCTTGTTGTAGAGAAGACACATTTGGTAGGTCTTGTTTGACATAGCTGCCTGAAACCAGGTGCAAGAAGCATAGATTTCTGGTCTATCTTTTCAGGTAAAGAAGTCTGTGTTTCTGTGGACTTCAGAGAATTACAGCTCCAAAGAGATTTAAAGGGAAAAATGCTGGTCATACCTTGCAATGAATCCTGAAGGGCTTCAATTTGCTCTGTCAGCCTCTGATTACAGTTTTTCAGGTGGTAGTTTTCTAGCTCAAGCTCTCTGAGCTTAGATGTTACCCACTCTTTGATCTTGTCAGCTTTCTCTTGAACAATTTTGAGTTCCTCAGTCCTCAGCTTTTTCTGTTTTGCTGGCTGAGTCTCCAGTCTGTTAATCAGGTCTTCTTTTCCTTGCACTGTACCCATCAGCTCCTCCAGTGAAGGTGGATTTTTGCAAGCTGCTGCTGCACTTCTTATTGGCGAAGCGTCCCAAGTGGATTTATTGCTGCCTGGCTATGGTGGTTTTACTCAGGTGGGCAGCCGAGCTCCACCACAACTGCTCTCTCACTCCCCCTCTCCTCAAAGAGGAAGGGGGAGAAAATACAACACAGAGAACTCGAGGTTTGAGATGAGAAAGGTTTAATTAAAGGGAAAGGGAATGGGGAGGAAAAAAGAAACAAAAGAAACAATCAGTCCGCGCGGAAGCACAGAGAGAGAGAAAAAAAATTATTCTCTACTTCCCATCAGCGAGCGGTGTTTGTCCACGTCCTGGGAAGCAGGGCCTCAAACGCGTAGTGGTTGTTCAGGAGGAACAGCCCCCTCCCCCACGAGAGCCCCCCCTTTTATTGCTGAGTGTGACATCAGGTGTTATGGAATATCCCTTTGGTTGGTTTAGGTCAGCTGCCCCGGCAATGTCCCCTCCCCATCACTCGCCCACCCCCAGCCTGCTGGCTCTTGGGGGCTTGGAAGGAGTCCTGATGCTGTGCCAGCACTACACAGCAATAGACACAACACTGGAGTGATATCAGTGCTGTTCCAGCTACGAGTGCAGAGTACAGCACTGTGTGGGCTGCTGCAGGGAAAAGGTGACTCCAGCTCAGACAGACCCAACACACTGGCAGAGGCACAGATGCTGGCAGCACAGCTTTATCAAGATTTTCCAGTGCGGTGGGTGGGAAGGGCAGCCCCCACTCCCCGTTAGCACTCTGCTTCGATAGTCCCTCAGTTATTTCTGCCGCTGATTGATTTATTGGAGAGGACATACCCCAAACCAGGGTGGGTGCAGGAACTGACGATAAAGATCGTGTCAGCCGCATTCCTGAGGTCTCAGGTTTCATACTTGGCGGTCTGTCAGTCCCAGACAGTACTGAGAAAGCTTGCGCCTCTGCCATAGCTGGCTGCCGTTCGCTTTTTATACCGCACAGTGCATTAAGTACTGCAAGCCAGGTCTTACATAAATCTTTATTGAACTTTCCACTTGTGATGGTTGTATCCTGTAAATGATCTCCTACGAGTTGCCACTCATCTGGGCTAAAAGTTAGAGGGATTTCCTTTAGAAAACCCTCCTTCTGGGCCCAGTGTACCAAGGATTTGTCCTTTTTTACATTGCAAGATACGCCTCTCTTAGAGAGAATGCTAGAGAGAAGCTGCACAGCCGCCTCCTCCTCCATGGTTACGTCAGACAGGCTGCAGGGTCGTGATCTCCACCCCTCTGCTATGTGCCAACTCGCCACACGGTGGCGGTCGTCTGCCGTTGTCCACTGAAACCTCTGGTCTCCCGTAGCAACTCGATCCTGGATGTCCCGCGTCTCACTGCGATTATGTCACTTTCCTGCGTCTCACTGCGATCTCTATCAATCAATCTCCACATCTCACCTCTATTTCTCCCCGCATCTAACCGCGATTTCTGTGTCTGGTTCGGTACTTGGAGTTTCTCCATGTCTCTCAGGTGTTTCGGCTTCTGTCAGGTCTCTCTGTGTCTCTCAGGGCTCTCCATGTCTCTGAAGCGTCTCTCAGGGCTTTCCGTGTCTCTGAAGTCTCTCTGTGTCTCTAAGCGTCTCTCAGGGCTTCTCCGGGTCTCTGAAGTCTGTCAGCTTCTCTCAGCGTCTGTCAGGTCTCGCAGCGTCTCTCAGGTCTGTCAGCGTCTCTCAGCGTGTCCGGGTCTCAGCGTGTCCGGGTCTCAGCCTGTTCGGGCGCCATATATTGCAGGAAGAATGGCCGAAAGCATGACAGACACCAGTATGGTCAGATCTTGCTCCCTTTTATTACCTGAATAGCCTGACTTTTATAGTGAACTTAACAGGGACGGATAGTGTCTCACACAAGATTATTGGTCAAAAGCACTCAGACAAACATCAGCAAGAAAACAACCCCACCTGCAAGAAAACCGCCCCCTTGTGATTAGCAGTCACATAGATCCCATCCTTGAAGCCAACTACTGGGAGCAATATTTTTCTAAATTCCTCAATTGGGCGATGTGGGAACACTGTCATGGGAACTTCTCATAGTCGTCCTGGTTGCTTGGTTTGCTCAGCTGCAGCAAGTCATGGGATCCTTGCTGTTTCAAAAATTCCTCAACATTTTCTGATTGTACATACGTATAGGCGTACTCGGGTTTAGTATGTAAAACCAATGTTCTGTATATTTAGAAAGTTGGATGTTAGTGTATGTGTGTTGGTAGAGCGTAGACTCCCCACGCACCCAGCACTGTATACCTTTTCTGATTGTACCTATGTATAGGCATACTCGGGTTTAATATGTAAAAGCAATGTTCTGTATATTTAGAAAGTTCGATGTTAGTGTGTGCGTGTTGGTAGATTGTAGACTCCCCGCTCACCCAGCACTGTTTGCTTGCCTTTTATAAATATTACTAAATTCAGATTGAGTTGTATCTTCATTTATAATAATCTTAATTACTAGAAACTGATTCATTTTGTACAGATTATTTTAAATATTCAAGGGACTAAGAAGGTACCAAAAAAGGCAGTGAGACTACTGTTTATCCAGGAAATTTTAGTCTTTCTTCTTTCCCAAACTAGAAAAAAAAAAAAAAAAGTCAGGCCTGAAGCTTTCTCAGAGCATTGGACTTTCTTGGCTCATTCATGAACACCTCTGAGAAATTCTGGGCACAAATATAACATTTCCATGCATGAAACAGTGCCTTGTCTTGGAGCTAGTGCAGTCATCCACAACTTAGGAGGTCTGAATTTAAATCACTATAAACACAGAGGGAAGCTAAACTGTGATCCAACTACTGAGGTGACAGTAAACTTACTGTTACCAAGTAGACTAGACTTGAAAGATCATTTACAGCTATGAATCTCAGACAGACAGTACCAGTTATCTTGACAATCCAGAATTGGGGGGCTCTCGTGAAAACGTTGGGCCTCCTCCCGAACACCGGCTACGTGCGTTGAGGCCCTACTTCAAGGATGTGGTCAAGCATCACTCATTTGTGGGAAGTAGAGAGTAATTTCTTTCCTCTGCACTTCCATATAGCCTTCATTTGTTTTGTTTGGTTTTTTTCCTCCCTTTTTTCCTTTTCCCCCTCCCTTTTTCTTTTTTTTTTCCCTTTAGTTAAATTGTTTAGTTAATAATAATCTTTCCTTAATTATTATTATTTCCCTTTAATTAAATTATCCTTATCTCAACCTGTAGTGGGTTTACGTGGCAAGGTTTTGGTAGCAGGGAGCTATAGGGGTGGTTTCTGTGAGAAAGATCTAGAAGCTGCCCCATGTTTGGGAAGTGCCCCATTGTTTTCCAGAGCTGAGCCAATAAGCGATGTTGTTTTGCGCCTCTGTGAGAGCATATTTAAGACGGTATAAAAAAACGCTGCACCACACAGCAGCTGGGAGAGTGAGAGTAGTGAGGAACAGCCTTGCAGGCGCCAAGGGCAGTGTAGAAGGAGGGGGAGAGGTGCTCCAGGCGCCGGAGCAGAAGTCCCCTGCAGCCTGTGGTGAGGACCATGGTGAAGCAGGATGTCCCCCTGCAGCCCATGGAGTACCACGGTGGAGCAGGGTTCCACGCTGCAGCCTGTGGAGGAGACCACGGTGGAGCAGGTGGCCCTGTACCGACGAAGGCTGCCACCTGTGGAAGACCCCTGTTGGAGCAGATTCCGGGCTGGACCTGTAGCCCGTGGAGAGGAGACCACGCAGGAGCAGGTGACCTGGAAGGAGCTGCTGCCCGTAGGGGAGCCAGGTTGGAGCAGTTTTCTCCTGAGGGATGGATCCCGTGGTACGGACCCATATCTGGAGCAGTTCTGGAAAACTGCTGCCTGTGGGAAGCCCACGCTGGATCAGTTCATCAAGGACTGCATCCCATGGGAGGGACCCCACAGCACAGGGGACGAGAGTGACTGAGAAGGAGCGGCAGAGAAGAAGTGCTGTAGACTGACCATAACCCCCATTCCCCCGTTCCCCTGTGCTGCTCGGGGGGAGGAGGTGGAAGAGGGTGGATGGGGGGAAAAGGTGCTTTTGGTTTCTTTCCTTTGTTTTTCACTTCTCTAGCTTGTTAGTAATGAGGAATAAATCTTACTATGTTCTTATGCTGAGTCTGTTTTGCCCATTACAATAATTATTGCGTGATTTTCTCATCCTTATCTCAACCCTTGAGCCCTTTTCACATATTTTCTCCCCATTCCTCTTTGAGGAGGGGGAGTGAGAGAGTGGTTGTGCCTAGCACGGTAAAACCACCACACCTGCGCCCCTGATCCCTTCAACATCCTTCCCAGGGATGCAAAGTCCTTTTTAATATCACTCATTTTTTTTGTTGCAGCTTCCCAGGACCCAGCCTGAACGACAAGAGGATAGCAGTCCTCTGGTTTAATGAGCTGCGGCAGAGTCTTCCTAACATCTCTGACACGTGCTTCAGGAAGACAACACACCTCTCTCTGGAGAGGTTATCTGGGTGACAAATGGGAGCCTCAGTGCCCCTCAGCAAGGAGTCTGCAATTGCTAAGACTCTCCGCACTTTTTTTGTGGGGCTGGTTTTGGTGCAGCACTCCATCCAGCCTCGCTCCCTATGCTTAGTACTTCCCTTGACCTTGACATGCTTCTCGGGACCTGGGTTCTATTGTCCAGACCCACATCCTTTTCCTGCCTTAGAGCCTCGAATCTATTACCCAGGGACACCAAGGGGGTTGGTGGCACTGTGGGTGTTGGGGGCGGACACCTCATTCTGCTTCGAGCTAAGACTAGGGTCCAGCCCCTTTCCTCTCATGGTTGGTCAAGCCCTCTGTCCTGCTGGCGAGCAGCTGGATCAGCTATTCCCCCTTGCAGGGACTTAGGAGAGGGCTGCCGGATCTCAGTAGGGGCAGGCTGCCACCTCCTATCTGTCTCCCTCAGAGACTCCCAGGAGCCCTTCAGGTTGCCGATTTCTCTCTGCAGCCCAGCCACCTGTTCAAGCAGTTCCTTGAGCAGGGCACACCTGCACCCATGACAGCCCTCTCTTCCCTCAGGACCCAGGTGGGCCTCCAGAGTCCAGAGCTTCCTGCAGTCTCCAGTCTGTACTGACACTTCACCCTTCAGGGGATCCACCTGGGTGTCCACATGAGCCCAGAGAGGCCATGTCCCCTCAGTTTGGGTTGCCGCCTCTGCCCAGCCGCTGCAACGGGTGCCCACCATGGTGAATTATATGTTATAAAAGGCAGAATTCTCAGAGGAGAGGAAGAGAAAGGGAGGTGGGAAAGGGAGGAGAGGATCCTCCTGCGCTCCTCCCTGCCCCGCACAAACTGCCTGCACTAACTGCCAAAGTCTCTCCTGTTAGCACGTGCTCTTTGGGGTGCTTCCTAGGGACTGCTTTTATACCATCAGGGGGTTGGCTGTTGTCACTCCTGGCTCCGCCCTCAGCATATCAGCACCAGAGGTGGCACAAGCACAGCTCCTGCCTGCTCAGGGCGGGGCTGAGGCTCTGACCAAACAGGGCATTAGGGGTTGGCTCTGTCCATCTCCCTCCCAGGAGCCCTCGCTGCAGCCGATCTGTGCCAGGTCCTCATTAAAGTGGACATTTGAGATGATCAAAAATTTCCAGAGAAAGTGGGCAGAACTAGTATACATTCATTGGCTGGTCAAATATTGGACCATGCTGTTGAAAGGATCTGGAGGCAGATTCTTCCGAAGGAAGATGATGGCAAATCAAAGACTTTTTCCTCCTCTTTTCCTAGCCTGTGGTTTGTGTTAATTTTTCTACTTTGCTTGCATTAATTTTCACTTGATGAAATTTCTGGAACTCAGTTACTTCTGGAAATTCCACAAATGCCACTTTCTTACTGTTACCAAAAAAAAAAAAAAAAAGTTCAATCATCATTATTGGTACAGTTGATCTGCTAAACCTGACTTATGAAAAATGTGTCTTAATTACCACAGTACATCTTTTCACAGATGTTGTTGTAAAGATCGTTATTTATTGATTACATAGCATGTGTCACCAGCCTAGAAGCACTTTCCCCTGAATTATAAACTACGTGGTGAAATTTTGATCTCTCTTACACCTTGACATTAGAGATCCGCAGATGGAAGACACTATAAAAAGAGCGCTAAGTTTGAAGAATATTCATTTGAACATTGACTGACAGCAAGAGAACTCTCTTCCAGGCCATGCGCCAAACTGTGCTATGAGATTCACTGCTCTAAGTCCCCTGAGTCATCAACACTCTCAATGTTTTGAGTCTTGCATTTTTCCCTACAGGTCTATCTGCTACTTCAGACTAATTAATCCTATTCTGGCTATTCTTTGCCTTTCTCAGTAATCCCCAAACCTCTTCCTTTCCCTTCAGGTTAAAAAACAAAACAAAACAAACAAAAAAACAACAAAACCATTAAATATTCCCTAAATTGAACAAGCATCCATCCAAAAAATAAAAAATAAAAATTAGACCCTCATTCAATTACACAGTTATAATAATTTAATTTCACTGAAATCAATGTAACTATCACAATTTTAACCGGTAAGAAATCCAGCCCATAAATAAATGTAGTAGCACTGAAAACCTATTTTACTGAAACACCAAGGGAATACTCTTTTCGTAGTTTGCTACCAATATGTTTATGTATCATATGGGCCTGCTTAATTCAGTAATTCAGATTTTGCATCTTTTTCTACTCCTATACTGGTTTTTTTTTTGCAAAACAATTTGGTTCACCTTGAAGTTTAAGATACATAACTGTTCTACAATTTGTGCTGAAAGCCATGTGGCCATCCTTAAAGTCTCTCCTTTTTAGTTAGTCTGGAATTGAAATATGAGTGTGTACCAATCATTTGAAATCAGGAGTATGAAATAGGTGGTAAATTCTAAGAATAACTTTTGTAGCTGCAGAAATTAAATGATTAGTTTGTGGGTTGTTGTTTTTTGTTTTTCCTTCCCTTTTCAGGACTACTTTTTCTACATATGACCTGTTGTGCTGTTTAAAATAAGGAAACTGAATCTATATTTTTGAATATGAGGCCGCTGAGTGGAATAGACATTATTCAAGCTTTAACCCCTCAAATCCCCAACCTACCAAATGTAAGATTTAGTAACCCGGCACTCTTGTTGTGACTTAGGAAGAGATTTGTCTACTTTAACCTCTACAGTCCAAAAGGTGGACCTCCACCATTTAGTAGTTGTCTAATTCCTCTTGGTTGTCAGTGATGAGTGATAAGCTCTTCCATTTTAGTGTCATTCCTTTGGACCTTTTAGTGGTGTCAGTGGTCTCCCAAGGTGTGCCACAGAGTCTGAATGACCAGCTTAGAACTGATATTCATGTATCACCCAGCTGGGTCAATTTGATTAAGTAAATCCCACACTACATAGCTAGGGCTTTCAGCGATATATAGTAAAAGAATTCTGTCTTTTGAATTTGCAATCTTAACTTCTGACCAATGTTTTCCTTCTATATCCTGAAGACATATATCTGGCCTAATAGGAGATAGAAGCTACTTACATAAATTTCATATATATTGCCTTATTGATTTTTTTTGCAAGTTAAATTTAATGTTACATTTATGTTCAACATGTGTTGGTTCATTATGCAACATTTTGTTGAATATTGTGCCCCAAACATGGGAAATCTAATCACATGAAAAAGCATACCTCAATGACATCTGGAAAAATCAAAACCAAAAATCAAGCCAGGTAATAGAGACAGTCTAGGATTTTTTTAGTGGATTTTTCTTTTTGTTTCTTTTTTTTTTTTTTTCTTTTAGCCTGACAAATTCAAGCTATAGAAAAAATGATCAAACATGATCTGACTCCAAATAATAATAATAATGATAAAAATAAAAATTACATGGGAGAAGTGGAGAACAAAAACGTTCAGCAAAAATGAGTGAGCAGCAGATTGGAAGTACGAACAAACCTGTCCAATGTCAGAGCATGCCAATTTCTTGAAGATGACAAATGGTAGAATAGTCTTTTACTGAACTCTGCAGAAATGCACAATAAAGCAAAACACACCTCCTTCCCCTCCATCCTCTAGCAGGTCATTACTAGATTTCTTGAGACATTATACCCATCCTCCCTTAGTTTTCCTTGACTTATTTTATTTTGCATCATTTCTCCTATCAATGATTCTGTATTTCTTTTTTCTCTTCCTTCTGTTAATGCCAAAATGTTGATGCTTTGATTCTGTTCCATATTACTGGAGTTCTTATATTCAAAAAAGATGAGTTTTGTTAATGAAAACTTGTCAAAATAGTGAATGTCAACAGCTAAGGAAAGCATTTTCATTTTTAATGTTGTCCATACTACTGTTTTCATATTCCTGAGGCTACAGATTCTCTTTGGAGATAACTACCTTATTCACATACCCACACTACCAATCTTTTATCTTTCTTCTCAGATGGTCTTACTCATAAGCATTTCATAAAACTCACCTTTGTGCTGATGCTCTTTCACTGGCCATCATACAATTCCTCTCAGGGGACAGATAGGGGATGCCTAAGTTAATGATTAAAACACTGTCCAGGAACATTCATAAACACTAGAACATAATTACTGATACTACTAAATAGTTAGAACAGTCCCTGACATGGTTTTGTCTTATGACAATCATCAGTCTTCAAAGCTAGTCCTTGGCATGGTTTGGGCATTTATCAGGGGCCAGGGACCATTCTTAACAGGCAGTTAAAATCTTGTATAGAAAACTTCAGTGTAAGCTACAGTGCACAGTGTTACATTGTGGATGAGGACCATTATACAGAACCATAGAATCGCAAAATATCCCAAGCTGGACTGGACCCACAAGGATCATCAAGTCCAAATCCTGGCTCCACACAGGAGCACCCAAAAATTAAATCCTGTGTCTGAGAGTATTGTACAAACATTTATTGAACTCCAGCAGGCTTGGTGCCGTGACCCCTGCCATGGGGAGCTTGTTCCAGTGCCCAACCACTCTCTCATTTCATGACATTCAGACTCAGTATCAAGGACTGGACCTATAAATGTTTAATTTACTTGTATTGACATAGCCCAGGGTCTTCTAAATGTGTTTGACTAATAAGAGTTCTGGAGCACCTCCGCACAGAAAGCTATGGGATGCACCCACAAAAACACAGGAGCAAGAGCAGGGAGAACTGAGGAAATGCTTAGGTTTTCCTGCATGTATGGTTAGGAACAGCTTGTATCCTCAAATGACCAACACATTGCACTGAGTGTAAAAAGCTGTTTTTTTGCTCTTCATGCTTTTTCTCCATTTTGTCTATCTTCTGCCTTTGAAAAGTAAGTTGTCCTGGTTTCAGTTAGGACAGAGTTAAGTATAAGGCTTTAGTAGACACCAGTGCATAATGTACTGTAATGCCATCGAGCTATAAAGGGCCAGAGCCCATCTGTATTTATGGAGTGACGGGGGGATCTCAGCAGTTAACTGTATTGGAGGCTGAAGTGAGTCTGACTGGGAATGAGTGGGAAAAGAACCGTATTGTGACTGGCCCGGATGCTCCGTGTATCCTTGGCATAGACTATCTTAGAAGAGGATACTGCAAGGACCCAAAAGGGTTCCGGTGGGCTTTTGGTATAGCTGCCTTAGAGACAGAGGGCATTAAACAATTGTCTACCTTGCGTGGTCTCTCAGAGGACCCCTCTGTTGTGGGGCTGCTGAGGGTCAAAGAACAGCGAGTGCCAATCGCTACCACAACTGTGTACCGGCGGCAATATTGCACCAACCAAGACTCCCTGATTCCCATCCATAAGCTAATTCGTCAATTGGAGAGCCAAGGAGTGATCAGCAAGACTCATTCACCTTTCAATAGTCCCATATGGCCAGTGCGAAAGTCTAATGGCGAGTGGAGACTAACAGTGGACTATCGTAGCCTGAACAAAGTCACGCCACCACTGAGTGCTGCAGTGCCGGACATGCTGGAACTCCAGTACGAACTGGAATCAAAGGCAGCCAAGTGGTATGCCACAATTGATATTGCTAATGCATTTTTCTCCATCCCTCTAGCAGCAGAGTGCAGGCCACAGTTTGCTTTCACTTGGAGGGGAGTCCAATATACTTGGAATCGGCTGCCCCAGGGGTGGAAACACAGCACTAGCATTTACCATGGACTGATCCAGTCTGCACTGGAGCAGGGGGAAGCTCCTGAACACCTGCAGTACATCAGTGATATTACTGTGTGGGGTGACACAGCAGAGGAATTTTTCGAGAAAGGGAAGAAAATAATCCAAATCCTTCTGAAAGCTGGTTTTGCCATAAAACAAAATAAAGTCAAAGGACCTGCACAAGAGATGCACTTTTTAGGAATAAAATGG
The DNA here is from genome assembly GCF_009819795.1 of Aythya fuligula. Classification (NCBI taxonomy): domain Eukaryota; kingdom Metazoa; phylum Chordata; class Aves; order Anseriformes; family Anatidae; genus Aythya; species Aythya fuligula. The sequence continues at coordinate 3,444,350 of NC_045594.1, read as the reverse complement.
CAAGATGGACTTCGTCAAATCCCAATAGATGTTCAAAGGAAGGGTCCCCTCTACACATCATGCAACTGATGCTACATGGAGCAAGTGGGTTGCACTGATTACTCAGCAGGCTCGAATAGGAAACCCCAGTCACCCAGAAATCTTGGAAGTGATTATGGACTGGCCAGAAGGCAAATACATTGGTATTTGATGTCATCAGAGGAGGAGGTGGGTCGTGCTGAAGAAGCCCCACTGTACAACCAGTTACCAGAGAATGAAAAGAAATATGCCCTGTTCACTGATGGGTCCTGTCGTATTGTGGGGAAGCATCAGAGATGAAGGCTGCTGTATGGAGTCCTACACAACAAGTTGCAGAAGCTGCTGAGGGAGAAGGTGAATTGAGTCAGTTTGCAGAAGTGAAGGCCATTCAGCTGGCTTTAGATATGTGGTGGTTTTACTGTGCTGGGCAGCTAAACCCCACAACCGCTCTCTCACTCCCCCTCCTTTAGATGAGGAGGGGGAGAAGTAAAGCAAAGAACAACTCACGGGTTGAGATAAGGATAATTTAATTAAAGGGAAATAATTATAATAATTAAATAAAGATTACCATGAACTAAAAAATTTAACTAAGGGGAAATAAAAAGGGAAAGGGGAAAAGGGAGGGGAAGAGGGAAAAATAAAAAGAAGGGAGGAAAACAAACAAACAAAATAAATGAAGGCTATATGGAAGTGCAGAGGAAAGAAATTACTCTCTAATTCCCACAAATGAACGATGATTGACCACGTCCTTGAAGCTAGGCCTCAACGCACGCAGCCGGTGTTCGAGAGGAGGACCGACGTCTTCGCAACGAGAGCCCACCCCTCCCCTCTTCTTCCTGTTTCCACCTTTTATTGCTGAGTGTGACACCACATGGTATGGAATATCCCTTTGATTGGTTTAGGTCAGCTGCCCTAGTGATGTTTCTCTCCTCACTTTTTGCCCACCCCCTAGGAGGGTTAGAGAAAGGCCCGATGCTGTGCCAGTGCTGCTCAGCAGTAGACACAACACTGGTGTGATAACACTGCTGTTCCAGCTACAAGTGCAGAGTACAGCACTGTATGGGCTGCTGCCGGGAAAGTTAACATTCCAGACAGACCCAGTACAAGGTATTGCTGACGAGAAAAGTGGCCAGTTCTCTATCTCTACACTGATTCATGGATGGTAGCAAATTCCTTGTGGGGATGGTTACAGCAGTGGAAGCAAAACAACTGGCAGTGCAGGGGCAAACCCATCTGGGCTGCAATACTGTGGCAAGATATTGCTGCTCGGGTAGAGAACCTGGCTGTAAAGGTACGCCACGTAGATGCTCATGTGCCCAAGAATCGGGCTACTGAAGAACATCATAACAAACCAGCAGGTGGATCAGGCTGCTAAGATTGAAGTGGCTCAGGTGGACGTGCACTGGCAACACAAGGGTGAATTATTTATAGCCCGATGGGCCCATGACACCTCAGGCCATCAAGGTAGAGATGCAACATACAGATGGGCTCGTGATCGAGGGGTGGACCTGACCATGGACGCTATAGCACAGGTTATTCATGACTGTGAAACATGTGCTGCAATCAAGCAAGCCAAACGGTCAAAGCCTCTTTGGTATGGAGGACGATGGCTGAAATATAAATATGGAGAGGCCTGGCAGATTGATTACATCACACTCCCTCAAACTCGCAATGGCAAGCGCTATGTACTTACAATGGTGGAAGCAACCACCGGATGGCTGGAAACATATCCTGTGCCTCATGCCACCGCCCGGAACACTATCCTGGGCCTTGAAAAGCAAGTCCTATGGTGACACGGCACCCCAGAAAGAATAGAGTCAGACAATGGGACTCATTTCCGAAACAACCTTATAGACACTTGGGCCAAAGAGCATGGTATTGAGTGGGTGTATCACATCCCCTATCATGCACCAGCCTCCGGGAAAGTTGAACGATACAATGGACTGTTAAAGACCACATTGAAAGCAATGGGCGCTGGGACATTCAAAACTTGGGATACGCATTTGGCAAAGGCCACCTGGTTAGTCAATACTAGGGGATTGGCCAACTGAGCTGGACCTGCCCAATCAATCCTGTTACGTCCTGTAGAAGGGGATAAAGTTCCTGTAGTGCATGTAAGAAATATGCTGGGTAAAACAGTCTGGGCTACTCCTGCCTCAGGAAAAGGCAAACCCATTCATGGAATAGCTTTTGCTCAGGGACCTGGATACACTTGGTGGGTGATGCAAAAGAACGGAGAGGTCCGGTGTGTACCTCAAGGGGATTAAATACTGGTTGAGAATAGCCCATGAATTGAATTGAATCATATTAATTACTATATAATACTGTATGACATCACTACCATGACTACTATATACCCTAGATGAAAATGGTGATTAATTAGAATGTATGGGAAAGAGTGTAACCTGAGTATGACAATAATGGTATGGAATAAGGGGTGGATAGGTGTCCTGGTTTCAGTTAGGACAGAGTTAATTTTCTTCCTAGTAGCTGGTAGAATGCTATGTTTTGGCTTGGGATGAGAAGAGTGCTGATAACACCCCGGTGTTTTAATTGTTGCAGAGCAGTGCTTACACCAAGCCAAGGACGTCTCAGCTTCTTGCTCTGTCCTGCCAACGGGCAGGCTGGGGGTGCAGCAAGAGCTGGGAGGGGACTGACCCAGGACAGGTGACCCAAACTAGCCAAAGGGGTATTCCATACCATCTGACGTCATGCTAAACAATATATAGGGGTGGCTAGCCGGGGGGAGGGGGCCGGACTGCTCGGGGTTAGGCTGGGCATCGGTCAGCGGGTGGTGAGCAATTGCATTGTGCATCACTTGTTTGTACACATTATTAGTAGTAGTACTATTATCATCATTATTGTTATTATTATTATTGTTGTTATTATTATTGTTATTATTATTTTCCTGTCTTAATAAACTGTCTTTATCTCAACTCACAGGCTTTACTTTCCTGTTTCTCTCCCCCATCCCAGAGAGGGAGGGGGGAGGTTGAGCGAACGGCTGTGTGGTGTTTAGCTGCTGGCTGGTTTAAACCACGACAGTTGTTCAGGTCAGGGACTATTTTTCACTATGTCTATGACTAAGTCTTAGTAAAAAGTGACATACCTCTACAGCAGTTAGCAGAGCTAACAATTCACTTAACTTAAAGACCTTGATCTTGACCTCTCATTGCCAATATAATAGTTATTGATGCAAATTAAGTGATCCTTCTGAAGATATTTATGAAGAAGTTTGCAACAGAGTTCATCTTATTGTTCTTCACCTTGTTTAGCAAGAAAACACCACCCTTCTCAAAAAATATTTGTTAGATTTTGCACAGTTACTAATTTGAAGAGCTCTATAACTCCTTCTAATAACAAAGTAGCTCTTCAAGATGGATTTCTAGTTCTTTCAGCAGAATAACAAGACCCTAACAAAAATTCAGAGAAAAAGGGGGATTGAGAACACTTTTGCTGGAGGATTTAAAAGAATATCATGCTCGTAAACTAGTTTGGGGAGAACAAATGAAACATAGTTGTACAACAAACACATTAAAAAATTGCAATATAAACAAAGATTTTTTTAAATTTTTTTCCCCTTCTTCTTGTCTAATCCATGGCCTGTCTGGAGGCAAAGGGACTGACACTTGTAATATCCTTCCTCTCAAGCCGTCTGTTGGCTGGGAAATAATGAAGGGAACTGAGCTTGTTTCAGCAGAGATCAAGATTTCTAATGGGAAACTGGTGATAGAGATTGTCTGAGTGCTTGTTCCCTGAGCATGGATGACTTAGTCAATGTCAAAACATAAACCATTGCTCAGAGAATGTGGATAAACTTGTTTGGCTCCAGAGCTACATGCTGTGTTGAGAAAACTTCATCATGTGCTATGTCTTTTTTTTCCCCTTAATTATTATTATTTATTTTTAAAGAAATAATTTGCTTTTATAAATGTGCAGTGATAATGAAGATAATGATGTCTTTGTCACCATTTTGATATGTGAGACATCTGGATTATACAGGAGTCCCATATGAACTGTTTGTATGTTCTGCATATTCTTTGTACAATCTGAAGTATATTTTGCTAACTCCAGTTGTGGTCAGATGGAGATTTACTATCAGCCTTAAAAGAAGATAGATTAGGATAATGATAAAAAGTTTGAAATTTCATATAAAATAACCATGTTGACATATTATTTCTTTCCCCTGCCTGCTTTGTCTACAGAGACTGAAAGCTGTTTGGAACTAGATATGCTTCTTATTAGGAGTTTGCACAGCGAGACTTTAATCTGACCTGTATTCTCCAAATACTGTTGTAATACATATAAGCACATGCTTTGCAATACATCACTGATCATTACTGAGAACAAGAAATAGACAATCTTTTCTTACAAATGGGTTAAGTAGTTGATCCTGCCTTTGGGAAATAACTACATGGATTACACTCCTTCTTAAGACCATTTGCAATCCTATTTTTTCAGTGATTCTATCTAATAATCAGTTGGCATTAAGCCATTTGGAATCTAAAGTAGGACTCCTTCAGTGTACAGGGGTGTGGGGGTAGGTCCACAAGGAAAAAAAAAAAAAAAAAAGAAAAAAAAACAACTTTGTTTCTGGATTGTTAAAAAAGAAAAAAAGAAAAAGAAAAAAGATGTCAGATGTTGTTCAGAAGCAGCCTTTTGGATTGGATCCATTTCCAGTTGTACATCTGTTGTTCTTTATTCCACAGAATATGTTTCAGATTTAAAAATCACTTGCTGTGACTTTGGGTAGGAAGGCATGTGTCAGAAAGAAAAACACAGGGGAAGCACACTTGACTTTTGAAGACAGTAATAGTAACAAAAAATTCTGTAAGTCACTAATGCCACTGTCATAGTTACAGAGACAGTTTTGTCTGTGTTCCCTTTCTGGTCTCCTCACATGTTTTGCTTTGGTTAAAGCATGTGTTCTGCATGCGTTCTGTAGTTTCTAGGTGGCATTTTGTTTCTCCAGCTTTAGACCAAGCTAAAGACAAAATATTTTATCTGTATCAACTATCTGTTGCTTTCCAGTTTTGTGAAGATCAGTACATTTTCTTTTAAATTGTCTAATCAGAGTTATATAGTGATGAAGAGATATCTGCAAACAAGTGGAAAGAAGAATTATGTGAAATATGTTCATCTGATTCGTGTCTGTATGGAACAATGCTAGGGCCGCATGGTATGATGAATGTGACCTTCTGTCATACATACCCTTGTATAACCACAAGTCTAAGAAAAACAGAGTGGTTAATGTATATATCATAGAATCATAGAATCATAGAATTTCTAGGATATAGTTCTTGTCTCTTGCAAAGGAATGTTTTAGCAATTCATGTCAATAGAGAGCTTGAAGGGAAATGTATTTGTAGGCTTTTCCTTGAAGTCTCTGATATCTGGGGGGTTTCAGAATAACTGCTAGCTATTATGACTATTGCATGGGACACTATGCAGGTCTCTGATATCTGGCCAGGAGATTAAGGAGACAGGGAGAGCTGAAGAACAACTAAAAGACAAAGCTTGCAGGGGATGTTGCACAAGTCTCTGACATACAGCCAAGTTGGACAAAGGAGAAGGACAAGAGGGAGGAAGACTATGAACCTTCAGCACGAGAGACCCCCAGAGACCCCCAGAGGGACCACCGGAGACTGATACGCATGCTCCAGTAGGAGGGTTTGGATTCCGGAAGCTAATTATAATAACCCTGTTTTTTTTAGAAGTAGTAATGAATATGTATTAGCCTAGGAGCATAAAAATCAGCTGCTTGATGTAACTGGTGTGCATCTTGGTGGAACAGAGACTCCCAGCGCACCCAGCGCTGATTGCTTACCTCTATTCCTTTAATAAATTGGAAACTTTGATTATAGTCCTATTTTGAAGACTGAGCCATTTATTACAATTAAAAAAAATAAATACAAAAAAATAACAAGTATGTCTAGATAAACCTAAGATCTTATTTAATCTCTTGGGTGGGTTAGAGGCCTCCAATTTTAAGTTACAGAAAAAAAACCATATGCACTTCTCTATTACTTGAAAAAATACATAAGATGTGGTAGGGAAGCCTTACAGAGAGCCTGCTCCCTCCTCAATATCACAGATAATTAAATTAATTTTTCTTAAAGCCCCATCCTCCATTTTTGAGCTTTCATTATTCTATGTAACAGCAAAAGGCTTTGTTTGAAATCTAAGATGTGAAGCTTTCCTTTTGACTAGGACTGTTTTTTGTGCTGGTCAGACTATGCTATGACCTTGTATGTTCATGGGTCATTGCTGTAAGCTTTTTGGTATTTGGACTCAGTCTCTCCTACTGGCTCATGAGCTCTAATTCTGCATCTGCAGATATAACAGCTCTCTTATCTTAGCTCTAGCTCAGAAAACTTGCACAACAGAGCACACTCTGAGCTATGGTTATTCATTCAGTACACCTGCATCTTTGTGACCATACACTTCTATGTCCTCCAGAAGAGACAAAGGACATTTACTATGAAAAATTAAAGCATAAATCATGAAATTATCAGATGTTAATCATCCTTTCCAGATACTGATCTGTATTCTGGATTATTATACCATGTGCTCTGCTTATTTTATCAGTCCCTCTGGTGTGACCTTTTGAGTAAGAAGTTCGACAATGTATGAGTTGTTTGTTTATTTATTTATTTATTTATTTCAAGTCCATTTAGCAGCTTCTCTTGCTAAGGAAAATTCCTCCCTGTGGATAGGAATCTTTTGCATTACCCACCAGGTATACCCCAGTCCTTGGGCGAAGACAGTCCCATGAGTGGGTTTGCCTTTTCCCATGGCAGGGGCAACCCACACTGCCTTCCCCATCCACTTCCCTGCATGTACTACAGGGACTTTAGCTACTCCCACAATGTGTAGGGGTTTTATTCCAGCAGGACCAGCACGGCTGTCAGACCCCCTGTTGTTAACTAGCCAAGTGGCCTCTGGTAGATTTATATCCCAATGTTTCCACGTCCCAGCACCCAGTGCTCGTAGCATAGTTTTTAACAGTCCATTGTACCTCTCAACCTTCCCAGAGGCTTGTGGGTGATAAGGGATGTGATACACCCATTCAATGCCATGTCTCTTGGCCCAGGAAGTGACCAAATTGTTTCGGAAGTGACTCCCATTGTTGGACTTGATTCTTTCCGGTGTACCATGTCGCCACAGCACTTGTCTTTCCAGGCCCAAGATAGTGTTTCGGGCCATGGCATGGTTTACTAGATATGTTTCCAGCCACCCAGTAGTTGCTTCTACCATGGTGAGTATGTAACGTTTACCTTGGCGGGTTTGTGGAAATGGTCTGATGTAGTCAATCTGCCAGGCCTCACCATATTGAAATCCAAGCCATCTCCCCCTGTTCCAGGGAGACTTTACCCTCATGGCTTGTTTGATTGCAGCACAGGTCTCACACTCGTGGGTAACCTGTGTGATGGCCTCAATGGTCAGGTCCACCCCTCGATCATGAGCCCATCTGTATGTGGCATCCCTCCCCAGATGTCCTGATGTTTCATGGGCCCATCGAGCTACAAACAGCTCACCCTTACATCCCCAGTCCAGGTCCACCTGAGCTACTTCAATTTTCGAAGCTCGATCCACTTCTTCGTTGTTCTGATATTCTTCAGTAGCGCGACTCTTGGGCATGTGGGCATCTACATGATGTAATTTAACATCCAGGTTTTCTACCCGGGCAGCAATATCTTGCCACAGGGTAGCAGCTCAGATAGGTTTACCTCTGCGCTGCCAGTTGCTCTGTTTCCATTGCTGCAGCCACCCCCACAGAGCATTTGCCACCATCCATGAATCAGTATAAAGATACAATGCTGGCCATTTTTCTCTTTCAGCAATCTCTAGGGCTAGTTGTATGGCTTTCATTTCTGCATACTGACTCGACTCGCCTTCCCCTTCCATGGCCTCCACAACTTGTCGTGTGGGACTCCACACAGCAGCTTTCCATTTCCGATGGCTCCCTACCACACGGCAGGATCCGTCAGTGAACAACACATACTCCTTTCTGTCTTCTGGCAACTCATTGTATGGTGGTGCTTCTTTATCACAAGTTTCCTCTTCTGTCGGCACTCCAAAATCCCTGCCCTCTGGCCAGTCCATGATTTCTTCCAGGATTCCTGTGTGGTTGTGTTTCCCCATTTGAGCCTGCTGTGTAATTAATGCTAACCACTTAATCCGCGTAGCATCGGTTGCATGATGTGTAGTGGGGATTTTCCCTTTGAACCTCCAATGTAACACAGGTAGCCGTGGGGCTAAGAGGAGCTGTGCCTCTGTACCCACATCTTCTGAAGCGGCTCGAATACCCTCATATGCTGTTAATATTTTCTTTTCAGCTGGTGTGTAATTGGCTTCTGATCCTCGATAGCCCTGGCTCCAAAACCATAGAGGTCGACCTCGAGTTTCTCCTGGAGTCTTCTGCCAGAGGCTCCAGGTGAGCCTATGCTCCCCAGCTGCAGTGTAAAGTATGTTTTGCACATCTGGTCTGGTACAGACAGGCCCAAGGGCCACTGTATGAGCTATTTCTTGTTTGATTTGTTCAAAGGCCTGTTGTTGCTTAGGGCCCCACTCAAAAGAGTTCCTCGAAAATACACATCTTTCCTCTGCAGGTTTCCTCGTGGAACTTGAGGATGGGAATGGTAAGGTTGAGTCCCTATGGGTTACGATCAGTGGGAAGGCCAGCAAGGCAAACATCCTGATGGGAGTCTGTTATAGACTGCTGAACCAGGATGAGGAGACTGATGAGGAGTTCTACAGGCAGCTGACAGAAGTTGCGAAATCTTCAGTGCTTGTTCTCGTGGGGGACTTAAACTTCCCTGACATATCCTAGAAGCACAACACAGCCCAGAGAAAGCAGCCTAGGAGGTTTCTGGGGAGCGTGGAAGATAGCTTCCTGATGCAGCTTGTTAGTCACCACAGCGAATATACCAAAACTTCTGACCTGTTACTTAGATAATGCTCCAGCCTTCCTCCTTGTCACACTCAAAACATTTAAGAACAAAAAATAGGATTACTCTTCACAAACAGAGAAGGACTGGTGGGAGATGTGGTGGTCGGGAGCTGTCTAGGGCAGAGTGACCACGAGATGATAGAGTTCTCCATTCTTGGCGAAGTCAGGAGGGATATTAGTAAAACTGCTGTATTGGACTTGTGGAGGGCTGACATTGAGCTGCTGTAGTGGGTTTACGTGGCAAGGTTTTGGTAGCAGGGGGCCATAGGGGTGGTTTCTGTGAGAAGGATCTAGAAGCTGCCCCATGCTTGGTAAGGGCCCCACTGTTGACCAGAGCTGAGCCAATAAGCGATGTTGTTCTGTACCTCTGTGAGAGCATATTTAAGACGGGGAAAAAAATGCTGCGCCACGCAGCAGCTGGGAGAGTGAGAGTGAGGAACAGCCTTGCAGACGCCAAGGTCAGTGAGGAAGGAGGGGGAGAGGTGCTCCAGGCGCCGGAGCAGAAGTCCCCTGCGGCCTGTGGTGAGGACCATGGTGAAGCAGGATGTCCCCCTGCAGCCCATGGAGTACCACGGTGGAGCAGGGTTCCACGCTGCAGCCCATGGAGGAGACCACGGTGGAGCAGGTGGCCCTGCACCAACGGAGGCTGCCATCTGTGGAAGACCCCTGTTGGAGCAGATTCCGGGCTAGACCTGTAGCCCGTGGAGAGGAGACCATGCAGGAGCAGGTGACCTGGCAGGAGCTGCTGCCCGTGGGGGACCCAGTTTGGAGCAGTTTCATCCTGAGGGATGGACCCCGTGGTACGGACCCATATCTGGAGCAGTTCTGGAAGAGCTGCTGCCTGTGGGAAGCCCACGCTGGAGCAGTTCATCAAGGACTGTGTCCCGTGGGTGGGACCCAACAGCACAGGGGACAAGAGTGACCAAGAAGGAGCGGCAGAGAAGCGCTGTAGACTGAACATAACACCCATTCCCCTGCGCCGCTCGGGGGGAGGAGGTGGAAGAGGGTGGATGGGGGGGGAAGGTGCTTTTGGTTTCTTTCCTTTGTTTCTCACTTCTCTAGATTCTTAGTAATAAGTAATAAATCTTACTGTATCCTTATGCTGAGTCTGTTTTGCCCATTACAATAATTACTGTGTGATCTTCTCGTCCTTATTTCAACCCTTGAGCCCTTTTCATCATATTTTCTCCCCATTCCTCTTTGAGGAGGGGGAGTGAGAGAGTGGTTGTGGTGGAGCTCGGCTGCCCACTCGAGCGGAACCACGACAGCTGCTCAGGACACTGATTGGCAGAGTCCTTTGGGAGGTGGTTCTGAAGGGCAGAGAAGTCCAGGAAGGCTGGGCACTCTTCAAGAAGGAAATCTTAATGGCTCAGTAGCAGTCTGTCCCCACGTGCCCAATGACAAGCCAGCATAGAAGAAGACCGGCCTGGCTCAACAGAGAGTTGTGGCTTGAGTTTAGGAGAAAAAAGAGGGTTTATACTCTTTGCAAAAGAGGGCAGGCCACTCAGGAGGACTATAAGGATGTTGCGAGGCTGTGCAGGGAGAAAATTAGAAAGGCCAAAGCTCATCTGGAGCTCAATCTGGCTACTGCCGATAAAGACAACAATAAATCTTTTTACAGATACATCAACACAAAAAGGAGGACTAAGGAGAATCTCCATCCTTTACTGGATGTGGGGGGAAACCTTGTTACAAAAGATGAGGAAAAGGCGGAGGTGCTTAATGCCTTCTTTGCCTCAGTCTTTAGCGGCAAGAGTAGTTGTTCTCTGGATGCCCAGTACCCTGAGCTGGTGGAAGGGGATGGGGAGCAGGATGTGGCCCTCATAAACCACGAGGAAATGGATTGAGACCTGGTACGGCACTTGGATGTGCACAAGTCGATGGGTCCGGATGGTATCCAACCGAGGATACTGAGAGAACTGGTGGAGGAGCTGGACAAGCCGCTTTCCATCATTTATCAACAGTCCTGACTATCGGGGGAGGTCCCAGTCGACTGGCGGCTAACAAACGTGCCACACATCTACAAGGAGGGCCGGAGTGTAGACCTGATAATTATAGGCCTGTCAGTTTGACCTCAGTGCCAGGGAAGCTCATGGAGCAGATTATCTTGAGAGTCATCACGCAGCACTTGCAGGGCAAGCATGCGATCAGGCCCAGTTAGCATGGGTTTATGAAAGGCAGATCCTGCTTGACAAACCTGATCTCCTTCTATGACAAAGTGACGCGCTTGGTGGATGAGGGAAAGGCTGTGAATGTGGTCTACCTTGACTTCAGCAAGGCTTTTGACACCGTTCCCCACAGCATTCTCCTCAAGAAACTGGCTATTCATGGCTTGGACTGGCATATGCTTCGTTGGGTTAGAAACTGGCTGGATAGCCGGTCCCAAAGAGTCATGGTGAATGGAGTCAAATCCAGCTGGAGTCCCATCACTAGTGGTGTTCCCCAGGGCTCGGTACTGGGGCCAGTTCTCTTTAATATCTTCATCGATGATCTGGATGAGGGGACCGAGTGCACCCTCAGTAAGTTCACAGATGACACCAAGTTAGGTGTGTGTCGATCTGCTTGAGGGTAGGAAGGCGCTGCAGGACAATCTGGATAGGCTGCAACGATGGGCTGAGGTCAACTGCATGAAGTTCAACATGGCCAGGTGTCGGGTCCTGCACCTGGGATGCAATAACCCCAAGCAGAGCTACAGGCTGGGAGATGATTGGTTGGAGAGCTGCCAGGCAGAGAAGGACCTGGGAGTGATGGTGGATAGTTCAGTTTTGAAAACTGTGTTCAGTTTTCCACTACAAGAAGGACATGGAGGCGCTTCAGCGAGTCCAGAGAAGGGCGACGAAGCTGGTGAGGGGTCTGAAGAACAAGTCTTATGAGGAGCAGCTGAGGTTTGTTCAGCCTATAGTTTTGGGAGAAATGTGGTGTTTCTAATATGCTTTTGGTGCTTTGTGAAACAAACAACAAAAAATCCCACTAATTATCACATTTGTTGATTATTTGTTAGGCACTAAAACTACATTCAGGATAATGAATGATTTTTAATTATCGGAGCTTTAGGTTACCTACTTGTAAAAAGTTTGGTGGATTAAAGTCAGTTTCTGACTGGAAAAGTCACAGAGCACAAACCCAGCACGGCAAACACTTCTTTCTATGGTGCTATAAACTTCTATAAACTGTAGACCAAATAAGTCCAAGCAATTAATTTTCTTTAGTTTTCTGCCTGCCAGAAATTCTTCAGCATGGAACTCATTGTGTCCAGAATATCGATGTCCAGACTATTTTGAGCATCTGAGTATAACTGGTCAGCATCTATGCCTTCAATTTCATCCAATAGAAGTGGTTACAAAATTTTACCTTCAAGGTCAAACCAATCTCTTCTATAAAACATTCTAGAAGAAAAACTACTTCATTAGTGTGGAAATTTCCATGAAATTCATATTCATGCAGCCTCCCCAGTCTTTTCAGTGGTCACAACGCTTCACTAGGTTTTGTATTCCTGCACGCAGGATAAAATGTGCCCCAAAGAGGGCACATACCAAGCCTAAGTAGATTTAACAGAGTCTACAGGGCTCCAGATGATTACTGTATGTTATCCTCAGTCTTATGAACACATGGAAAGACTGAGGTACTGAATAGGTCTTGGAACAGCACTGGGAGAAAGGAGGAGGAAGGCAGCAACTCTCTGGGTTTTGATTAGGAGCACAAGTGTGGTGCTCCTCCTGTTCTGGCTCACAAATCAAGGTGGGAATCAAGAAACCTCCAAAGCAAAAAAAAAAAAAAAAAAAAAGCAAGGCAATGAATTCAGCAATGAATTGCATCCTTAGTACCCAACCTAACTGTGCTTTGAACTCATGCTGCATCCATGAATCCTAACCCCAGTTAACAGACAGTGGCAGAATTGTGAATGCTTCCAGGTGTTGAGGGATTTTTGAAACAGCAAAAATCCCATGACTTGCTGCAGCTGAGAAAACCAAGCTACCAGGACGACTATGAGAAGTTCCCATGACAGTGTTCCCACATCGCCCGATTGAGGAATTTAGAAAAATATTGTTGCCAGCAGCTGGCTTCAAGGACGGGATCTACGTGACTGCTAATCACAAAGGGGTTGTTTTCTTGCAGGTGGGGTTTTCTTGCTGTTGTTTGTCTGAGTGCTTTTGACCAATAATCTTGTGTGAGACACTATCCGTCCCTGTTAAGTTCACTATAAAAGTCAGGCTATTCAGGTAATAAAGGGAGAGCATGATCTGACCATACTAGTGTCTGTTGTGTTTTTGGTTGTTCTTCCTGCAACATCCAGTATCCTGAAATGACTGCTATTCCAGTTTGTCTAGAAGTACTTATTGTGTTTGTCATACCATCAGTTCCACTTAAGGACTACTTGAAGTCAGTGCAATACAGGTAAGTATTACAGAAATCTTTCTTCCTTCTTGAACATTTATATATCTGTGGCTCATTTGCATTTTCATTTGCCCATATGCATATTGATTAGATTATTGCTTCAATTCTTATCCAAGCGTAGTTTTTATATGTCTATCCTATCTGCCAAGATTCTTACCTGATCCTTGTGTCCCTTATATTATAGCACCTCAAAATCACTCACAGGCTTTTATCTTTGGCTCTGAGGGAGGGAAGTGCTGTCTGTGTTCCAGAAATTGGAGATTTCTATGCAAGCCCATGAAAGCTCTCCAACCTAATTTCCTGTACATGATAGTTACATATACTGATTTTGCTATCGTTTCTGCAGTGCAAAGGGACTGTATACTGAGCTTCCAAACTCTGGTCTAAAATGAATAGCAGCTTAAGACATAAAAATCAACCTCCAAATCATAATAAATTCTGAAATAATGCAACAATAGAGCTACAAAATTGATATGCATAAAGGTCAGGGAATTAAGAGTTTTGCTTTTCCCAGTGACTTTAACATGCACATCACAAAGCAAAATTGTTTGCTCAGTTATATCTTGCTGATCTCATTTCTTCATATTGTATAAAATATAATATCCAGATAGGATAGACATATAAAAACTACACTTGGATAAGAATTGTGTTTGTTGTGGTTTAACCTGGCTGGCAGCTAAACACCACACAGCCGTTCGCTCAACCTCCCCCCTCCCTCTCTGGGATGGGGGAGAGAAATGGGAAAGTGAAGCCCGTGAGTTGAGATAAAGACAGTTTATTATACAGGAAAATAATAATAACAATAATGATGATAATAGTACTACTAATAATAATGTGTACAAAACAAGTGATGCACAATGCGATTGCTCACCACCCGCTGACCAGATGCCCAGCCTATCCCCGAGCAGTTCGGCACTCCTCCCCCGGCTAGCCACCCCTATATATTGTTTAGCATGACGTCAGATGGTATGGAATACCCCTTTGGCCAGTTTGGGTCAGCTGTCCTGGGTCAGTCCCCTCCCAGCTCTTGCTGCACCCCCAGCCTGCCTGTTGACAGGACAGAGTGAGAAGTTGAAATGTCCTTGGCTTAGTGTAAGCACTGCTCTGCAACAATTAAAACATCGGGGTGTTATCAGCACTCTTCTCATCCTAAGCCAAAACATAGCATTCTACCAGCTACTAGGAAGAAAATTTGTCCTAACTGAAACCAGGGCAGAGATTATTTCTCAAGAGTGGCATTAAGACATAACCCATGATCCTTTGAGCCATACAAGCCCAAGCCTTTTTAGAAATGAGTCTGCAAGCTGACTTTCTCATTTTCAGTAAATCTATCCCCTGTAGGCCTTGAGGCCCTCAAGGGCAATGGTAAGGTGGCATAGAGTAGGATAGTTGCCCAGATCCTTCTATTAGGAAAGGCAGAGCTTTCAATTTCAGCTTGGCAACTGTGATGGCATGTGTACACTGAAGCTCCTGATTTTGAATGCCAAAGATCTCACTAACTTAATTTAAACTCTTTAAAATCTCAATGAAAACATTTACTTCAGTTAATATAGTATAGTCCTCTGCCTAATTTTTTTATAGCTATATAAACATTTAAAGAGTTACATAAAAGCAATATGTAATGAACATTAACACTTAGGAAGAAAAAAAAAAAGGATTAATAGGATTAATACACATAGGTTGTGTGAAACACAATGTTATCACACATTGAATTAAAGGTCTGTGAATCAAACTGTGCTCTCCTTTCTACCCAGATATGCTTGCAGTATTAGTATCACAGGAAAACAGGGACTTTCTGGTCATAAAGTAGTTACCTCAAATAATAAGTTTTGTATATTAAATTAAAAGAGAATAAGGTTTTATCTTCCTGATTCTCACAGTACAAAGCTGGAAGATCCATGGAAAAGAAAAAGAAAAAGAAAAAGAAAAAAAGAAAAAGAAAAAAAAGAAAAAGAAAAAGAAAAAGAAAAAGAAAAAGAAAAAGAAAAAGAAAAAGAAAAAGAAAAAGAAAAAGAAAAAGAAAAAGAAAAAGAAAAAGAAAAAGAAAAAGAAAAAAGAAAGAAAAAGAAAAAAGAAAGAAAAAATAAAAAGCTGATATACATTACTGAATAACCTGCCCCAAAAAAATATTCTTTCTTAAACCCTCAAAAACGGCTGTTGGCAAGTACTTGTAATTCTAGGTATTCATCTTCTCCAAATCTGTGCCTCATCCTTTGAATCATGACATCTTTTGGCACAGACAGGCTATCCAGCCCTGTGGTCTTAAGAAATATTTCATTTTTTGTTATTTCTAGTCCTATTATTCCTTTCCATAAGAAGCTGGTCTCTTGTTCCTCACTGCAGATGATCTCCATGCCAAGTTTTTGCTTTCCCAAACATTGAATTATTTGTGCACAAGCAAAGAGTCTGACATGGTCTTCAGGCATGAAAAGTATTTGCAATTCCCCAGCCACAGAGAACTCAAACCTAGAGATTTTAAAGCTTTTTGTGAATAACATAAATTAAAATAAAATAAACAATGACAAAAAAAATAATCTATTCAGCTCTGATAGAGAGATGCATTTCAGCCTAGAGAAATCTCCCTCATTCCCAAAAGTTTTTTTAAAAGGTTAAAGGTGCTAAGGCTACCCTGTGAGGGTCTTATTCAGAATTCAGTCAGACAATACTCTCATGAAAGGCTCTCTGCAGCACATTATTAAGTTCAGAGGAGATGAACTCTAGGCATACTACTCATTCATGAACATCTCTCTGGAGACTTCAGAAAACTGGGAGCCTCAGAAATCCTGTTTTTAATTTCCAAAAACATTTTAACAGGAATTGGACATTATTTCCCCTTTGTTGATGTAAGAGTTACTCACATACTTTCACTTTCTTTTTCTCTGCCAATCTCCTCCCAGTGGTTTTATGAAATTATTTGAAATCATCTTGATAAAAAAAACTAGGAGTCTATCAAATCTTGCTCATTTTTTTCCTGTTCAGAGATTTAATGTGGTTGTAGCGCAGAAAAAAGAAATAGGCTCACATCTCACTGTAATGCTGGGTCCAGTTCTGGCCTTCCCAGTATAAGGAGACACAAACACACTAGTCCAGCAAAGGACTACAAAGGGGATGAAGAGACTTCAGCATTTGGCTTATGAAGAGAGGCTGTGAGAACTGAAACTGTTCAGCCAGTACCATGGAAGATCTTATCAATGTATGTAGATACCTTAGTGGAGACATTAAAGAAAGCCTAGTGACAGGACAAGAGGACATGGGCACAAATGGAAATTCCATTTAAACATAGGAAGAATTTTTTTAGCTGTGGGGGCTGTCAACAAGTTGCCCAGAGAGGGCGTAAAGTCTCCATCTTTGAGGATGCTTGAATCCCTGCTGGACATAGTCCTGAGCAACCTGAGCAAGTTCACCCTGCTCTGAGCAGTGGGTGGGACTAGAGGATCTACAGAGGTGCCTTCCTATCTTACCTATTATTCTGTGACTTTATAATTCTTCCTTACTTTGAATCGCTAGCATGCATGCAGAGAGAAAACAGAATCACAGAATCACAGAATTGTCTAGGTTGGAAGAGACCTCAAGATCATCGAGTCCAACCTCTGACCTAACACTAACCAGTCCTCCGCTAAACTATATCACTAAGCTCTACATCTAAATGTCTTTTAAAGACCTCCAGGGATGGTGACTCCACCACTTCCCTGGGCAGCCCATTCCAATGCCTAACAACCCTCTCAGTAAAGTTCTTCCTAATATCCAACTTAAAACACCCCGGTGCAACTTTAGCCTATTCCCCCTCTTCCTGTCTCCAGGCACATGGGAGAATAGACCAACCCCCACCTCACTACAGCCTCCTTTAATGTACTTATAAAGAGTGATAAGGTCGCCCCTGAGCCTCCTCTTCTCCAGGCTGAGTTCTGAGTTCTCCAGGTTTCAGCCCACTTGGCTTTCCTTGCATCGTGCTATTCTTCCAGAATTGTTGTGTCCGTCTCTAGGCTCTGGCATCCCAGTGTCCATACAGTTCAGAAATATGGTGGCCCCCAACTTTCAAATCCCAAATCGGCTTTTTCCTCTGTGGCTTTGTGACAGTTTTTCTTTCTCGGAATCCCTGTGTCAACACACCTTTCCTGATTTTCTTTTTTGTTTTGTTTTAAATTCTTCTTTCAATCAGCTTTAGATCCCACTAACGCTACCAGGATTTGAGTCTTAGTACTTGTGTAGGGCTTGATCCTATCTCTTGCCTTTAATCCTGTGAATCATTCTCTCAGGATTAATGATTCCTTCTTCTTAGTTCACATAAGGCATGCAGGATTGGGCTCAATTCAAAACTCAAATATAAATCCTGAAATGTTCAGGACAGAGTCCTATGAATTAGCATAATGTATTTCATGAGTAAAGACCGAGTAAACGGTTGGCAAATATATGAGAAGTTTTCTAGGAATATCTGAGCAGTCTTACTGATTTCAGACTGTTCTCAGAGGAGCTACTTGTCATGAATTCTAGTCAACAAGATTGCATTTTTATTGCATGTTGGTACATGCATGGTTCTTATGGAACAAAAAGATCCCTCTTCTGACACCAGCCTTCATGGCTTTGGTTTCCTGTCCAAATACTGACATGTTGACAGATATAAAGCTCTCCATTTCTCAGGCAACATTGTTCTGATCACGATGGTTTTGATGAAATTCCAGCTTTATCCCCAATCCATTTTATTTTTATCATGGTGATCACTTCCTAGTTTCCCTCAGATTACTTAGTAGCTCAGCATCAATAGAGAGTAGTACTAAAGGGAATACACTTTAGTGCTTGTACAAAGACCATCCATGATGGAGAGATGGATTTGGGTATTTTTATAGGATTCTCCTCCATGGTTGGCTGAGTGCTGTTCTGCTGCTGTCTAACATGGGGGGATTATAGGTGTCTCGCTGTTGTACCTGCTGCTTTCATATTGTCTGGGTCCTCATAAATCACATTTTCCATAGTGGTCCACTTGCCTGGTAGACATAAAAGTTCTTCCTTGAAGGGATACCTTTCCCTCACAGCTGAGAGGAGATGCTTCCAAAGGCTGTGAGACTGTGCTCCATCTGCAATTGCTTTGTCAATGCCTGCATCTCTAGCAAGGGATCCCGGCTGCCTGGCTTCCCTGCCCTCTAATTCCAGACAATTGGCTCCGGTATCCCAGTACTGGAGCAGCCAGGTGACAAGCTGCTCACCTATACAGTGACTGAAATCTTTTTGCACATCTCTTAGCTTACTCTGGTATAGGTTTCACAGAATCACAGAATCACAGAATTGTCTAGGTTGGAAGAGACCTCAAGATCATTGAGTCCAACCTCTGACCTAACACTAACAAGTCCTCCACTAAACTATCTTGTTTCGGGTAGTTACTGTTGATTTTTCAACATCCTCATCTTCCTCCTCCTGAATCCCTGATGGCCCAGCCTCGTCTTCTCTATACCTAGACCTAGCAGAAGACTCTCTGCATTATAAACAACCTGAATCTCTATACCATTTTTTTTTACCTTGTCTACAGGGGCAACCTGCACTGCTACAGCTCATTTCTCTGACCCAGCCACAGAGCCTACCACAGGGGTTGGAATACCCTCTGCAGGGGCAACTTGGAAAAGGACGTGTGTCTGGACAATATTCAGAACCCAGGTCCCGAGAGGCATGTCAAGGTCAAGGGAAGTACCAAGCAAAGGGAGTGTTGTGGTTTAACCCGGCCAGCAGCTAAACACCACACAGACGTTTGCTCACCCCCCCCCCCGCCCCAGGATGTCACCCCACCCTCTGTTGTGTCACCCCACACAATAATGTCATCGATGTACTGCAGGTTTTTAGGAGCTTCCCCCTGCTCCAGCGCAGACTGGATCAGCCCATGGCAAATAGTAGGGCTGTGTTTCCACCCCTGGGGCAGCTGATTCCAAGTATATTGGACTCCCCTCCAAGTGAAAGCAAACTGTGGCCTGCACTCTGCTGCTAAGCCAAAACATAGCATTCTACCAGCTACTAGGAAGAAAATTAACTCTGTCCTAACTGAAACGAGGACAGGGAGCAGGGCTGGACGGAGCGCTGCATCATAACCAGTGCCACAAAAAAGGAATGGAGAGTCTTAGTGATCGGGGACTCCTTGCTGGGGGGCACTGAGACTGCTGTTTGCCACCCAGATAACCTCTCCAGAGAGGTGTGTTGTCTTCCTGGAGCACGTCAGAGATGTTAGGAAGGCTATGCTGCAGCTCATTAAACCAGAGGACTACTATCCTCTTGCTGTCATTCAGGCTGGGTCCCTGGAAGCTGTGACAAAAAAAATGAGTGATATTAAAAAGGACTTTGCATCCCTGGGAAGGATGTTGAAGGGATCGGGGCGCAGGCAGTGTTCTCCTCTGTCCTCCCTCTGGGTGACTGGGACACAGAAAGAAGGAGGAGAACGGGACAGGTGAACAACTGGCTGAGGGGGTGGACCAAGGCTTTCGGTATTTCAATCTTGGGCAGTCCTTTGAGAAGCTGGGTATGCGGGCTATGGACCGACTTCAACTCAGTAAGTGGGGCACAAGTGTGTTGGGGAGCAAGCTCTCTGGGCTGATTACCAGGGCTTTAAACTAAGTTTGACAGGGGAAGGGAGACAGAGGGATTTGGCCAACCTCTTTTCAGTGGTTTGTGGGAACAGGACAAGGGTCCATGGCCACAAGACAGATCACAGGAAGTTCCGCAGCAATGTGCAAAAGAACTTCTTCATGGTGAGGGTGACGGAGCACTGGAACAGGCTGCCCAGGGAGGTTGTGGAGTCTCCTTCTCTGAAGATATTCAAAGCCCGTCTGGATGCCTATCTGGGCAGCCTGCTCTAAGGAACCTGGGGGGTTGGACCCGATGAACTCTTGAGGTCCCTTCCAACCCCTCCAGTTCTGTTATTCTGTGATAATTAATGCCTACACAGACTACTGTTTATGTGTTTTTGTGCATGTTAGAGAATTAGGGACAGGGTTTCTCAGCACTTTTTTATTTTACCTCTTCCCATCCCTGTCAAAAAGATTAATGTTTTGTTCGGATTAAGAATGAAGTATAAGAAATTACCACAGCAAAATAAAGGTATCCCAAACATCCTAAATACCCAGGTCCAGGAACTGATTATGCAGGACAGGCTTTGGTTTCCTGCACTGCAAGATTAGGGAAGTATATTGTGATGATAATACGAGAGGTCAAAGTATTGTGCAAATGGCCCTATTTTCAACATGTTTATCAATACGATGTTCATGATATTATACAGAGCTGTGTTTGCTTTGGGGCTGCTAACTAACGCCAAAAATCTTAGTATTTCTTTTTTTTATTATTTATAGGTGATCTCCAAGGGAAGCGAGGAATGAGTGTCATGTAGGGATCTGGAGATGTTTCCTATTTACCAAATCAAGTTGACATCTGGGCCGGAAACTGAAGCTGCTTTCTGCAAAATGTCAATATGTTACTTTTAATTTTCCAGAGAGCCTTACAGATGGCTGTTTCCAGTAACACAAACCCATTGTGCTCCATCAAAAAAAATGTTATTTCACTAAATCTTTTGTCTTTATTGTTTTGAGTATGAAAAGTTTAATAGATATGAAAGTTTGGTCAAAAATAGAAATAAAAAGAGGATTGCTAACTATAAAGTATCCAGGCATTTTTAATTGTATTTTATTTTAGAACATGTTTTGCGTTATAGAAACATCATAGTCAAAACTCTTACTCTTTTACATGTTGCAATATTTATTCAAAGTAAAATATTAGCAAGTGAAAAGCTTGAAACAGTACATTTAGAATGTGTCAACCCATGGGACATTCACAGTGCTTGCAGGAAACTTCATCTGAACCAAGTACAACAGACACTAAAAGCATGTTAACTGAATATCCCAATTATCAGTATACTGGTTTATCTGGAATAGAAGTTAAGAAGCACAAAAAAAAACATAAAGGCCTCAAGGAAAAATTCTGTAGCTTGCAGGGCTCAGAACAATAAAAAAGAGAATTTCTCAAGTGTAGTAAGAGAGGAATATTCCTGTTACTAAATGGTAACAGACAAAATGATAATAAGGATGCACAAAAAAAGACATTTCCTACGAAACGTTAGCTTTCATATTTGAAAGAGGCATTATAACACATCATATAACATCATATATCAGATGAGGTCCATGAAGTATTTTTCAGTCCAGTAGTAACTAAGGAAGATAGAGAAATATTATTTCCAGGCATAGCTGTTTACAAATCAATAGAATCTGAAATTCTCATCTAAAGATCCTGAGGGTGGGCCTTAAGCAACCATCTTTCTGTTGATATGAATTTGTAATAGTTTGGGAAGAAAAAAAATTATAGAGATGTTAGCAGTGGGTAAGCCATTTGCCGAGGCGATCGGCTCCGGGGCAAACGCGTTCTGCAGCGGAGCGGGGGATCGGGCCAGGCAGGGCTAATTTTTTCGGCATCGAGCCTACTTGAGGGAGCCGCCAGGACCCGGCAGCCCTCGTGAGGGAGGCTGACGAGGCGAAGGCGGAGCCAGCAGCGCCCCCTCCCCAGCAGTTCAAAAGCTGCCCCTAGGGAGCTCGAGCGACCACGAGCGCGGCGACCAGGGCGGGCAAAGAGGGCGTGGTGCATCAGAAGGGAGTGGCGCGGCAGTTCGCGCGGCAGTTCGCGCAGGAAGGGCAGAGCACTCCCCCTGCCCACACGAACACCTCCTTAACGACAGCCGTTAGGTAGGTGATAATGGTCTCCACCAGGCACGGTGAGCTCTCCAGGAAGTCGGTACACACACAGACCAACTACCCGTTAAAAAATGCCGCAGTTCAGGTCACCGGATGCAACGAGTGTCTGAGCCTGTTCCTGCCATCGGCGGGAGGCAGAGAAACTGCGTGCGTGAGGTGCGAGCAGGTGGATGACCTGGTCTGCATGGTGGCGGAGCTCAAGGAGGAGGTGGAGAAGTTGAGGGCCATCAGGGAGTGTGAGCGAGAGATAGACTTGTGGAGTAACTCCCTGCAGGGCCTCAAGGGGAGGTACCGAGGTGAGACTCCTCAAATGGGGGTGGACCCCCTGCCCTGTAGCCGTCGGGCAGAGGGAGGGAATCTGGGAGTTCAGGAGGAATGGAAACAGGTCCCTTCTCGACCTCGCAGGCGATGCCCTCCCCTTCTGGCCCCACCTTCCCAGGTGCCCTTACACAACAGGTTTGAGGCCCTAGAGCTCGACAGACCAGTAGCTGAGGAAGAGGTAGCAAGTGTACCCAGGAGGATGCCTAGGGCGAGGAGGTCGACTCCACGCCTCAGGACTGCCTCCATCAAGAAAGACAGGAGGGTTATTGTTGTTGGAGACTCGATTCTTAGGGGAACAGAGGGCCCTATTTGTCGGCCTGACCCTACCCGTAGGGAAGTCTGCTGCCTCCCTGGGGCCAGGGTCAGGGACGTTGCCAGGAAGCTTCCCAACCTGGTTCGCCCCTCTGACTATTACCCTCTTTTGATAGTCCACGCGGGCAGTGACAACATTGAAGAGAGAAGCCTGAAGGCTATCAAACGAGACTTCAGGGGGCTGGGTCGGTTAGTGGATGGAGCGGGAGTGCAGGTGGTGTTTTCATCCATCCCTACGGTGGCAGGGAGGGGTTCAGAGAGGACACGGAAAGCCCACCTGTTAAACACGTGGCTCCGGGGCTGGTGCCAACGCAGAAATCTTGGGTTTTTCGATCATGGGGCACTTTACTCAGCACCTGGCCTGATGGCCGCAGACGGGTCCCTATCTTTTAGGGGAAAAAGGATCCTGGGCCAGGAGCTGGCAGGGCTCATTGAGAGGGCTTTAAACTAGGTAGGAAGGGGGATGGGGCTGAAGCTAGGATCGTTGGGGCTGTGCCAGGGGGAACAATGGCAAGGCCCGGGGATAAGGCAATGGCCCAGCTGAAGTGCATCTACACCAATGCACGCAGCATGGGTAACAAACAGGAGGAGCTGGAAGCCATTGTGCAGCAGGCAGGCTACGACTTGGTTGTCATCACGGAGACATGTTGGGACCACTGTCATGACTGGAGTGCTACAATGACTGGCTATAAGCTTTTCAGAAGGGACAGGCAGCACAGAAGGGGTGATGGTGTGGCTCTCTATATTAGAGAGTCTTTTGAGGTTGTAGAACTCGAGGCTGGGAATGACAAGGTCGAGTCCCTTTGGGTTAGGATCGGCAGGGACAACAAGGCTAGCATCCTGGTCGGGGTCTGCTATAGACCACCGAACCAGGATGAGGAGACGGATGAGGAATTCTACAGGCAGCAGACAGAAGTTGCGAAATCTTCAGCGTTTGTTCTCGTGGGGGACTTCAACTTCCCTGACATATCCTGGAAGCACAACGCAGCCCTGAGAAAGCAGTCAAGGAGGTTTCTGGAGAGCGTGGAAGATAGCTTCCTGACGCAGCTGGTTAGTGAACCTACCAGGGGTGGTGCCCTGCTAGACCTTCTCTTCACAAACAGAGAAGGACTGGTGGAGGATGTGATTGTCAGGAGCTGTCTTGGGCAGAGTGACCACGAAATGGTGGAGTTCTCTATTCTTGGCGAGGCCAGGAAGGGGACCAGTAAAACCGCTGTATAGGACTTTCGGAGGGCTGACTTTGAGCTGCTCAGGACACTAGTTGGTGGAGTCCCTTGGGAGGCGGTTCTGAAGGGCAGAGGGGTCCAGGAAGGCTGGGCGCTCTTCAAGAGGGAAATCTTAATGGCGCAGGAACGGTCTGTCCCCACGTGCCCAAAGGCGAGCTGGTGGGGAAGAAGACCAGCCTGGCTCAACAGAGAATTGTGGCTTGAGCTTAGGAGAAAAAAGAGGGTTTATAATCTTTCAAAAAGTGGGCAGGCCACTAGGGAGGACTTTAAGGATGTAGCGAGGCTGTGCAGGGACAAAATTAGGAAGGCCAAAGCTCATCTGGAGCTCAATCTCGCTACTGCCGTTAAAGATAACAAAAAATGTTTCTATAAATACATCAACACAAAAAGGAGGACTAAGGAGAATCTCCATCCTTTACTGGATGCAGGGGGAAACTTAGTTACAAGAGATGAGGAAAAGGCGGAGGTGCTCAATGCCTTCTTTGCCTCAGTCTTTAGCGGCAATACCGGTTGTTCTCTGGATACCCAGTACCCTGAGCTGGTGGAAGGGGATGGGGAGCAGGATGTGGCCCTCACTATCCACGAAGAACTGTTTGGTGACCTGCTACGGCACTTGGATGTGCACAAGTCGATGGGGCCGGATGGGATCCACCCAAGGGTACTGAGGGAACTGGCAGAGGAGCTGGCCAAGCCACTGTCCATCACTTATCAGCAGTCCTGGCGATCGGGGGAGGTCCCAGTTGACTGGCGGCTAGCAAATGTGACGCCCATCTACAAGAAGGGCCGGAGGGCAGACCCGGGAAACTACAGGCCTGTCAGTTTGACCTCAGTGCCAGGGAAGCTCATGGAGCAGATTATCTTGAGAGTCATCACGCAGCACTTGCAGGGCAAGCATGCGATCAGGCCCAGTTAGCATGGGTTTATGAAAGGCAGATCCTGCTTGACAAACCTGATCTCCTTCTATGACAAAGTGACGCGCTTGGTGGATGAGGGAAAGGCTGTGAATGTGGTCTACCTTGACTTCAGCAAGGCTTTTGACACCGTTCCCCACAGCATTCTCCTCAAGAAACTGGCTATTCATGGCTTGGACTGGCATATGCTTCGTTGGGTTAAAAACTGGCTGGATAGCCAGTCCCAAAGAGTCACGGTGAATGGAGTCAAATCCAGCTGGAGTCCCATCACTAGTGGCATCCACCAGGGCTCGGTACTGGGGCCAGTTCTCTTTAATATCTTCATCGATGATCTGGATGAGGGGACCGAGTGCACCCTCAGTAAGTTCACAGATGACACCAAGTTAGGTGTGTGTCGATCTGCTTGAGGGTAGGAAGGCGCTGCAGGACAATCTGGATAGGCTGCACCGATGGGCTGAGGTCAACTGCATGAAGTTCAACATGGCCAGGTGTCGGGTCCTGCACCTGGGATGCAATAACCCCAAGCAGAGCTACAGGCTGGGAGATGATTGGTTGGAGAGCTGCCAGGCAGAGAAGGACCTGGGAGTGATGGTGGATAGTTGGCTGAATATGAGCCAGCAGTGTGCTCAGGTGGCCAAGAAGGCCAACGGCATCCTGGCTTGTATCAGAAACAGTGTGACCAGCAGGGCTAGGGAGGTGATCGTCCCCCTGTACTCGGCTCTGGTGAGGCCGCACCTCGAGTACTGTGTTCAGTTTTGGGCCCCTCGCTACAAGAAGGACATCGAGGTGCTTGAGCGGGTCCAGAGAAGGGCGACGAAGCTGGTGAGGGGCCTGCAGAACAAGTCCTACGAGGAGCGGCTGAGGGAGCTGGGCTTGTTCAGCCTGGAGAAAAGGAGGCTCAGGGGCAACCTTATCGCTCTCTATAGGTACCTCAAGGGAGGCTGTAGCGAGGTGGGGGTTGGTCTGTTCTCCCACGTGCCTGGTGACAGGACGAGGGGGAATGGGCTTAAGTTGCGCCAGGGGAGTTTTAGGTTAGATGTTAGGAAGAACTTCTTTACCGAAAGGGTTGTTAGACATTGGAACAGGCTGCCCAGGGAAGTGGTGGAGTCACCATCCCTGGAAGTCTTCAAAAGATGTTTAGATGTAGAGCTTAGGGATATGGTTCAGTGGGGACTCTTAGTGTTAGGTCAGAGGTTGGACTTGATGATCTTGAGGTCTCTTCCAACCTAGAAATTCTGTGATTCTGTGATTCTGTAAGACAATGGAAAGTTTGACAAGACACTTTTCAAATAGAAAATTAAAGTGTGAGAATGCAGTCAAAACCAATAAAAAAAGATCTTATGGAATATCAGTCCCAGAAAGCAAACTCAGTTTCATTTTTGGAGGTGCTTACAAATTGCTTGGTAAAAGTAATTCTACTACTATGCTGTTATAGTATTCCTTACTTCAGCACACCATTTTGATTAAAAATGTGCACTTCACAGTATCAATAAAGCACACACAGTTCTCTCTACTATCCTGAGAGCTAGTTAACTGACAGCTGTGGAAAAAAAAAATATTATCAATAGAGAATCACCAGTGAATACGAGGGCTTTAGAGAAAGGCTTAACACTCATCAACATTTTAAACAGGTAGCTGGAAGGAAATATAAAATCATTACTGATAAAATTTGCAGATCACACATTATTTATCCTTTCATTAGCTGGAGGAGGGATAAATATCGATTATATTCAAGAAGTCATAGAAAAGCATCTAGATTGCTTGATAAACTCATCTCTGCCCCCATGATATTTTGTTTTGCTGTTTGGTTCTCTAAATGCAATTATACATATGGAAAAAAAAAAAAAACAAAAACAAAAACAACCATGCACCCCAGATACAAAATGAAGCACAGGATACTGGAAACTGAACACTTTGAAAAGGATTTAGGTGACATTGTGGAGATAAGATTAAAGTTGGCTTTAAGAGTGGCACAGTTACAAGAGAAGCTCATGTAAACCTTGGCTGCGTAAGTAGGGAAGAAGTGAGAAGGAGTGAAGAAAATATTTTATTTCAGCATTTAGTGTTCATAGGACTGATAGCAGAATATAATTGTGGCATCTGCATGAATAAAAATAAGGAGTCTATTAAGAAAATAAGCTAGGTTCAGAAAAGAGCCATGGAAATGTTTTCAGGTTCAGAGAAAGTGCTTCACAGAGAAAGACTTAAAGAACTCAATCTGTTTAGCCTATTGAAGACTGAGAGGTGACTGCAGTACAGCATATCAGTACCTTCACAGGGAAAAAATGCTGGGTATTAATGGGCTCTTTAATCTAGCAGGGAAAGGCACATCAAGAACTAATGGCTGGGAGCTGAAGCCAGACAAATTCAAATTAGAAATTATGCACAACGGAGGAGATGATTAACCAGCGGCACAAATTACTGAAGGAAACAGTGTATTCTCCATTGCTTGATATCTTCAACATCAGAAAAGACTTTTCCAATGTGTTTGGGGGGAAGTTTTATTTCTTAAGGAAATAGCATTCACCACAGGTTCATATACGGTCAAGGTGGTTCATGTGGGTGAGAAATCTCTGAAGTGACCCAAAGCCAAGTGAATGCAGCTGGTACAGTGATGACTCAGCTAATGAATCCAGCCCCTTTATTACTGCTCCAGTCTCAATAGTCTTGTTTTTGTGCTTACCAGTGGATCCAAGGAAGTACAGTTTGTCTCTTTCTGTGAAGCATCCTATAGAAATGCCCTTTCTTGTAAATGAGATGTTTTATGCCCCTAAAGAAACACAATATTAACATAACCTTGTTCTGGTACAGCGTCAAGAATTTTGTTTCAGGATTTGCGAGTTACAGACCTCAGCCTGCCAATTCTAAGGAAAATATCATGCTATGTACATGATATAATTTTACATGCATTTATGTATGTAATATTAGGTAAGTAATTTAAATCTATTTTTTTTTGTTTTTGTTTTTTTTTTTTTTTTAATTAAATTCAGAGGTAAATGGATGACAAAGCACACCAAAAAAATATTACAAAATGAAGGTGTTACAGAGAAATAATTTGTGAAATTCATCAAAGACCATACCAGACAGAGCTATGTCCTTTATGAAAACCTTGACCAGATGAACAAAAATGTTAGCTATGTTGCTAGAGTTTTGGATGTGTGAACTACAGCGTCATTTGGACTTCCTGAATAAAACAAGTTTGGTCATTTTCTCAACCATTTTTGTTTTAAGAAGCCTATGTAATCTCATAGACAAACATGTTTTTTTTTATGTGCTCCTAGAGCTGTATATTTTTCCTTAAAAGCAGACTCTTCATAGAAGATAAGATGTACTTAGATACAAGACAGGAAGCCATCAGAAATAAGAACTATTTGCAGACTGTGCCACATGCACCAGAGGTTGAGGAGGACTTCATTTCAGCATAGAGAAAATAATGAACTTACCAGTTGCAGCTGTTCGTTGTCCATAAACAAATTGCACCTTTAGTCCCTTCCAAGTGCTTTAAAACTGGTGTTCTAGGTGGACTCTATCTTCTGATGTTTTGCAGTTGCTGTGTACTGTTTCTTCCTTCCTGCATTTCTGGATGGTTGTCATTTTTTTCTTTAAACAGTGATGGTTATGAGGATATATGTCATGCCAAACAAGAACCCTGCTTTTTTTTTTTTTTTTTTTAAAAAAAAAAAAAAGCTCCCTTTTATGGAGATCCTATAACTGATAGTGGAAAACAATAAGCTGTGGCAGCAAAAGAGTGAAATGAGCAAAAGGAACCAATTGGATTGTTTTGATTAATGTGATCAAAAGTGGGAAGATGTAGTAAGCAGTTTCAAAATGTATTTACTGTTAATATGTAGGGATTTTTTAAGCACAGTCCCTCTCGCTATCTGGATTTGGTGTTTTTAGAGTAGATCATTACACTGCATTTTCAAACAGATCTATGTATATATAGAGAGAGATTTATAAGAACAGAAGTAAAAATTAGCAAATATCTATTTCAAGTTTACATGCTTTTCTTTGTGAATATTTAAAGAAGAAATGCACTCATGCTCAAATGTTGCTTATAAATTCATTTAGTCTATTTGTGATTTAGTCCATGTGTTTAGATTTTTTTTTTAGAATTGTTTGTTTATGGTTGCCATTTCAATTAATTATAGTATTTATTGCATTTCAGATTTGTGGACAAGCAAAGTGTAAATGAATCTGACCTCTTTTTTCCCTTTTCATTGTATAAGAAGGGAT
Source organism: Aythya fuligula (assembly GCF_009819795.1). Lineage (NCBI taxonomy): Eukaryota > Metazoa > Chordata > Aves > Anseriformes > Anatidae > Aythya > Aythya fuligula. Next base: position 3,415,267 of record NC_045594.1, on the reverse strand, counting down.
CTGATTTGCAGAATGGCCTTTTTAAGAGAAATAATACATTTTCCCCTTTTTTCCTGGTATTCATGGTAAGCCATTTGAAACAATCGATGTCAAGGTTATATAGAAATGGTAAACATCAGATCATAGAATCACACAGAATCACAGAATTTCTAGGTTGGAAGAGACCTCAAGATCATCGAGTCCAACCTCTGACCTAACACTAAGAGTCCCCACTGAACCATATCCCTAAGCTCTACATCTAAATGTCTTTTGAAGACTTCCAGGGATGGTGACTCCACCACTTCCCTGGGCAGCCCGTTCCAATGCCTCACAACCCTCTCAGTAAAGAAGTTCTTCCTAATATCCAACCTAATACTCCCCTGGCGCAACTTTAGCCCATTCCCCCTTGTCCTGTCACCAGGCACATGGGAGAGTAGACCAACCCCCACCTCACTACAGCCTCCTTTGAGGTACCCGTAGAGAGCGATAAGGTCGCCCCTGAGCCTCCTTTTCTCCAGGCTGAACAAGCCCAGCTCCCTCAGCCGCTCCTCGTAGGACTTGTTCTCCAGGCCCCTCACCAGCTTCGTCGCCCTTCTCTGGACTCGCTCAAGCACCATGATGGGAATATGATTACATCTGGATTCCCCAGTTTGGCCTCAAACTCCTCTAAGCTATACCAAGACCAAACAAATAATGCAGTGGTGGCACCAAAGAGATAGACCTTATCCAAAGGCTGACAAGTTCTACAGAGCAAGTCTTTAATGTAAAAGGGTTTGGATCAAGATTCCAATAAGAATTTTCAATTACAGGCTTTGATCTTTTGAAAAAAAAATCTTTGTGTCACATGGAGCCCCAAGAACATATTTTCAAAGAACTAAAGCTTAGACTGAAGAGAATGGAGAAAAAAAAAAAAAAAAAAAAGAAAAAAAAATGTTAACATTTATCACCCCTTAAAGTGTCTAAGGATTTTCAATAGCTATTGAATCAGTTTTTCCTTGTTTCTAATAATTTTCTCTTTACAAGTGCTTAGTAGTAAATTTTCCAAGGACTAAGGCCCACTCAGTGTACTCCCAAAAAATGAACAGCCGGCTTAAGTCTGAGAACTTCTGCCTAACTGCTTTACACTAATCTGATGTAAAACCCTTTGAATTGCCTCAAACAGAAAGTGTTGAAAGTATTCACATAACGGTAAAAATTTGCCTTGAATGCTCAATTGAACATGCTTTCCAATCAACTAGGAGAAAATTTTATTTATGAAAGTATTACTATTTTCATTTTTTATTTTTATTTTAAAACAATATTCACTGTATAGAACATGAGCAGCAAGAACAGTCTGTACAGGAGACTGTGGAAATACTTCTACTAATCTTAAAACTGATTTTAAAAATATTAGGAGATATTAACAAAATGGATGAGTTAAAATAATTTGACAGTTTCTTTTACAAAGCTGAACTTTTTTTTTTAATAGCAACAGATGTTATAAAAAACAGAACAGCTGCAAGGTACAGCTTGGGCTGTTCAGGCTGGACAGTGGGAAAATGTCCTCTCAGGGATTTTGCAGCCCTGGAAAAGATCACTCGGGAACTGGAGGAATATCCATCCTTGTATGCTTCAAGACCAGGTAGATGAAGGAATGCCCAACTTGATACAGTGCAGGCAACTGTCCTACTTCAAATAGGCAGCTGGACTGCAGACCTTAAAAGATCTCTTCCACACAATGTTTTTATAATTCTGTACATAGCTAAATAATTGCAATATGCAATGCACCATTTCTTGTTTTAAACTGAATCTGTTAATCAAGGTCAACTAAGTAACCTGAAATATTACATAAGAACTCCAAATATATACTAGATTATTATATACTAGAACCCCTAAGGCTTTTCAATTCAATATTCCATCTCTTAAGTTTCTTTATAAAAAGCATTAATCTTTTTTTTTTCTAAACAATTACTAAGCTGGATTTACAATGAATTTCTAACACCAGTTAAAAAACTTTTTACATGTGTTTGTTTTATTTTCTTTTATTTTTATGAAAAAATAATTTATAGTCTGAAAAAAATTAAGTTTTAGTATCAATTTCATAATGATAACACATTTTGACATATTTGAGAATGAAACATTATGGCTTTCAATTTACAGAATACCATTTTGTTGCAGGAAGCATGGCCGAAAACATGACAGACACCAGTATGGTCAGATCATGCTCCATGTTATTGCCCGAATAGCCTAACTTTTATAGTGAACTTAACAGGGGCGGATAGTGTCTCACACAAGATTATTGGTCAAAAGCACTCAGACAAACAGCAAGAAAACCCCACCTGCAAGAAAACAACCCCCTTGTGATTAGCAGTCACGTAGACCTTGTCCTTGAAGCCAGCTACTGGTAACAATATTTTTCTAAATTCCTCAATTGGGGGATGTGGGAACACTGTCATGGGAACTTCTCATAGTCGTCCTGGTAGCTTGGTTTGCTCAGCTGCAGCAAGCCATGGGATTTTTGCTGTTTCAAAAAATCCCTCAACACCATTTTCTGTAATTTCCTCAAAAGAATAATCCTCTCCTTCCTGCTGTGTCTTCAAATGAAAGAAAAAGTTCAACTTTTTTATTTGAATGTTTTCTTCAATCTTAAGTTTGGAGTTCTTTTCATTTTCTGTATGTATATGTGTATGAAAATAATTAAAACAGTTTCACGCTGACACTTTTTCCTGCTTTCCGTCTCTGTGCTTTTCCATTTAAAATTTCAGGTAAAGTGAAATTTAAAAAAAGAAAACAATAATAGGTATTCTTGGTAATCTTGCTGTTTTACTAATCAGCTGCTGATTACATTGATCCAAAATACCATGCATTTACTTAGATTTCACAAAGTCTAGTTTCTTTACCAAGCTGACTTGGAATATGACCTTAAAGCATCTGTATCCATCCTTGAAAAAAAAAGTTATTTCCCAATGTGATCTTTCAAAATGTATAGATGCAAAATGTTTAATACTATATACAGTTACTTCTAATTTATTCCAGTGAGACTCTCCTAAATATAGTGCTTTTGTGCCAATTTACACCACTGTTGCTGAGCTCTGGATCACGACCATTTGTGTATTTATGGTTTACAGTCCCTGTGGGTGTACATAATTTTTACTGTTGAATAAAAATAGCAAATCCCTGCTTAAATGCAATATACAATAAATGTTTGTTCATTGTCTTTTGTATTATAAGGACAAGGAGTCCTGCTTGAAGAAGTGGGGTAGTAAAGGTCTCCTGCTGAGATAAGAAATTGTGAAATGCCTGGCTAGACATCATGAAATTTCTTTACTTAATGTAACGAGAGGGCCCTTAAACCAGCAAGGGGGGAGGGAGTTTCCTCCCCTTCCCCCCACCCTTGCATCTTAGTTCCATCTTTTGTTTAAAGTCACTGTTGCAAAGCTCCTGTAACCATTTCCTGATAAGCTGCTGAACCAGCATGATAATGTTCTGCCTTCCTGCTTCGTGCTGGGTCAACATGACCTAGTGAGGAAAGGAAGTCGAGCCACAACGCAGAGGAAGACTACGGCCTTCATCTTCACGACCACCAGAGAGACTGACCCCCTAGCAACAGTGCGCGCAGTTGCAGAACATACCAGGATGTGCTGCATAATCCCGGAATTGCCAAGATATAAAAAGGGACCCTGGCGGGGGTGAGGTGCACGCTGTTGGCGGAGCAGAGACTCCCCGGCCGCCCAGCACTGTTTTGCTTGCTGTTTGCTTACTCAATAAATTCCTTTATATGATTAATACAATGCCCTCTGAAAATTAATTAAGGGGGCAACTTATAACAAAATGACCTTATCATCATAGATCCTTAATTACAGCTATGTTAAAGTAACCTCCATGGTGGCCCACAAGCCAAAGTAACAATAAATAAAAGGGACTGTAAAGTGAGTAGCTTCTTCCAAAAGGAAATGTCAAGCTGCACATGGAAATGTCACCAGTGCAATAACATTTCCTGTTGCAGCTCAGGGCACTGAGCAGGAACAGAGCAGAAGGAAGAGCTGGTATCTTTGTGAAGGGTGTGCTTGGTGAGAGAGGCTGTAAGCAGGTAGAGTTGTCTGTCTTCTGGGCATAGGAGAAGCTGCCAGGTGGATGACCAGAGCTACCCCTGGAGGAGGCGGACTTCCAGTTAGCTGAACTGCAGCCCCTGGGCTTGACTGCTTTAGGCCATGAACACTCTTCTCTGGAAGCAGTGGAGATTTTTTTTCCCCCAATGAGTTCTGTTTCTGCAGCAGTTGCCTCAGTACTGTCAATCAAAAGAGAGTGGACTTCCAAGAACTTCTCATCCCTCTGTCTTCTGGTTTAGGTGGTCTCAGATGGTTTTGCATGATAGAATGAGAACACAGTGGCAGAAACCAAGTACCCTGTAGTGGAAACCTTGTGTTTAAAAAAAAAAAAAAAAAAAAAAAAAGAGCAGGAAGCCTTGTTTTCCTGCAGGCAGTGAGCATATCTGCAGCATTTTGTTACCTAAAATCCCTGCCTGTGTCTCCTATGAGCTCTCTGACCAAGAAAGCTATGATTTGGTTTTGCTCAGGATCCAGTTTGATTTTTCCCAGCTTCTGTCCATAGTGGCTGCAAACATACCCTGTACTGGGTTTACAGTAGAGGACACCCCTGGACCTGTCTGCTCCCCTCTTTTTCTTGTGATGCAGCTGCCTCTTGGGACTTCAGTTCTCTAATTCTGTGTTATTTTTATTGCAGAAAGAGATTTCTTGCTTCATTTGTTGAATCTGAAAGACCATGTCTGATGCAGTGCCTGGCCTTAACGAACTCAGTGATTATCTCTGATCTAAGAGCAGCTATAAGAGCCCTTGATATAGTACTACCAATGTACAATGACACTTAAACCTCAGAGAAAAGGGGAATCCGCTGATTCTAAGCATTCATTAGACTTGCTACCTGTAAGAAGCAGTAACAATGAAGGTAAAATTCAGGGAACCATGTATGACATGAACTGACATGTTTAGCTGTCTTTGCCAGGATGGTAGGATTGGATTTACATGTACATACCATGCTGAAGATAGAAATCGGTTTAGGGAAAGCTAAACGACATTTCATTACACACTGCATTAAAATGACAACTATCTCTGGTCAACTGGATACAGTGTATGTGTCGTGGTTTAACCCGGCTGGCAGCTAAACACCACGCAGCCGTTCGCTCACCCTCCCCCCTCCCTCTCTGGGACGGGGGAGAGAAATGGAAAGTGAAGCCCGTGAGTTGAGATAAAGACAGTTTAATAAGACAGGAAAATATAATAATAATAATAATAATAATAATAATAATAATAATAATAATAATAATAATAATACAATGGTGATAATAGGAAAGTAATAATAATATGTACAAACAAGTGATGCACAATGCAATTGCTCACCACCCGCTGACCGATGCCCAGCCTAACCCCGAGCAGTCCGGCCCCCTCCCCCCGGCTAGCCACCCCTATATATTGTTTAGCATGACGTCAGATGGTATGGAATACCCCTTTGGCTAGTTTGGGTCAGCTGTCCTGGGTCTGTCCCCTCCCAGCTCTTGCTGCACCCCCAGCCTGCCTGTTGGCAGGGCAGAGCGAAAGGCTGAGATGTCCTTGGCTTGGTATAAGCACTGCTCTGCAACAATTAAAACATCGGGGTGTTATCAGCACTCTTCTCATCCTAAGCCAAAACACAGCATTCCACCAGCTACTAGGAAGAAAATTAATTCTGTTCTAACTGAAACCAGGACATCTATCCACCCCTTATTCCATACCATTATTGTCATGCTCAGGTTACACTCTTTTCCATACATTCTAATTAGTCACCTACAGTAGTCATAGTAGTGATAACATACAGTATTATATAGTAATTAACATGGTACAATTCAGTTCATGGGCTATTCTCACCCAGTATTAAATCTCCTTGAGGTACACACCAGACCTCTCCGTTCTTTTGCATCACCCACCAAGTGTATCCAGGTCCCTGAGCGAAAACAATTCCACGAATAGGTTTGCCTTTTCCTGAGGCAGGAGTAGCCCAGACTGTTTTACCCAGCATATTTCTTACATGCACTACAGGAACTTTATCCCCATCTACAGTACGTAACAGGTTTGATTGGGCAGGTCCAGCTCGGTTGGCAGATCCCCTAGTATTGACTAACCAGGTGGCCTTTGCCAAATGCGTATCCCAAGTTTTGAATGTCCCAGCGCCCATTGCTTTCAATGTAGTCTTTAACAGTCCGTTGTATCGTTCAACTTTCCCTGAGGCTGGTGCATGATAGGGGATGTGATACACCCACTCAATACCATGTTCTTTGGCCCAAGTGTCTATAAGGTTGTTTCAGAAATGAGTTCCATTGTCTGTACTGGGTCTGGCTGGAATGTTAACTTTCCCGGCAGCAGCCCATTCAGTGCCGTACTCTGTACTTGTAGCTGGAACAGCAGTGTTATCACACCAGTGTTGTGTCTACTGCTGAGCAGCAGTGGCACAGCATTGGGCCTTTCTCTAACCCTCCTAGGGGGTGGGCAAAAAAGTGAGGAGAGAAACATCACTAGGGCAGCTGACCTAAACCAATCAAAGGGATATTCCATACCATGTGGTGTCACACTCAGCAATAAAAGGTGGAAACAGGAAGAAGAGGGGAGGGGTGGGCTCTCGTGGAGAAGACGTCGGTCCTCCTCTCGAACACCGGCTGCGTGCGTTGAGGCCTTGCTTCAAGGACGTGGTCAATCATCGCTCATTTGTGGGAAGTAGAGAGTAATTTCTTTCCTCTGCACTTCCATATAGCTTTCATTTATTTTGTTTGTTTGTTTTCCTCCCTTTTTCCCCTTTCCCTTTTATTTCCCCTTAGTTAAATTGTTTAGTTCATGGTAGTCTTTATTTAATTATTATAATTATTTCCCTTAAATTAAATTATCCTTATCTCAACCCGTGAGTTGTTCTTTGCTTTACTTCTCCCCCTCCTTATCTAAAGGAGGGGGAGTGAGAGAGCGGTTGTGGGGTTTAGCTGCCCAGCACGGTAAAACCACCACAGTCCTTTTTGGCGCCCAACGTGGGGCTCAAAGGGTTGAGATAACAATAGAATTGATTAAACGCATACAACTAACACGCTTGCTAGTAACCATGTTCCTTGCCCTGTTAATAATAATGGCTTTGTTCATATGTCATGCAATTCGTGTCATATTCTCCTTTCTCCTATATATCCGATCCGACAAAGTGCTACAATCTGTGTTCACTGTTTTTAATTCGCTGTGCTGCCAAGCACTGACCTTGGTTTTACTCTGGAATTCAGGCTCTGCGCTGTTATCATTTGGGTCCCATGGAAACTATCTTTCAGAGAATATTCAGAACTACACTGCCTTCCTTTTCTCATCTGGACACCAGTTTATTAATAATATCAGGAATGGTACCTTTCCCTTCTTTCACAGTGGGCTAATTACAACAGTTTGGGAGTATTTTGAAGATCCATCTGTAACCCATGTATTGCTATTTCTAATTCTGAATAACAGGTTTCATTTTCTCTCTAAGATTAGTCGATTGTTTAGAAAACTTATTTGGGAATCTGTCCCGAAACAGTCTCGTGGTGAGTGGCACGGTGTGTGGGATGATGTTAGCAGATACCTGTCATGAGTGTCTCCTCCAATAGTTTTGAACTTCACCCCTGAGCAAGTGCTAAATCCTAAAAACTTGGTAGAATGTTTGAGAGTTGTATGTCCTGATCCTGATAATGCCGGAGAACAACAGCTTGCAGCATTGTGCTGGGTCCTGGTTTATTCCTATCAAACACTGTTTAACATCATCCAGCAACTTGAAGAGAGGGAGGAAGTCTCTGAATCTGATGACAAAGTAACACATGCTGTGGCTGACCCAGAGGACCAACCAACTATGGTATCAGTCGCCCCCATAGTCAAGTCAAAACAATGGAAACGGAGGTCAGCTCGTTTAGTAAGGGAAGAAGGCTCTCCTAAGAAGGAGGGAGAAGGGGAATTGGCAGGCACCTCTAAAGCAGAGCCATCACAAAAACAGCAGGAAGACGAGACGGAAATCATAAAGGAATCAGAAATCACTCAATCCTTATCCCTGAGTGAGATGCGAGAAATACGAAAGGATTATGGTCGACGCCCAGGTGAACACATCCTCACTTGGCTGCTCCGATGCTGGGATGCTGGGGCCAGTAGCCTACAATTAGAAGGCAATGAAGCCAAGCAGCTGGGATCCCTCTCTAGAGAAAGGGTAATCGACAAAGTAATCAGGAGAGGAGCACAGGCCCTCAGCCTCTGGAGACGACTCCTGGCAGCTATCAAAGAAAGATATCCCCATAAGGAAGATATTGTATATCACATAGGCAAGTGGACCACTGTGGATAAAGGTCTCCAACATCTGCGGGAATTAGCTGTGCGGGAGATGATTTATAGTGATTTGGACAATGCCCAGACACCTCAAGACCCTGATGAAGTCCAGTGCACAACATCCATGTGGCGTAAATTTGTGCGGAGTGCACCAGCAGCACATGCCAGTACCCTGGCAGCAATTCAGTGGGATGAGGGGATGGGACCAACAATGTATGATGTCTCCTGCCAACTTCAAAAATATGAAGACAATCTCTCTGCTCCGCTACAGTCCTGTGTCTCAGCTGTGGAGAAATTGTCTAAAGGACTTGACAAGCTCGTGGAGAAAGTATATTCCCCCTCATCTAGACAGAGTGATACTTCAGCCACTAAGAATCAGCATTCGCCTGCTCAAGAGAGAGAGTACCCAAGACGTACACCACGTGGCACCTTGTGGTTTTATCTGCGTGACCATGGGGAAGATATGAGGAAATGGGATGGTGTACCTACTTCAACCCTAGCTGCTCGGGTACGTGAACTGAAAGGAAATACAGCAGCAAGAAGAGGGGCTCCTAAGAGAAATGCTGCTCCAGTTTCTATTGGGCAGTACCCCAGAGGCAGTAGAAGAGCTGATGTTATTCTTGACCACGATGAAGGGACCTCTACCTCTCATTTTCAAGAATTTGTGCATTTGCAAGAATTAAGTGGCAGACGCTCCAGCCAGGACTAGAGGGGCCCTGCCTCTGGCCAGGTAGAGGAGAGGGATAACTGGATTTATTGGACTGTGTGGATCCGATGGCCTGGAACATCAGAACCACAGGAATACAAAGCTTTAGTGGACACTGGCGCACAATGTACCTTAATGCCATCAGGCTACCAAGGGACAGAACTCACCTGTATCTCTGGAGTGACAGGGGGATCCCAACAACTATCTGTACTGGAAGCTGAAGTGAGTCTAACTGGGAATGAGTGGCAAAAGCATCCCATTGTGACTGGCCCAGAGGCTCCATGCATCCTTGGCATAGACTATCTCAAGAGAGGGTACTTCAAGGATCCAAAAGGATACCGGTGGGCTTTTGGCATAGCTGCTTTGAGCACAGAGAAGATTAGGCAGCTGTCTACCCTGCCTGGCCTTTCAGAAGACCCTTCTGTTGTAGGATTGCTGAAGGTTGAAGAACAACAGGTACCAATTGCTACCACAACGGTGCACCGACGGCAATATCGCACCAATCGAGACTCCCTGATTCCCATCCATGAGTTGGTTCACCGACTGGAGAGTCAGGGAGTAATCAGCAAGACTCGCTCACCCTTTAATAGTCCTATATGGCCAGTACAAAAGTCTAATGGCGAGTGGAGGCTAACAGTGGACTATCGAGGCCTGAATGAAGTCACGCCACCACTGAGTGCTGCAGTGCCAGACATGCTAGAACTTCAGTACGAACTAGAGTCAAAGGCAGCCAAGTGGTATGCCACAATTGATATTGCTAATGCATTTTTCTCCATCCCTTTAGCAGCAGCATGCAGGCCGCAGTTTGCTTTCACTTGGAGGGGCATCCAATACACCTGGAATCGGCTGCCCCAGGGGTGGAAACACAGCCCTACCATTTGCCATGGACTGATCCAGTCTGCACTGGAGCAAGGGGGAGCTCCTGAGCATCTTCAGTACATTGACGACATCCTCGTGTGGGGCAACACAGCAGAAGAAGTTTTTGAGAAAGGGAAGAAAATAATCCAAATTCTCCTGAAAGCTGGTTTTGCCATTAAAAAGAGCAAGGTCAAGGGGCCTACACAGGAAATCCAGTTCCTGGGGGTAAAATGGCAGGATGGACGTCGCCATATTCCAATGGATGTGATCAATAAAATAACAGCAATGTCTCCGCCAACTAGCAAAAAGGAAACGCAAGCTTTCCTAGGCCTCGTGGGATTCTGGAGAATGCATGTGCCAGGCTATAGTCAGCTTGTGAGTCCTCTATATCGAGTGACTCGAAAGAGAAACTATTTTGAGTGGGGCCCTGAGCAACAACAGGCATTTGAACAAATCAAACAAGAAATAGCTCGCGCAGTAGCCCTTGGGCCTGTCCGTACTGGACCAGCTGTGCAAAATATACTGTACACTGCAGCTGGGGAGCATGGGCTCACCTGGAGCCTTTGGCAGAAAACCCCAGAAGAAACTCGAGGTCGACCTCTGGGCTTCTGGAGTCGGGGCTATCGAGGATCAGAAGCCAATTACACCCCAACTGAAAAAGAAATACTCACAGCATATGAGGGTGTTCGAGCTGCTTCAGAAGTTGTGGGTACAGAGGCACAGCTCCTCTTGGCACCGCGGCTACCTGTGTTACACTGGATGTTCAAAGAGAAAATTCCCACTACACACCATGCAACTGATGCTACATGGAGTAAGTGGATAGCGTTAATTACACAGCGGGCTCGAATGGGAAAACCCAATCGCCCAGGAATCCTGGAAGAGATTATGGACTGGCCGGAAGGCAGAGATTTCGGAGTGCCAACAGAAGAGGTAACCCGTGCTGAAGAGGCACCACCATACAATGAGTTGCCAGAAGACAGAAAGCAGTATGCGTTGTTTACTGACGGATCCTGCCGTGTGATAGGGAGCCATCGGAAATGGAAAGCTGCTGTGTGGAATCCCATACGATGAGTTGTGGAAGCCATGGAAGGGGAAGGTGAGTCGAGTCAGTATGCAGAAGTAAAAGCCATACAACTAGCCCTAGATATCGCCGAAAGAGAAAATTGGCCAGTATTGTATCTTTATACTGACTCATGGATGGTGGCAAATGCTCTGTGGGGGTGGCTGCAGCAATGGAAAGAGAGCAACTGGCAGCGCAGAGGTAAGCCTATCTGGGCTGCTACCCTGTGGCAAGATATTGCTGCCCGGGTAGAAAACCTGGATGTTAAAGTACGTCATGTAGATGCCCACATGCCCAAGAGTCGCACTACTGAAGAACATCAGAACAACAAAGAAGTGGATCGAGCTTCGAAAATTGAAGTGGCTCAGGTGGACCTAGACTGGGAACGTAAGGGTGAGCTGTTTGTAGCTCGATGGGCCCATGAAACATCAGGACATCTGGGGAGGGATGCCACTTACAGATGGGCTCGTGATCGAGGGGTGGACTTGACCATTGAAGCCATCACACAGGTTACCCATGAGTGTGAGACCTGTGCTGCAATCAAGAAAGCCATGAAGGTAAAATCTCCCTGGAACAGGGGGAGATGGTTAGGGTTTCAATATGGTGAGGCCTGGCAAATTGACTATATCGGACCACTCCCAAAAACTCGCCAAGGCAAACGGTACATACTCACCATGGTAGAAGCAACTACTGGGTGGCTGGAAACATACCCTGTAAACCATGCCACAGCCCGAAACACTATCTTGGGCCTGGAAAGACAAGTATTGTGGCGTCATGGTACACCAGAGAGAATTGAGTCTGACAATGGGAGTCATTTCCGAAACAATCTTGTTACCTCCTGGGCAAAGAGGCATGGTATTGAGTGGGTGTACCACATCCCTTACCACCCACAAGCCTCTGGGAAGGTTGAGAGGTACAATGGACTGTTAAAGACTATGTTACGAGCATTAGGTGCTGGGACGTGGAAACAATGGGACACAAATCTACCAGAAGCCACTTGGCTAGTTAACAATAGGGGGTCTGACAGCCGTGCTGGTCCTGCCGAAACAAAACCCCTACACACTGTGAAAGGAGCTAAGGTTCCCGTAGTGCATATAGGAAGGTGGATGGGAAAGGCAGTGTGGGTTGCTCCTGCCTCGGGAAAAGGCAAACCCACTCGTGGGATTGTCTTCGCCCAAGGACCAGGGTATACCTGGTGGGTCATGCAAAAGAATGGGGATATCAAGTGTGTGCCTCAAGGAGATTTGACATTGAGAGAAAACTAATCTATAATCTAAGTTATATGTTGTAGGAAGATGCTGTAGGATCAACGACAGGTCAACTTTGCAAGGAGCCGGGCAGTGCAACAAGGACTTGAGCTAAGCTGGTGCTGGTGTCCAGACATCCAACTCCGCCTGCCTTGAGTGGCCACTTTGGCAGATGAAGACCTAATCATCAACAGTTCTTATGAACATTTTCCAAGAAAGACCTATGGAATGAAAAGATACATCTGCCTATTAATCCTGTCCTGTTAAATCCTTGTCCTGTTAAAGGACAAGGGATAATGATGAGAATGCTTGTATGCTAAAGTATGGGGATCTGAGTGTGACACAAATGTTATGGAATAAGGGGTGGAAGTTGTACTGGGTCTGGCTGGAATGTTAACTTTCCCGGCAGCAGCCCATTCAGTGCCGTACTCTGTACTTGTAGCTGGAACAGCAGTGTTATCACACCAGTGTTGTGTCTACTGCTGAGCAGCAGTGGCACAGCATTGGGCCTTTCTCTAACCCTCCTAGGGGGTGGGCAAAAAAGTGAGGAGAGAAACATCACTAGGGCAGCTGACCTAAACCAATCAAAGGGATATTCCATACCATGTGGTGTCACACTCAGCAATAAAAGGTGGAAACAGGAAGAAGAGGGGAGGGGTGGGCTCTCGTTGAGAAGACGTCGGTCCTCCTCTCGAACACCGGCTGCGTGCGTTGAGGCCTTGCTTCGAGGACGTGGTCAATCATCGCTCATTTGTGGGAAGTAGAGAGTAATTTCTTTCCTCTGCACTTCCATATAGCTTTCATTTATTTTGTTTGTTTGTTTTCCTCCCTTTTTCCCCTTTCCCTTTTATTTCCCCTTAGTTAAATTGTTTAGTTCATGGTAGTCTTTATTTAATTATTATAATTATTTCCCTTAAATTAAATTATCCTTATCTCAACCCGTGAGTTGTTCTTTGCTTTACTTCTCCCCCTCCTTATCTAAAGGAGGGGGAGTGAGAGAGCGGTTGTGGGGTTTAGCTGCCCAGCACGGTAAAACCACCACAGACTCTATTCTTTCTGGGGTACCATGTCGCCATAGGACTTGCTTTTCAAGGCCCAGGATAGTGTTCCGGGCGGTGGCATGAGGCACAGGATATGTTTCCAGCCATCCGGTGGTTGCTTCCACCATTGTAAGTACGTGGCGCTTGCCATTGCGAGTTTGAGGGAGTGTGATGTAATCAATCTGCCAGGCCTCTCCATATTTATATTTCAGCCATCGTCCTCCATACCAAAGAGGCTTTGACCGTTTGGCTTGCTTGATTGCAGCACACGTTTCACAGTCATGAATAACCTGTGCTATAGCGTCCATGGTCAGGTCCACCCCTCGATCACGAGCCCATCTGTATGTTGCATCTCTACCTTGATGGCCTGAGGTGTCATGGGCCCATCGGGCTATAAATAATTCACCTTTATGCTGCCAATCCAGGTCCACCTGAGCTACTTCAATCTTAGCAGCCTGATCCACCTGCTGGTTGTTCTGATGTTCTTCAGTAGCCCGATTCTTGGGCACATGAGCATCTACGTGGCGTACTTTCACAGCCAGGTTCTCTACCCGAGCAGCAATGTCTTGCCACAAAGCAGCAGCCCAGATGGGTTTGCCCCTACGCTGCCAGTTGTTTTGCTTCCATTGCTGTAACCCCACAGGGCATTTGCTACCATCCATGAATCGGTGTAGAGATAGAGAACTGGCCATTTTTCTCGTTCAGCAATGTCTAAAGCCAGCTGAATGGCCTTCACTTCTGCAAACTGACTCGATTCACCTTCTCCCTCAGCAGCTTCTGCAACTCGTCGTGTAGGACTCCATACAGCAGCCTTCCATCTCCGATGCTTCCCCGCAATACGACAGGACCCATCAGTGAACAGGGCATATTTCTTCTCATTCTCTGGTAACTGGTTGTACAGTGGGGCTTCTTCAGCACGACCCACCTCCTCCTCTGATGATATCCCAAAGTATTTGCCTTCTGGCCAGTCCATAATCACTTCCAATATTCCTGGGCGATTGGGGTTTCCTATTCGAGCCTGCTGAGTGATCAGTGCAACCCACTTGCTCCACGTAGCATCAGTTGCATGATGCGTAGAAGAGACCCTTCCCTTGAACATCCAGCCTAGTACCAGCAATCGGGGTGCTAGGAGGAGCTGCGCTTCAGTACCGACCACCTCTGAAGCAGATCGAACTCCTTCATATGCTGCCAATATCTCCTTTTCAGTTGGAGTATAGCGGGCCTCAGATCCTCTGTATCCCCGACTCCAAAACCCCAGGGGCCGACCTCGAGTTTCCCCAGGTTCTTTCTGCCAGAGGCTCCAGGTGGAGCCGTTCTCCCCGGCTGCAGTGTAGAGCACATTCTTTACATCTGGTCCTGTTCGAACTGGCCCAAGGGCTACTGCATGGACTATTTCCTGCTTGATTTGTTCAAAAGGCTTGTCGTTGCTCAGGGCCCCATTCAAACTCATTCTTCTTACGGGTTACTTGGTAGAGCGGGTTTACAATCAGACTGTAATTTGGGATGTGCATTCTCCAAAACCCCACAACACCTAGGAAAGTCTGTGTTTCTTTTTTGTTAGTTGGTGGAGACATAGCTGTTATTTTGTTGATCACATCCATTGGGATTTGACGACGTCCATCTTGCCATTTTATTCCTAAAAACTGGATCTCTCGTGCAGGTCCTTTGACTTTATTTTTTTTTATGGCAAAACCGGCTTTCAGAAGGATTTGGACTATTTTCTTCCCTTTCTCAAAAACTTCCTCTGCTGTGTCACCCCACACAATAATGTCATCGATGTACTGCAGGTGTTCAGGAGCTTCCCCCTGCTCTAGCGCAGACTGGATCAGCCCATGGCAAATGGTAGGGCTGTGTTTCCACCCCTGGGGCAGCCGATTCCAGGTATATTGGACTCCCCTCCAAGTGAAGGCAAATTGTGGCCTGCACTCTGCTGCTAGAGGGATGGAGAAAAATGCATTAGCGATATCAATTGTGGCGTACCACTTGGCTGCCTTCGATTCAAGTTCGTACTGAAGTTCCAGCATGTCCGGCACTGCAGCACTCAGTGGTGGCGTCACTTCGTTCAGGCCACGATAGTCCACTGTTAGTCTCCACTCGCCATTAGACTTTCGCACTGGCCATATGGGACTATTGAAAGGTGAATGAGTCTTGCTGATCACTCCTTGGCTCTCCAATTGACGAATTAGCTTATGGATGGGAATCAGGGAGTCTCGGTTAGTGCGATATTGCTGCCGGTGCACAGTTGTGGTAGCGATTGGCACTCGCTGTTCTTTGACCCTCAGCAGCCCCACAACAGAGGGGTCCTCTGAGAGACCAGGCAAGGTAGACAATTGTTTAATGCCCTCTGTCTCTAAGGCAGCTATACCAAAAGCCCACCGGAACCCTTTTGGGTCCTTGCAATATCCTCTTCTGAGATAGTCTATGCCAAGGATACATGGAGCATCTGGGCCAGTCACAATGCGGTGCTTTTCCCACTCATTCCCAGTCAGACTCACTTCAGCCTCCAATACAGTCAACTGCTGAGATCCCCCTGTCACTCCACAAATACAGATGGGCTCTGGTCCTTTATATCTCGATGGCATTATAGTACATTGTGCACCGGTGTCTACTAAAGCCTTATACTTCTGTGCTTGAAGGACTGTCTGCTGGAAGTTGGAGCAGCAAACTTTTCAGAGAATCCCTTTTTCCGGATTGTTTTCTTTTGCAACTCACGTACCCATGCCTCTAGGGTCGCAGTAGATTTTCCATCCCATTTTCTCATGTCCTCTCCATGGTCTCGTAAGTAAAACCACAGGGTGGCACGGGGTGAGTACCCACCATATTGTCTTCCTTGTGTGGATGAACGCCTACCCCTGATAGCTGAGACACTGCTTTGTACAGGTGCGGAGGAGAATAATCTCTCTTCAAGTTGGTGAACCTTTTCAGAAAGTTTCTCCCAAGTGTTCTCTTTTGGTTGGTGGACACTGGTTGGTTCAGGTGGGGAGGATGATAGATTCTCTTCAAGTTGGTGAACCTTTTTCTCAAGCATTCTGCCAGTTTTTGAGGATTTTGCAGTTGTTCAGGGGTGAATTTGCAAAACACTGGGGGTGCCAACTGCTCTAGATGCCTGCCCATATCCTCCCATACTCCCTGCCACCCACAACCTTTGGCCCCACGTTGGGCGCCAAAAAGACTGTCGTGGTTTAACCCGGCCGGCAGCTAAACACCACGCAGCCGTTTGCTCACCCTCCCCCCTCCCTCTCTGGGACGGGGGAGAGAAATGGAAAGTGAAGCCCGTGAGTTGAGATAAAGACAGTTTAATAAGACAGGAAAATAATAATAACAAAATAATAATAATAATAATAATAACAATAATAATAATAATAATAATAATACAATGGTGATAATAGGAAAGTAATAATAATATGTACAAACAAGTGATGCACAATGCAATTGCTCACCACCCGCTGACCGATGCCCAGCCTAACCCCGAGCAGTCCGGCCCCCTCCCCCCGGCTAGCCACCCCTATATATTGTTTAGCATGACGTCGGATGGTATGGAATACCCCTTTGGCTAGTTTGGGTCACCTGTCCTGGGTCTGTCCCCTCCCAGCTCTTACTGCACCCCCAGCCTGCCTGTTGGCAGGGCAGAGCGAAAGGCTGAGATGTCCTTGGCTTGGTGTAAGCACTGCTCTGCAACAATTAAAACATCGGGGTGTTATCAGCACTCTTCTCATCCTAAGCCAAAACATAGCATTCCACCAGCTACTAGGAAGAAAATTAATTCTGTTCTAACTGAAACCAGGACATTATGGTTCCCTCTGCAGACAGATTTTGCAGCATGTGTGAAAAGGTTTGCTGGGCATTTCTTTCCTATTCTCCACTGGCCCAAGTGGTTCAAAGACACAGTGAGAATCCATCCCTGTTCTTAAGTGGAACTCAAACCCAGAAAATGCCTTTGGCCCTGCCATTCGGGTGTGTGCCACATTATATTACTAAAAATTCACACATTGTATTTGAGAAGAGCTAAGCTTTGTGATGTTGTTCACAGATGTTATCTATTACCAATGGCCTTTACCAATTATAACTGCCAGACCCCTAATCCTGAAGAAAGAGTTCACTTTCTCAGCAAAGGTGAAACTTCCCCTACTACTCTTCCCTATTTTGTATCTTTACAATATATAAAGTGCTTTGGTATCATTGTGGAAGAAAACCTTCATGCAGTATAACCATATTAACTTGTAAAGCAAACATGGGAAAAAAGAAAAGAAAAAAAAAGGAAAGAAACCCATTGGCCATAAACAAGCTGTTTGCAATTTGTCATATGCAATCTATGCACTGTATATTATTCAAGACAGCGAGATATGGTGGTTTGTTTTATACTGATGGGCACTGTTGCCAGGGATTCCATCTCAGTATAGATGTTCGTAATATACATCGTGTCAGTCTCTTCAATCAGCCATTGGTAATAGGGTTTGAAAGGCATATAGCGACAGTATAAATGCATATGGTATATCTGAGTACTTTGTTAGAAGGCTGATGGGTCCCAGATGCTTAGGATGCTACAAGAGCTCCCATACAACCTTTACCAACTCTGTCTCACAAACTGAAAATATCAGGGACTAGCCATACTGGGCCCTCTTTACTATCAGTGGAGAAAAATCCAGAGGGCAATTCATCTGACCTGCCTTTGACCTTTACCTTAGAATGGGATGAACTGCTTTCTGTATTTCTCTCCACTGACTATAAAAACAAGCCTCATGTAATTAGCTCAACAGTTAGAGCTCAGTTTAATTGCTTAAACATATAGGCCCTGGGCTATTCTGGCTGACCTCTAGCTTCTGTGTGCAGCATCCCTTTGATCCTATATCATATCTGCCAGCCATTTTAGCTGTCTGAGATAGTCTAGAACATCTCAAATGGCACTAGATACTTGTACACTAGCAGCTGAAAGTCCTAGCGCTTACCTAGGTTAAGCTTAGCATCTTGAGTTGTGTGAGTAGAACACAAACAGGCAATTAGTAACATTTGGTAGGGCATGGCATTGGACATTCAGTGGCTGATGCAGAAAGGAAGGCACTTCACTGGAATCCTGTGCTGTACAGGCTAGCTCTGTATGGATGTCTTCAAAATGCAAGGGCAGTTCAAGTGTTGTAAGACTTCTATTTCAGGCAACTGACTCAAGCCACTAGACATCTAAATTTAGGTGTTTACATATGATCTAGGTGTCCAAGCTTGGAGAGCAATTGGTTGACCAAATAAAGACATTTGCCTCATCTCTTTCTAAACCACTAATTGTATTGACTAGATCTCTACATCTCTACAGAGATGTAATGGGAACCTGGTCATTTATCTGGTCATTTATCTCACATGCAAACATCTAAAATTAGAAGTCTTCATCACAGAGCCAAATCGCACCACTAACTTTTAGATTCCTAATTAAGATAAATAAATTGAAAACTACAGGACTTTTGTACTATTTTTGAGCCTTCATATGCTTTCATCTACCCTTAAATGGAAAGTGTAGATGACTGTTATAAATGAAGTCTCAACTCAATCTGAATTTCATAATATTCATAAAAGAAATACTCATAAAAGGTATAAAAGGCCAGTAAACAGTACTGGGTGTGCGGGGAGTCTACGCTCCACCAACATGCACACACAAACATCAAACATTCTAAATATACCAAAAATTGCTTTTACATACTAAACTCAAGTACGCCTACACATATGTACAATCAGAAAAGGCAACAAACAATCCTTTAAGTTCCAAGACTTAACAGTCTCCATTTTCCATTCCTTTTGAACAATATGTCTTGCTTTAAGTTGTCAAGCAACTCGTTCTTCAGGCCTTATGTATCTCATTCTTCCTGGATCGAAGTAAAGCATATCCATCTCCTTTTCAAGGCCAATAGGGCCTGGGTCAAAAGGCACATTCAGGTCAGCAGGGGGCATAACAGCAAAAGCCTTCGATGGCTGTAGCAGCAGAAGGGCTGATGGTGTAGCAGTTGGATCAGTAAAGGAGCCCGCAGCTCCCTCACTGTCTGGCAAGCCACACGTTTCTGACTGTGGTCCCACATGGCTCTTTAAGGCCTCAGAGACTGCTCGCCAGGTGCTGAGCAATCCCACTGCAACCTTGTCCTTTTTAGTTGCAGAGTCCCACACCTTGACCTCAGTTTGGTCCCATATTTCAGAATCATAAACTGTCCGATTGTTAATAAGGAGAATAAGCTGTAAGGTTACCAGGACAGTCTTTGTTCCTAAGGACGTATGATTCCCCATAATGCGCAGCTGTTTACCAGCGAGGGGCAGTTGTGTGCACGGGTCCGCTTCTCTCAGCTTGAGCTTCTTTCCAGCTCCTGTGTGCCTATTTCCAGTGACTTTCAGTACGAGCTTCTTTGAGCAGTTTGCTGAGTTTGGCTGAACCTATCTTCATGAGGCAATCAAAGTGCCTGTTCCAGTCCTGGTCTCCATTCCGCTAGCCTGTTCCTCTTCACTCCTTTTTCCTGTTTCTTTATTGATGACATAACTTCATCGTGTTGCCTTCTTTTATCTTGAGGGCAGGCTCCCCTCTTATACCCTTCTCCCCACAGCAGTTCTTTTCAAAACAACTTTTAATTGGTCAAACAACTTTGAATGTAACAACAACAGCAAACACCCAGAAACTTCCATGCCTTAATGGCTGGAGAACAAGAAACCATCTGGAGAAGAAGAAACCCCAGACTGCATGGCATCTCCTGAGTAACCCTTCTTTGTTCCCTCTAAACTCTTTTACATTCCTGATGGCCTCATCGTTAAGAGTCTGATGTTATCATCAACCATGGGGCTTTCCGACCCCCATGGTCACACTCTCAAATCTCCCCCTTCTTTATTAATATCAACCATTTTCTTGACACGAATTTCCACTCCATATATAACATGACCATATTGCCTTCTGCCCAGAACTTTGATCAAATGCAGGAATCATAAAAAATCAGGAACAGTTCCTGGACTTCCCTGAAAAAGAAAATAGCAGTTGCAGGTTTAAAGATGTTTGCTTTGTCATTCTGAATGGTCATAGAATATCAGTTAAAATTTCAAAATGTGGATTGTTTTGTTGCCTCCTCAGCAGTGACTCAGTGACAGAAGTAATAAGAAAGAGTTACAGAACAAGTAGCAATGGTGGCTCATTTATTCCACCCAGCTACCAGTACCAGCCAAGACAGCTGAGGATTTGGATAACTTTACTATCAGGGGTTCATGCCAACACTTAGAAAAACTGCTGACCTTGAGCAACGGCATCTGAATCAAATCTGTTTTGGCTGATCTGGCATACAAAGTGAGCAAATGTAATTTTAATTTCTCTGCAGTTCTCTATGTGGACTTTGTCTTTTTTAAAATGTTTCCTAATTCTTTTGTATTATTGTTTTAAGAAATACCAGGAGATCATTTGTTTTCTTATTAAATAAAGGAGGTACAAAGGGTTAACTACTGAGACATGGGGTTAGAAATTATTTTGTGTTCAAAGTATTTGTGTAAGTGTATGTGTTTGAAACAAAGTGGAATGAGTCACTCCACGAAGAACACAGTCAGAGACAACACTTGTTTGGTTGGTTATCATTCTAAATTATATATTCTTGTGATATGAACAAGAAGTGCAAGGGGCCTCTCTGTGTGATTGAGTGATTGTGCTGTGTGAGTGAGACGCAGCATCGCTGCAAAGCAAGTGTGGAGTTCAGATCCGTGGTTTTGTATTCTCCGCGAGAGGAGTGGCCGGAGACGAATGAAGTGCTTGACAGACTGAAAAGAAGTGCTGTTTTATCCAAGTTTTGATTGGTGGTGCCCAACATATGTGCCCAGCGATCTTGTGATCCTATTTTTGCTCTTAAATGTTTTGAGTGTGACAAGAAGAAAGGCGGGAGCATTATCTAAGTAAGAGTTTAGACGTTTTGGTATATTCGCTGTGTTGTCTGGCCAGTTTCTCAAGTATTGCGGGGAAGGGGGCTGACATTATCAAAGTGGCAGAAAGGAGAGAGTCACTTCTTTGGTGGTTTGGGCTTGAGCCCTGGGACTTTGGTAAGAAGGGGGAGAGTGAATTTATTTAGGCATCATACACAAGAGTGATTCATTGTTTTGTATGGGCTTACTAACAAAGTGCATGAGAAGAATTGGCATTCGGCTTGAAATTTGGTCCTGTTGAAATGTAAATTTTGTGGAAAAGGTGGTAATGTTTGTCTAGAAGATGGAAGGCTGAGTGCTTCAGGTGTTTTCCTGAAGTCCTGTGGATTTGTGATTGGAACGGGGCTCATTAATAATCTGAAATAGTAAAGTTTGTATGTGGGAAGAAGAGTTTAATCCCAGTGAATTGGGACATTGGGGAAGAAGATTAGGAAAAGAAAGTAAAAACCTGCAATAAAAAGGTTTGCATGGAAATTGAAATGTAATATATGGAGTAATAATTCGTGACAAGAAGATGGTTGATATTAATAAAGAAGGGGGAGATTTGGGAGTGTGGCCATGGGGGTCGGAAAGCCCCATGGTTGATGATAACATCAGACTCTTAATGATGAGGCCATCAGGAATGTAAAAGAGTTTAGAGGGAACAAAGAAGGGTTACTCAGGAGATGCCATGCAGTCTCGGGTTGCTTGTTCTCCAGCCATTAAGGCATGGAAGTTTCTGGGTGTTTGCTGTTGCCGGGCAAAGTTGTTTGACCAATTAAAAGTTGTTTTTGAAAAGTACTGCTGTGGGGTGAAGGGTATAGGAGGGGATCCTGTCCTCAAGACAAAAAAGGCAACACGATATAATGAAGTTATGTCATCAATAAAGAAGTACAAAAAAGGAATGAATAGGGACAGGCTAGCAGAACAGAGACCAGGAGGGGAACAGGCGCATTGATCACCTCATGAAGATAGGATCGGCCAAACTCAGCAAACTACTCAGAGAAGCTCGTACAGAAAGTCGCTGGAAGTAGTCGCACTGGAGATGGGAAGAAGCTCAAGCTGAGAGAAGCAGACCCGCGCACACAACTGCCCTTCGTTGGTAAGCAGTTGCGCATAATGGGGAATCATACGTCCTTAGGAACAAAGACTGTCCTGGTAACCTTACAGCTTATTCTCCTTATTAACAATCGGACAGTTTATGATTCTGAAATATGGGACCAAACTGAGGTCAAGGTGTGGGACTCTGCAACTAAAAAGGACAAGGTTGCAGTGGGATTGCTCGACACCTGGCCTTAAAGAGCTATGTGGGACCACAGTCAGAAATGTGTGGTTTGCCAGACAGTGAGGGAACTGCGGGGTTGTTTACTGAATGATAGACTTAAAGGATCCAACTGCTACGCCATCAGCCCCTCCGCTGCTACTGCCATCGAAGGCTTTTGCTGTTATGCCCCCTGCTGACCTGGATGTGCCTTTTGACCCAGGACCTAATAGCCTTGAAAAGGAGATGGATATGTTTTTCTTCAATCTGTGAAGAATAGGATATATAAGGCCCGAAGGCCAAGATGCTTGACAACTTAAAGCGAGACATATTGTTCACACGACTAGCCCTGGAATTCTCTAGTGTCTGTAATCAAGAAAATGAATGGAAAATTGACACTGTTAAGTCATGGAAGATATGGGAGCACTTCAGTCAGGATTACCAACTCAAACTATGCTCCCCCAGACATGGACATTAATCCTCATGAAGATAGGTTTGGCCAAACTCTGTATATTTAGATAGTTTGATGTTCGCGTGTGTGTGTTGGTAGAGCATAGACTCCCCAAGCACCCAGCACTGTTTACTTGACCTTTTCTGATTGTACATATGCATAGGCATACTTGGGTTTAGTATGTTCGTTTGTGCATGTTGGTAGAGCATAAACTCACCGCACACCCAGTGCTGTTTACTTGCCTTTTATAAATATTACTAAATTCAGACTGAGTTGTATCTTCATTTATAACAGAAACAAGAGACAGTATCTAATAAGGAATAGTAATAAATTAATAAAAGGGAATGGGAAATCAAGGAAATGAGTAATATCCAAAGCATATTGGCACATTGGAAGGATATTGTTAGAACTGGGGGCACAGAAAGTAAGGAGTTTCACCAAGTTTTGCAATCAATAGTGGCCACTATATAAGCTAAATGGACACTTTATGGATCAACCGACTACAACACTATCTTGCAATTAATGTTGTTTTTGAGGAGAGAAGGAAAATGGGATCAAATGTTGTATACTGATAAGCTGTTTCATCATTTTAGAGGGAAAAGGTATGGAATTAAGTTGGCCCCTTGTTGAGGGATTTTTGAAACAGCAAAAATCCCATGGCTTGCTGCAGCTGAGCAAACCAAGCAACTAGGACGACTATGAGAAGTTCCCATGACAGTGTTCCCACATCGCCCAATTGAGGAATTCAGAAAAATATTGTTGCCAGCAGCTGGCTTCAAGGAAGGGATCTAAGTGACTGCTAATCACAAGGGGGTTGTTTTCTTGCAGATGGGGTTGTTTTCTTGCAGTTGTTTGAGTGCTTTTGACCAATAATCTTGTGTGAGACACTATCCGTCCCTGTTAAGTTCACTATAAAAGTCAGGCTATTCGGGTAGCAAAGAGAGAGCATGATCTGACCATACTGGTGTCTGTCGTGTTTTCGGCCGTTCTTCCTGCAACATATGGCGCCCAAACAGGCTGAGACCCGGACACGCTGAGAGACCTGAGAGACGCTGAGAGACGCTGAGAGACCTGAGAGACCCGAGAGACCTGAGAGACACTGAGAGACCTGAGAGACACTGAGAGACCTGAGAGACGCTGAGAGACTCTGAGCACAGACTCAAAGAGAGAGATCGTGGTGAGATGTGGAGATTGATAGAGATCGCGGTGAGACGCGGAGATTGATACAGATCGCGGTGAGACGCGGAGATTGATTGATACAGATCGCAGTGAGACACGGAGATTGATCGATAGAGATCGTGGTGAGATGCGGAGATTGATAGAGATCGCAGTGAGCTGCGGAGATTGATTGATTGATAGAGATCGCGGTGAGACGTGGGAACAGAGGAATCGTGGTGAGACACGGAAAAGTGACGTATTGCGATGAGGCGCAGGACATCCGGAGTCGAGATGCTACAGGAGATCGGAGGCGTCCATGGAAACGGCAGCTGGCTATGGCGGCAGTGCAAGCTTTCTCAGTACCGTCTGGGACTGACAGACCGCCGAGTACAAAACCTGAGACCTCAGGAATGCAGCTGACACGATCTTTATCGTCGGTTCCTGCACCCACCCCAGTTCGGGGTATGTCCTCTCCAATAAATCAATCGGAGGCAGAAATAACTGAGGGACTATTGGAGCAGAGTGCTAATGGGGAGTGGGGGCTGCCCTCCTCACCCTCCGTACTGGAAAATCTTGATAAAGCTGTGCTGCCAGCATCTGCACCACTTCCAGGCAGCAATAAATCCACTTGGGACGGTTTGCCAATGAGAGGTGCAGCAGCAGCTTGCGAAAATCGACCTTCACTGGAGGAGTTGTTCCAAGAACTGCTAGTGAAATTCCAGAACTTAAAAATTACAGATTCAGTGGAGCTTCCTCTCTCGTCTGCCCCACCAGAGCCGACTCCCTCATTATCCGTCACTACAACACCGTCAGCACCAAGGAGGGTGTCCTGGTTTCAGTTAGCACAGAATTAATTTTCTTCCTAGTAGCTGGTGGAATGCTGTGTTTTGGCTTAGAATGAGAAGAGTGCTGATAACACCCCGATGCTTTAATTGTTGCAGAGCAGTGCTTATACTAAGCCAAGGACATCTCAGCCTTTGCTCTGTCCTGCCAACGGGCAGGCTGGGGGGTGCAGTAAGAGCTGGGAGGGGACAGACCCAGGACAGGTGACCCAAACTAGCCAAAGGGGTATTCCATACCATCTGACGTCATGCTAAACAATATATAGGGGTGGCTAGCCGGGGGGAGGGGGCCGGACTGCTCGGGGTTAGGCTGGGCATCGGTCAGCGGGTGGTGAGCAATTGCATTGTGCATCACTTGTTTGTACACACTATTATTACTTTCGTATTATCACCATTGTATCATCATTATTATTATTGTTATTATTATTTTTGTTATTTTTTTTTTCCTGTCTTATTAAACTGTCTTTATCTCAACTCACGGGCTTCACTTTCCATTTCTCTCCCCCGTCCCAGAGAGGGAGGGGGGAGGGTGAGCGAACGGCTGCGTGGTGTTTAGCTGCCGGTCGGGTTAAACCACGACAGTCTTTTTGGCGCCCAACGTGGGGCCCGAAAGGTTGAGATAACGGCAGATCTGATCAGAGTGTGTTAAACTAAAATTGGTGTAAGGATTAGACCTGCTTAATAGTCACTTGTCATGATGCTGATTGCTTTAATCACAACTCTGCTGCGCCTGTTTTCCAAATTGAGTATTATAGTACATTATTTTCCGTATTTGCTCTCTGTAGTGTTGTTTCTCCTCTCCGGGCCCTGGTTTCAGACCATTATGGTACTAAGTGTTATAGCAATGGCTTATGAGACGATAAGATATCTGGTCATGACTCTAACTTGGTATTTATACTCAGTAACATCGTGGACTCTGTACTTTGGAAACAGCATCTTGGGAACTATTAGCAATTATACCTATTGTTTTTCTCCATTAGAGAGTCAATCTGTGGAGGGGAAAGGGGAGGATATTTTTCCTTACTTGCTTACTCTCCCTTTCTCCTTCACCACCCCTGTATCCTCCTGGGTCACTCTGCCTTCCTCCTTCACCACCCTCTTATCCCCTGAGCTTGTCACAATAGCTCTCCAAGATATTGAATATTTCTGGAATACTCAGAATACCATAGTCTTGTTGTTCTGCCTCATGAATGCACTTCAGGTTCTGCTTAAAGTTAAACAACTACTTATGAAGCTCATCCGGAGATCTGCCCGGAGGCAGTATAGTTGTGGGTGGCAGGGAGTATGGGTGGATATGGGCAGGCATCTAGAGCAGTTGGCACCCCCAGTGTGTTGGAAATTCACCCCTGAACAATGGCAAAATCCTCAAAAACTGGCAGAATGCTTGAAAAAAAGGTGTAATGATTCTGGCAGTTCCAAAGTAACACAAATCATTGTAACGTGCTGGGGCCTGGCTCATGCCTATCGAGCTGCCATTGATACTGCTGTCAACTTAGTGACAGACCCTGCGGCCACTCCAAACCCTGTGACAGATCCAACGGCCACTGTGACCCCTACAGTGGATTCTGCAGCCGCTCCAGTCCCAGCTCCTGCAGCCGCTCCAGTCCCAGCTCCTGCAGCCGCTCCAGCTCCAGCTCCTGCAACTGCTCCAGTCCCAGCTCCTGAAGCTGCTCCAGCTCCAGCTCCTGCAGCTGCTCCAGTCCCAGTTCCTGCAGTCGCTCCAGTCCCAGCTCCTGCAGCTGCTCCAGTCCCAGTTCCTGCAGCCGCTCCAGTCCCAGCTCCTGCAGCCGCTCCAGCTCCAGCTCCTGCAACTGCTCCAGTCCCAGCTCCTGAAGCTGCTCCAGCTCCAGCTCCTGCAGCTGCTCCAGTCCCAGTTCCTGCAGTCGCTCCAGTTCCAGCTCCGGCCGCTACTCCAGTCCCAGTTCCTGCAACTGCTCCAGTCCCAGCTCCTGAAGCCGCTCCAGCTCCAGCTCCTGAAGCCGCTCCAGCTCCAGCTCCTACTGCTGCTCCAGTCCCAGCTCCTGCAACTGCTCCAGCTCCAGCTCCTACTGCTGCTCCAGTCCCAGCTCCTGCAACTGCTCCAGCTCCAACTCCAGCTTCTGTAGCCGCTACAGCTCCGGTTCCTGCAACTGCTCCAGCTCCTGTAGCCGCTCCAGCTCCTGTGGCCGTGTCAGAGAAACGAGCTGTAGCAGTGCAAGTTGACCCTGCAGAGGGCATTCCAACCCCTGTGGCAGACCCTGTAACAAAGTCAGAGAAACGAGCAGTAGCAGTGCAAGCTGCCCCTGTAGAGAAGGTGAAAATATGGTATAGAAATTCAAGTCGTTTAGAACGCAGAGAGTCTTCTGCCAATCCAGGTAAGGCTTCTGCCAAAACTAAGTATAGAGATGACGAAGATGATGACGACGCTGGGCCGTCAAGGATTCAGGAGGAGGAAGATGAGGATGCCGAAAGAGCAACAGTAACTACCCGAAGCCTAAACGAGCGCGAGCTACGAGATGTGCGAAAAGATTTTGGTCGCTGTATAGGTGAGCAGCTTGTCACCTGGCTGCTCCGGTGCTGGGACTCTGGAGCCAATTGTGTGGAATTAGACGGCAGGGAAGCCAAGCGGCTGGGATCCCTTGCTCGAGACGCCGGCATTGACAAAGCAATTGCAGATGGAGCACGACCCACCAGCCTCTGGAGGCGTCTCCTCTCAGCTGTGAGGGAAAGGTATCCCTTCAAGGAAGATATTTTATGTCTACCAGGCAAGTGGACCACTATGGAGAAGGGAATCCAGTACCTGAGGGAATTAGCCGTACGGGAAGTGATTTATGAGGATCCAGACCTCAAACAAACATCCACAGATCCAGATGAAGTCAAGTGTACACGACCCATGTGGCGGAAGTTTGTACGGAGTGCACCATCATCATATGCCAGCTCATTGGCAATAATGGCCTGGAAAGAGGATGAGGAACCCACAGTGGGTGAAGCGGCTAAACAACTCCGGCAGTACGAAGAAAGTCTCTCCTCTTCCTTACAGGCCTGCGTCTCAGCTGTGGAGAAACTTTCTGAAAAGGTTCACCAACTTGAAGAGAATCTATTGTCCTCCCCACCTGAACCAACCAGTGCCCACCGACCAAAGGAGAACACTTGGGAGAAACTTTCTGAAAAGGTTCACCAACTTGAAGAGAGATTATTCTCCTTCGCACCTGTACAAAGCAGTGTCTCAGCTGTCAGGGGTAGGCGTTCACCCACACAAGGAAGACGATATGGTGGGTACTCACCCCGTGCCACCCTGTGGTTTTACTTACGAGACCATGGAGAGGACATGAGAAAGTGGGATGGAAAATCTACTGCGACCCTAGAGGCACGGGTACGTGAGTTGCAAAAGAAAACAATCAGGAAAAAGGGATTCTCCGAAAAGTTTGCTGCTCCAACTTCCAGCAGACAGTCCTTCAAACACAGAAACGAGGAAGATTCTGACCAGGATTAGGGGGGCCCTGCCTCCAGCCAGGGGGAGGAAAGGGACAATCGAGTTTATTGGACTGTGTGGATTCGATGGCCTGGCACATCACGCGCACAGAAGTATAAGGCTTTAGTAGACACCGGTGCACAATGTACTATAATGCCATCGAGCTATAAAGGACCAGAGCCCATCTATATTTGTGGAGTGACAGGGGGATCTCAGCAGTTGACTGTATTGGAGGCTGAAGTGAGTCTGACTGGGAATGAGTGGGAAAAGCACCGCATTGTGACTGGTCCGGATGCTCCATGTATCCTTGGCATAGACTATCTTAGAAGAGGATACTGCAAGGACCCAAAAGGGTTCCGGTGGGCTTTTGGTATTGCTGCCTTAGAGACAGAGGGCATTAAACAATTATCTACCTTGCCTGGTCTCTCAGAGGACCCCTCTGTTGTGGGGTTGCTGAGGGTCGAAGAACAGCAAGTGCCAATTGCTACCACAACTGTGCACCGGCGGCAATATCGCACCAACCGAGACTCCCTGATTCCCATCCATAAGCTAATTCGTCAATTGGAGAGCCAAGGAGTGATCAGCAAGACTCATTCACCTTTCAATAGTCCCATATGGCCAGTGCGAAAGTCTAATGGCGAGTGGAGACTAACAGTGGACTATCGCGGCCTGAACGAAGTCACGCCACCACTGAGTGCTGCAGTGCCGGACATGCTGGAACTTCAGTATGAACTTGAATCGAAGGCAGCCAAGTGGTACGCCACAATTGATATCGCTAATGCATTTTTCTCCATCCCTCTAGCAGCAGAGTGCAGGCCACAATTTGCCTTCACTTGGAGGGGAGTCCAATATACTTGGAATAGGCTGCCCCAGGGGTGGAAACACAGCCCTACCATTTGCCATGGGCTGATCCAGTCTGCACTAGAGCAGGGGGAAGCTCCTGAACACCTGCAGTACATCGATGACATTATTGTGTGGGGTGACACAGCAGAGGAAGTTTTCGAGAAAGGGAAGAAAATAGTCCAAATCCTTCTGAAAGCCGGTTTTGCCATAAAACAAAATAAAGTCAAAGGACCTGCACGGGAGATCCAGTTTTTAGGAATAAAATGGCAAGATGGACGTCGTCAAATCCCAATGGATGTGATCAACAAAATAACAGCTATGTCTCCACCAACTAACAAAAAAGAAACACAGACTTTCCTAGGTGTTGTGGGGTTTTGGAGAATGCACATCCCAAATTACAGTCTGATTGTAAACCCACTCTACCAAGTAACTCGTAAGAAGAATGAGTTTGAATGGGGCCCTGAACAACGACAAGCCTTTGAACAAATCAAGCAGGAAATAGTCCATGCAGTAGCCCTTGGGCCAGTTCGAACAGGACCAGATGTAAAGAATGTGCTCTATACTGCAGCCGGGGAGAACGGCCCCACCTGGAGCCTCTGGCAGAAAGAACCTGGGGAAACTCGAGGTCGGCCTCTGGGGTTTTGGAGTCGGGGATACAGAGGATCTGAGGCCCGCTATACTCCAACTGAAAAGGAGATATTGGCAGCATATGAAGGAGTTCGATCTGCTTCGGAGGTGGTCGGTACTGAAGCGCAGCTCCTCCTAGCACCCCGATTACCGGTACTAGGCTGGATGTTCAAGGGAAGGGTCCCCTCTACGCATCATGCAACTGATGCTACATGGAGCAAGTGAGTTGCACTGATTACTCAGCGGGCTCGAATAGGAAACCCCAGTCGCCCAGGAATATTGGAAGTGATCATGGACTGGCCAGAAGGCAAATACTTTGGGATATCATCAGAGGAGGAGGTGGGTCGTGCTGAAGAAGCCCCACTGTACAACCAGTTGCCAGAGAATGAAAAGAAATATGCCCTGTTCACTGATGGGTCCTGTCGTATTGTGGGGAAGCATCGGAGATGGAAGGCTGCTGTATGGAGTCCTACGCGACGAGTTGCAGAAGCTGCTGAGGGAGAAGGTGAATCGAGTCAGTTTGCAGAAGTGAAAGCCATTCAGCTGGCTTTAGACATTGCTGAACGAGAAAAATGGCCAGTTCTCTATCTCTACACCGATTCATGGATGGTAGCAAATGCCCTGTGGGGATGGTTACAGCAATGGAAGCAAAACAACTGGCAGCGTAGGGGCAAACCTATCTGGGCTGCTGCATTGTGGCAAGATATTGCTGCTCGGGTAGAGAACCTGGCTGTGAAAGTACGCCACGTAGATGCTCATGTGCCCAAGAATCGGGCTACTGAAGAACATCAAAACAACCAGCAGGTGGATCAGGCTGCTAAGATTAAAGTAGCTCAGGTGGACCTGGATTGGCAGCATAAAGGTGAATTATTTATAGCCCGATGGGCCCATGACACCTCAGGCCATCAAGGTAGAGATGCAACATACAGATGGGCTCGTGATCGAGGGGTGGACTTGACCATGGACGCTATAGCACAGGTTATTCATGACTGTGAAACATGTGCTGCAATCAAGCAAGCCAAACGGTCAAAGCCTCTTTGGTATGGAGGACGATGGCTGAAATATAAATATGGAGAGGCCTGGCAGATTGATTACATCACACTCCCTCAAACTCGCAATGGCAAGCGCCACGTACTTACAATGGTGGAAGCAACCACCGGATGGCTGGAAACATATCCTGTGCCTCATGCTACCGCCCGGAACACCATCCTGGGCCTTGAAAAGCAAGTCCTATGGCGACATGGCACCCCAGAAAGAATAGAATCAGACAATGGGACTCACTTCCGAAACAACCTTATAGACACTTGGGCCAAAGAACATGGTATTGAATGGGTGTATCACATCCCCTATCATGCACCAGCCTCCGGGAAAGTTGAACGATACAATGGCCTGTTAAAGACTACCTTGAAAGCAATGGGCGCTGGGACGTTCAAAAACTGGGATACGCATTTGGCAAAGGCCACCTGGTTAGTCAATACTAGGGGATCTACCAACCGAGCTGGACCTGCCCAATCAAACCTGTTACGTACTGTAGATGGGGATAAAGTTCCTGTAGTGCATGTAAAAAATATGCTGGGTAAAACAGTCTGGGCTACTCCTGCCTCAGGAAAAGGCAAACCTATTCGTGGAATTGTTTTCGCTCAGGGACCTGGATATACTTGGTGGGTGATGCAAAAGAACGGAGAGGTCCGGTGTGTACCTCAAGGAGATTTAATACTGGGTGAGAATAGCCCATGAACTGAATTGCACCATGTTAAATAGTATATTATACTGTATGTTATCACTACCATGATTACTATAGGTGACTAATTAGAATGTATGGAAAAGAGTGTAACCTGAGCATGACATAAATGGTATGGAATAAGGGGTGGATAGATGTCCTGGTTTCAGTTAGCACAGAATTAATTTTCTTCCTAGTAGCTGGTGGAATGCTGTGTTTTGGCTTAGAATGAGAAGAGTGCTGATAACACCCCGATGCTTTAATTGTTGCAGAGCAGTGCTTATACTAAGCCAAGGACATCTCAGCCTTTGCTCTGTCCTGCCAACGGGCAGGCTGGGGGGTGCAGTAAGAGCTGGGAGGGGACAGACCCAGGACAGGTGACCCAAACTAGCCAAAGGGGTATTCCATACCATCTGACGTCATGCTAAACAATATATAGGGGTGGCTAGCCGGGGGGAGGGGGCTGGACTGCTCGGGGTTAGGCTGGGCATCGGTCAGCGGGTGGTGAGCAATTGCATTGTGCATCACTTGTTTGTACATACTATTATTACTTTCGTATTATCACCATTGTATCATCATTATTATTATTGTTATTATTATTTTGTTATTTTTTTTTTCCTGTCTTATTAAACTGTCTCAACTCACGGGCTTCACTTTCCATTTCTCTCCCCCGTCCCAGAGAGGGAGGGGGGAGGGTGAGCGAACGGCTGCGTGGTGTTTAGCTGCCGGTCGGGTTAAACCACGACAGAGGGACAGGTGCTCTGACATCATATGTGATGTTTCATAGAGGGGCATAGGCATGCTACATCCTTGGCCTGCCCTATTATTATCGACCCTGTGCAAGGCACCAGGTTGTGGCAGCCACATGACTGCAAGTTTCTGCAACAAGCTCGAAAAATGGTTTTGGACTATGGATTACAATCCCAGGCAGCTCAACAGATAATTCAATGGATTTTCCAGGCAAAACCAATGTGTCCACTTGACTGCCGAAACTTGGTGTGCTTATTGTTAACTCCTTCCACATTGTTATTATTTGAAAGGGAATGGTTGCAGTTACCACAGGGGGAAGCAGGTCAGCTGTGTCAACCGGGGGACCCTCTGTATGGGATTACTGCAGAGATCTTGAAGGGAATGGGTCTTTATCTCAATACCCAGGTTCAGTTGCAGTTCCCTGCGATTATTCACCAAACAGCTGCACAGCTCGCACTGAGGGCTCTTCTTAGTCTCCCAGGGGAAAAGAAAGCACCTCCATTCGCATCTGTAGAACAGGCCCCTGAGGAGCCATATGCTAAATTTATCGGTCAGTCCAGGCAACCAGATGTGGTGGCACAGGACTGTCAAAGATTTGCTTTTACAGTACTCTCCATTAAGAAACAGGCCTCGGCAAAGCACTATGAATGGCTAGTGCTTCTACAGGGGATGAGGGATTCCCCTACATTATGTCAATTATATGTGGCCTGGGCATTACAACCAATTCGGACAGCGTGGTGTGACATAATCATTTACCATTATATGGATAATATTTGATTTTGTAAGCCAGAATGCTGCCAGGATTCTGATTTAAACTTTATTGAGGATACATTGGAAGCAAAAGGGTTGAAGATAGCCCCAGAGAAGGTTCAACAGAAACAGCCATGGCTATACTTGGGATGGAACATATCAGACTCATCAGCTGGCTTCAAGGACGGGATCTACATGACTACAAATCACAAGGGGGTTGTTTTCTTGCAGGTGGAGTTGTTTTCTTGCAGTTGTTTGTCTGAGTGCTTTTGACCAATAATCTTGTGTGAGACACTATCCGCCCCTGTTAAGTTTACTATAAAAGTCAGGCTATTTGGGTAATAAAACGCGAGCATGATCTGACCATACTAGTGTCTGTGTTTTCAGCCGTTCTTCCTGCAACAGCCCCTGACTGAGGTTTTGGTGCTTGCATTAGAAAAGTACAGGCTGGAGAAAGATAAAGGAAGTGTTTAAAGGGTTGTTGAAAATGTTAAAGGTGTGGCATGTAGTATTTGACAAAACTGTTTGAAATTGAATGTGCAGGGAAAGAGGATGTAGGAATGTTAATAGTTCCCCTCAACCTGAGGCTGAGATCTCAGAATCACGGGTGTGAGCCCTCTGGGGCAGAGGGACCATGATGTGTCCAAGAGAGTTGTTATGGAAACAGAAAAGCAGCTAACTCTTAAAACAACCTAATTTCATGTGTGACCTCAGATTGCTCAGGGAACTGTTGACGATTGCATTCCCCTGACCTACCCCCCAGTGAGACCCTAATCATCCTGGAAATAATGAACGGTTATACCAAAATCTGGTTAAATTGGGAACTGAGAATTTGTTCCAACAAAGCCCAACAGAAACCCCTATTGAATTTTTGGACCAACTTTGAAATGCAAAGAAGAAAAAAAAAACAAAACAAAATATGGACCTGTCTTCAGAAAAAAAAAAAAAAAAAAGGCCATTGGCTAGCCGTTTTCTAGGGCAGTCAGTCCCTGATATCAGAAAGAAATTGTCTTAGGCTGCAGGATAAACTACTTACAACAGTCAGGAATGCTGGGGGCCTGGGGCATCTACCCTAGCAGGTCCACTGGTTGAAATAAAGCTAGGAAACGAAGAAGAGAGGCTTGATTTTTTTTTTTGTTGGTTACAGGAGCTTCTTTCTCTGTGTTAATAAGTCTGTAAATGTAATAGGAGCAACTGGCCAACAGGAAAAGGTTTTTTTTTTTCTTTTGCAATGTTTGAAATTTAAATTGGGAAAAATGATTGGATTTGCAAATTGAGAAAAACAGTCAAGTTTGGCTCACGGTACTAGATTTAAAGGATGCCTTTTTCTGCCTGCCCATGGCAACTGAAAACCAGGAACTCTTTGCCTTTGAATGGGAAAATCCTAACAGAGGATGGAAAACTCAGCTTACTTGGACAGTGTTACCACAGGGGTTCAAGAATAGCCCCACCATATTTGGGAACTGTGATCTTGAAGCTTGAAAGACCCCTTCGGGAAAAGGGGACACTATTGCAATATGCAAATGATAGCTACTGAAGAAGAAAAGGAATGTGTATAATGGACTATTAGCTTACTAATTTTTTTCGTCACTAATACTGTGAACCCAGCCTCTTTCCTCAGTAACAGAGCTTCCAGATTGTCCATTCATGATTGCATCAAGACCATGGACACGGTATACTCCAGCTGACCAGACTTAAAGGATACATCCCTAGAAGATGCGGAGGACTGGTATATAGATGGCAGCAGCTTCATCTGCCAGGGATTTTGTCTCACGGGATATGCGGTAACAAATATCAGCCCAAAAGGTGGAAATCATCACCTTGATAAGAGCACTTGAGCTGGCAAACATTTGGACAGATTTGAAATATGCCTTTGG
This sequence comes from Aythya fuligula, assembly GCF_009819795.1. NCBI lineage: Eukaryota > Metazoa > Chordata > Aves > Anseriformes > Anatidae > Aythya > Aythya fuligula. The sequence goes on along the minus strand of NC_045594.1, from coordinate 3,380,409 downwards.
TGTGGTGCATGCACATGGGGCAATTTGGAAGGAGAGAGGACTTTTCTCTTACCCAATTAAACATGCAGAAGAGGCTGATAGCAGTTATTAGGGAAGAAGGAAAAAGGAAGCCCAGACAAGAACAGCCTCAGCTAGGCAAGGAGCAATGTGCCCTATGTAAGAAATTTGGGCATTTGAAAAAAGAATGCTCAGAATGGAAAACAAATGGAAAAGGAAACCTGGTGGGACTCCCCCTCCGTGCTGCCCAGCACTGAATAAACGTACCTACTTTACAGTCCTACTGACTGTGGAGTCAGTTTTCCATGAGTCACTACCAGCTAAAGATAAGTCTGGTGAAGTTGAAAGATTGCAGTCATAACATGAATACTAAATGTACTGGGTCTGTCTGGAATGTTAACTTTCCCAGCAGCAGCCCCTACAGTGCTGTACTCTGCACTTGTAGCTGGAACAGCAGTGTTATCACACCAGTGTTGTGTCTACTGCTGAGCAGCACTGGCACAGCATCGGGCCTTTCTCTAACCCTCCTAGGGGGTGGGCAAAAAGTGAGGAGAGAAACATCACTAGGGCAGCTGACCTAAACCAATCAAAGGGATATTCCATACCATGTGATGTCACACTCAGCAATAAAAGGTGGAAACAGGAAGAAGAGGGGAGGGGTGGGCTCTCGTTGAGAAGACGTCAGTCCTCCTCTCGAATACCGGCTGCGTGCGTTGAGGCCTTGCTTCGAGGACGTGGTCAATCATCGCTCATTTGTGGGAAGTAGAGAGTAATTTCTTTCCTCTGCACTTCCATATAGCTTTCATTTATTTTGTTTGTTTGTTTTCCTCCCTTCTTTTTATTTTTTCCTTTTCCCCTCCCTTTTCCCCTTTCCCTTTTTATTTCCCCTTAGTTAAATTGTTTAGTTAATGGTAGTCTTTATTTCATTATTATAATTATTTCCCTTTAATTAAATTATCCTTATCTCAACCCGTGAGTTCTTTGCTTTACTTCTCCCCCTCCTCATCTAAAGGAGGGGGAGTGAGAGAGCGGTTGTGGGGTTTAGCTGCCCAGCACGGTAAAACCACCACACTAAACTGTGGTGTAAAGATCACATGCACACTAGGGTGCTTTTAGAATCAGTAACTGCTACTACTTTATGGATTACATTACTTCAGTTCTCTCTTACTGAGGACATAACTTCATCTCTCATATTGACGATATAACTTCATTCTCCCTTATCGAGGACGGGCTCCCATCTTATACCATTTGCCCCACAGTAGTACTTTTCCACTAACTATTCATTGGTCAACAACTTTGCCTGGCAACAGCAAACACCCAGCAACTTCCATGCCTTAACAGATGGAAAACAAGCAACCATAGAATCATAGAATCATAGAATATCCCAAGTTGGAAGGGACTCATAAGGATCATCAAGTCCAACTCCTGGCACTGCACAGGTCTACCCAAATGTTTAGACCATGTGATTAAGTGCACAGTCCAATCGCTTTTTAAATTCAGAAAGGCTTGGTGCAGTGACTACTTCCCCGGGGAGCCTGTTCCAGTGTGCGACCACCCTCTTGGTGAAGAACCTCTTCCTGATGTCCAGCCTAAACTTCCCCTGCCTCAGCTTAACACCATTCCCTTGGGTCCTATCACTGGTGTTTACAGAGAATAGGTCACCTGCCTCTCCACTCCCCCTTGCGAGGAAGTTCTAGACCGCAATGAGGTCCCCCCTCAGCCTCCTCTTCTCCAGGCTGAACAGGCGCAGTGCCCTCAGCTGCTCCTCATATGTCTTCCCCTCTAGGCCCTTCACCATCTTCGTTACCCTCCTCTGGACACTCTCCAACAGTTTAATGTCCTTTTTGTACTGTGGTGCCCAGAAATGCACACAGTACTCAAGGTGAGGCCGCACCAGCGCAGAGTAGAGCGGGACAATCACCTCCCTCGACCAACTAGCGATGCTGTGCTTGATGCATCCCAGGATACGGTTGGCCTTCCTGGCTGCCAGGGCACACTGCTGGCTCATATTCAACTTGCAGTCGACCACAACCCCCAGATCCCTCTCTGTGGGGCTGCTCTCCAGTGTCTCGTCGCCCAGTCTGTACGTATAGCCAGGGTTGCCCCATCCCAGGTGCAGGACCTGGCACTTGCTCTTTTTAAACTTCATGTGATTGGTGATCGCCCAGCTCTCCAATCTGTCCAGATCTCTCTGCAAGGCCTTTCCACCCTCATCCGAGTCCACAACTCCTCCAAGTTTGGTGTCATCAGCAAATTAGCTCAAAACACCTTCTAGTCTTACATCCAAATCATTTATAAAGACATTGAAGAGAACTGGCCCTAAAATGGAGCCTTGAGGAACCCCACTAGTGACCATCCGCTAGCCTGATGCGGCCCCATTAACCACAAGCCTTTGAGCCAATTGCTTACCCATCAGATGATGGTTGGTTTTTTTCAGTTGTATGCTGGACATTTTGTCCAGTAGGATCCTATGGGAAACTGTGTCAAAAGCCTTGCTGAAGTCCAAAAAGATCACATCAGCTGGTTTCCCTTGATTGACTAGATGGGTGATCTTATCATAAAAGGAAATCAAATTTGTTAGGCAGGACCTACCCCTCGTGAACCCATGTTGGCTGGGACCAATGACCACATCGTCCCCCAGGTGCGCTTCAATAACTTCAAGAATCATCTTCTCCATAATTTTACCAGGCACTGACGTGAGACTGACAGGCCTGTAATTGCTAGGGTCTTCTTTCTTGCCCTTCTTGAAAATTGGAACAACATTTGCCAGCTTCCAGTCTACTGAGACCTCTCTCGATTCTCAACATCATGGAAAAATAATTGAGAGAGGTCCTACGATGACGTCAGCCAGCTCTTTAAGCACCCTGGGATGGATCCCATCCAGACCCATGGACTTGTATGGATCCAGGCGGAGCAGCAAATCCCGCACACGTTCAGGGTCAGTTGGGAGTTCATCATTCCCACCGTCATGGTCCTCCCGCTCAGGGCACCCAGGGTCCCGAAGCCCATCATCAGCGTTGAAGACAGAGGTGAAGAAGGCACTAAACATCTCTGTTTTGCCTATGTCCTTGTCTGTGAGGAGACCTTCCCCATCAAGTAGTGGACCTATGTTTTCTTTGGTCCTCCTTTTTCTGTTCACATATCTAAAAAAACCTTTTTTATTGTCTCCCACAGACCTGGGCAGCTTCAACTCTAGTTGGGCTTTGGCCACACAAATTTTCTCCCTACAAAACACAAACAGCATCCTTGTATTCCTTCCTCATCTCCTGACCCTCCTTCCAGCAGCCGTACCCTTTCTTTTTCCGTCTAAGCTCCAGTAGAAGATCCCTGGTCAGCCAGGCCGGCCTTCTGCCCCGCCTGCCTGACTTCCGATATTTTGGAATCACCTGATCTTGTGCTTTTAGGAGGCAGTGCTTAAAGATTGACCAGCACTGATGGATGCCAGTGTCTTCAAAAGCAGTTTCCCAGGGGATCTTGCTGGCTTGTTCCCTGAGCAGCCTGAAGTCTGCTTTCCCCGTATCCAGGGCTGAAGTTTTGGTGTAAGTTTTCCTTCTGTCGCCATAAATTTTAAACTCAACCACTTCATGGTCACTATGTCCAAGATGGCCGCCAATTGCCATGTCTCTCACAAGACTCTTTCTGTTCTCCAGCAACAGATCTAGGAGGGCACCTTTCCTAGTTGGCTCCCTTAGCACCTGCACCAAGAAGTTATCATCTAGGTGCTTTATGAACTTCCTGGACTTACTCATGTCAGCCATGGGGTGATCCCAGTTGACGTCTGGGAAGTTGAAGTCCCCCATAAGGACAAGGGGAGTTGATCTCAAGGCATCTCATAGTTCCACAAAGAATAATTCATCGGCATTGTCGTCCTGGCCGGGTGGTCTGTAATAGATTCTCGCAACAACATCCCCTTTATTTGTTCATCCCTTAATCCTTACCCAGGGGCTCTCAACTGTTCTGTTGGTTGCACCAGTCCCAAAGCCACGTTTTAATGTGGTGAGCCCGCTTGTCAGCATTGATCCCCCCTATTGGAAGGACAGAGGCAAACACAACCTGTGCCCCTGATCCTTTAATTAGTCGCCCCAAAGCCCTAAAGTCCGTTTTGATCGCTCTTGTACTTCTCCTTGCTACCTCGTCATTACCAGCCTGAAAGATCAGTAGCGGGTAGTAGTTGGTGGACTGTACCAGGAGCTGGTCTTTCTTAGCGAAGTCTTTCACCCGAGCCCCGGGGAGACAACAGATTTCCCTGTCGGTTGGGTCTGGTCAGCATATCAGGCCCTCTGTCCCTTTCAAAAGAGAGTCCCCCATAACAATAACCCTTCTTTCTTTCTTGACAGACAATGTAGCAATGCGGGGGGTAGGTTGCCTTGCCTTAGGCAACCTCTCCAACTGGGACGGGCTTTCGTCTACTTCATTGTTCTGACTATGGTGTTCTAGGGCCTCGTACCTGTTATATAAGGGTAGATGGGAAGGTGAGGTGGGCAGGGACAGGGCTTGCCTACCACCCTGAACAGGAACCCGCCTCCATTCCCCCCCGTGGCCTAGGTCCCCTCTTACTGCCTGGTGGGATGAGGGGACTTTTGTCTTCTGCGTAGCAGGAGGCACTTGTGCTGCGGCAGGCTCCTGAGTCTGTCTCAGAGAGGGTAGAGTACACCTCCACCAGTCAATTTCCCTCTCTGACTCCCTGATGCTTCTGAGCCTGCTCACCTCCTCCCGAAGCTCCACTACCTGGCTGAGCAGCTCTTCAACCTGGGCACACATCCCACAGGCATACCCCTCATTGCTGCTGTTGGATACGGACAGAAGACTCGGGCACACCCTGCAGCCCAAGACCTGGACGGCAATGTGTTTCCCTGAGCACTCCGTCTCGGGAAGCTGATGAGCACATCAGTGACTGCGGCTGGAGAGGCTGCAAGAGATGCGGAGGCCATGTTTTTCTGCCTGGTTGATACCATGGCCAGGTTTCTCGCAAGCAGGCTACCAGTACCACTACTGAAGGGAAAGACTGCTGCAAGAGAGCGGCAAGGGGTCCTGCCTGCTCACCCTGCCTGTGCGAACTTCTGCGCCACTCCCTTCTGATGCGCCATGCCCTGGTCGCTGCGCTACTGGTCACTGCGCTCCCCAGAGGCTGCTTTTGAATGGCCGGGGAGAGGGCGCTGCTGGCTCCGCCTACACCTTGTCAGCCTCCCTCAGGAGGGCTTCGTTTTTTGCACAGAGTTACATTGTTTAGAGGGAAGGAATGTGGTATTGAGAAATGCTTGCAGTGATAAGAAAGATTAACAGACAACCTTGTAAAATGCAGACAACCAGAATCCTTAGAGCAATTAGGTGAAAATCACTGTGAAAGAAACATTACCACCTCAAAGAGTATAAAAGTCAAAAGAAATTTGGCTTATAACAGGCCGGCAACTGAAAGCCACATATTGTCTGTGAAGCATCAGATAGATTGTGAACCTGGATTACCAGTCAATGGGGAAACAGGGGAGGGTCCTGGTCCTGGAGAAAAAAAAAAAAAAAGTATATAAACTGTGTTATGGAACTAGTAGGTGCACTCCTGCTTGTGGGACGCCCACCATTGCAATCGCAAATAAAAATGCTGCTTCACTGAGATCCTCTCCTGAGCCTATGTTATTGGCTACAGAGTGTTTCTCACATAACTAAATTTCAAGTTGTACCTTGAATAATGTTGTGGTTGGAGGAATTTTATGTTTATGAATGGTTTGATAAAGTCTATGTATGTATTGGGCCTGATTGCATTGTAATGCGTCAGTCCAGGCAACTCATCTTTGTCCTGTATGTTCTTTTGCTAGACATCATGGAAACTCACAGTGAGATTTTTGTGGCTGTGAGCTTAGACAGTCCCATGAAAACAGCTTCCTAGAATTAAAGGTTTTAAGTTCATTCTAAGCCCCATTTGGACACTAAAATAAACACTCTGGACCACATCTCAAGTGCTTTGCTCCAGTTCATATGAGACAAAATCAATGGAGCTTGGAAATGAGTCCAGATCTCTGTTTAACTATAAACATAGATACATCTGTTATAAATTCTGAGTCAATTTAGCTTTATAAGGTTTATTTATGGGGTTAATAAAAGGCAAGTAAATATCACTGGATGCACGGGGAGTCTGGGCTCCTCTGTTATTCTGAAAAAGTTATTCCGAAATCCCTTTGTTCTCTTATCCCCGGATATCAGAGACTCAAGGTTTACCCTTCAAGCCCTCTATTGACAAGAATTGCTGGAACATTCCTTACAATCCCTCATTTTCTTTTTAATATTCTAAATTCGTGTCTTATCTTTAACTTTTACCAGTAAAAACTGGATTTCATTAGTTGGTTCTGGGGGGTCCATTTCTTAAGCATCATTATTGACATATCACCTTCCTTCTCTACCAAAGTCATCACAAATTGGGTACTATTTATTATTCAGCGTATCAATAATGTAAAGCAAGGTATCATACAAGGTATAAACAATAACATCATTACACCACATAAGAATAAAAATAACATCCTATTCACCCATGGTCCACTGGGCAGCCATGAAAACAAATCCATACCCTTCCAAGTTTGTACTGGGACTTGGGCTAATTTTCTAATTTCCTTTGTTATCTGTTTAACCACTTTTCCATTATCATCAATTTGTAAACAACAATTAGAATCGTTCAGCTTTCCACACACTCCCCCTTCTTCTGCTAGTAAATAGTTTAAAACCATTCTATGTTGAAAGATAGCATTCCTCATCTGGATGGACTGATCAGCCAAAAGATCCAAAGCTGTCACTGTTTGATTGGTTACAATTTCGAGGACAGCTTGCAACCTAATTATTTGATTCAAATTATAAATAGGTTCTCGGGCTCCCGATACTACCTCATTCGGGTTCCAGGTAGCTGGTCCATAATGCCATATGATTCTTTCAGGAGGCCATTCATTCTCTCCCCATTTTTGGGCACTACCCCCAGCTAAGGAAGCATCAATATGTTATAAATGGCTCAGTCTTCAAAATAGGACTATAATCAAAGTTTCCAATTTATTAAAGGAATAGAGGTAAGCAATCAGCGCTGGGTGCACCAGGAGTCTCTGCTCCACCAAGATGCACACCAGTTACATCAAGCAGCTGATTTTTATGCTCCTAGGCTAATACATATTCATTACTACTCCTAAAAGAAAAGAGTATTATTATAATTAGTTTCCGGAATCCAAACCCTCCTACTGGAGCATGCGTATCAGTCTCCGGTGGTCCCCCTGGGGGTCTCTGGGGGTCTCTCGTGCTGAAGGCTCATAGTCTTCCTCCCTCTTGTCCTTCTCCTTTGTCCAACTTGGCTCTATGTCAGAGACTTGTGCAGAGTCCCCTGCAAGCTTTGTCTTTTAGTTATTCTTCAGCTCTCCCTGTCTCCTTAATCTCCTGGCCAGATATCAGAGACTTGCATAGTGTCCCATGCAATAGTCATAATAGCTAGCAGTTATTCTGAACCCCCCCAGATATCAGAGACTTCAAGGAAAAGCCTACAAATACATTTCCCTTCAAGCTCTCTATTGACATGAATTGCTAAAACATTCCTTTGCAAGAGACAAGAACTATATACATTAACCACTCTGTTTTTCTTAGACTTGTGGTTATACAAGGGTATGTAAGACAGATGGTCACATTCATCATACCATGCGGCCCTAGCATTGTTCCATATTGACACGAATCAGATGAACACATTTCACAAATAGATCGTTTTACTCTATTCAGATCATCATATAATCTTATTCCTAAATGATTTCCTTGTATTCATGACAATAAAAAGAACAAGGGTCTTATGTACCCGACATAGCATATTCCCGACCAGTTTTCAGGTAGCCTCTTGTAGGCATGTTTGCCACACACCCAATAATGTCCCTTTAGGGCCCACGTTCCGTTTGGAAAAGGACCATCCCATACTTCTTTGGAGCATGAAAATACAGAGTGTTCTTGTTACCGAGTGGTCCTGTTACAATGTCTACCCCATTTGTACTCATATATGCACACCTCCAAACTCCCACATTGGATTCCCACTTACAATTACAATCAAGTTTTCCTTGGCGGCCTGCCATATTACAAGCTGACCAGAAATGTTTAAAGAACACTCGCCTCCCATTCTCATCTTGCCACCTTCAGTGGTAGACCCTTACCACATGCTGTTCCTTAGTGGTGTTTTCATGCTGACAGCTCAAGATTTGACTGTCAAATTGTCTCTCCGCTTGTGCTCTTGCCACGGTTTCACATCCAAATCCAAAAAAATTCCCTAAATGAGCATTTTGAGCCAAGTCCCGTTTCTCAGCTGGACATGTGTGGCATTCCATTTCCCACTATGTGATGTACAGTTTATAGGTATACATTCAGGATCAGTAAAATCATATCCGGGTGTTGTGGTTCCGCTCGAGTGGGCAGCCGAGCTCCACCACAGCCGCTCTCTCATTCCCCCTCCTCAAAGAGGAATGGGGAGAAAATATGATGTAAAGGGCTCAAAGGTTGAGATAAGGACGAGAAGATCACGCAGTAATTATTGTAATGGGCAAAAGAGACTCGGCATAAGGATACAGTAAGATTTATTGCTCATTACTAACAAGCTAGAGAAGTGAGAAACAAAGGAAAGAAACCAAAAGCACCTTCCCCCCCCATACACCCTCTTCCACCTCCTCCCCCCGAGCGGCGCAGGGGAATGGGGGAATGAGGGTTATGGTCAGTCTACAGCACTTCTTCTCTGCCGCTCCTTCTCGGTCACTCTCGTCCCCTGTGCTGTGGGGTCCCACCCACGGGATACAGTCCTTGATGAACTGATCCGGCGTGGGCTTCCCACAGGCAGAAGCTCTTCCAGAACTGCTCCAGGTATGGGTCCGTACCACGGGGTCCATCCCTCAGGAGCAAACTGCTCCAACCTGGGTCCCCCACGGGCAGCAGCTCCTGCCATGTCACCTGCTCCTGCATGGTCTCCTCTCCACGGGCTACAGGTCTAGCCCGGAATCTGCTCCAGCAGGGGTCTTCCACAGACGGCAGCCTCCGTTGGTGCAGGGCCACCTGCTCCACCGTGGTCTCCTCCATGGGCTGCAGGGGGACAGCCTGCTTCACCATGGTCCTCACCACAGGCCGCAGGGGACTTCTGCTCCGGCGCCTGGAGCACCTCTCCCCCTCTTTCCTCACTGACCTTGGCGTCTGCAAGGCCATTCCTCACTCCTCTCACTCTCTCAGCTGCTGTGTGGTGCAGCGTTTTTTTTCCCTGTCTTAAATATGCTCTCACAGAGGCGCAAAACAACATCGCTTATTGGCTCGGCTCAGGTCAACAGTGGGGCCCTTACCAAGCACGGGGCAGCTTCTAGATCCTTCTCACAGAAACCACCCCTATGGCCCCCTGCTACCAAAACCTTGCCACATAAACCCACTACACCGGGAGACAGAGTCCAATTACAAATGCTTTTTCCTACTGCTACCGTTCCTGTTCTGTTTAAACAGTATATACCCCAATCTGACGAGTGCAATTGCCACGGGCCTCCTTCCTCGTTCCAAAATTGTGTCCCATTATGAACTTCACTCAAATTACTAACCCACCACTTGGCTTTGACCAGGCCAGCTACCCAGGGCCAACTTTCAATTCCCCCCGGTCCTCCACAAACCCAGCAGTTACTAAGGTTAAAGGCCTTGGCCACTTCCTCCCCCAGAGTAAAAAAGTTATTCCTCTATTCTTGCCCATGGCTCGATTGCCCCTGTAAAAACAATAGGAGGAAGTATAGCATTTCTTATCCTTTGCGCCGTCCAATCTTGAGAGTGTGAGAAATGCCTTCAATCAAGGGGTTGGGCCCGCTTTCAGGGTCGATTTGGGCTTGTGTTACCGTTCAGCCTTTCGGGGTGATCCAGCTCCTGGAAAACGAATCACAATTTTATATGGGTTTAAAAAAAGGTTCTTATGTTATTTTCTCGGGACAACCTGACATTAGTGCAGGAGAAGTCTGGTCGAGGCCCTCTCACTCGGCAGTCAATACCCATAGGGGTTGCCTCCCTCGGTAGACCATACACACCGCAGTGGAGGGTCCTGCCCCGGTCTTGCCTTCTCTTTTTCCTCCCTTCAGGCTTGTCCTCTTTATCTGGTGCCCTTAATTCATGCAGAGCCTCGTTGCCAGAATATTAGTCCCTCTTTAGCCTTAGTTTCAGTTCCCCAGGAGTGGACTCAACCCTCCAAGCTCTGGTAGTTATTGGTCCCTTTACTCTGGATGCGTGGGTCCAACCTCTTTCTGCAGTTCTCACAGCTGTTTCAGTAATAAGTAAAACAAGGTACAGTCCCTCCCATTGGGGGTTCAATGATTCTTCCCTCCAGGTTTCTATTGAGACCTTGTCTCCTGGTTGTATCTTATGAATAGCAAACCCTGGTGGGGCGCTTTGTGCTAAAATTCCCTTTTCCCTTAATTGTAGTCCTAAATCCTAAAATGTAGTTGTTTTCCTATCATGATCACATATTTCTGTATTTCATAATTCTCTATCAAAGAATAGTCCAATGGCATTCCTTGGGAATACGGCATTCCATATAACATCTCATAAGGTGACATACCTGTTTTACTATGGGGAATAGACCTAATATTCAATAATGTCACAGAATTACAGAATTACAGAATTACAGAATTTCCTAGGTTGGAAGAGACCTCAAGGTCATCGAGTCCAACCTCCAACCTAACGCTAACAGCCCTCCACTAAACCATATCCCTAAGCTCTACATCTAAACGTCTGTCAATGGCAAACATTTTATCCAAGACAGCTGGGCTTCAATCATTAATTTAGGCAATTGTTGTTTAATCTTTTGATTCATTCTTTCAACTCATCCTGAACTTTGTGGATGCCATGGAGTATGGTATTCCCATTTAATGCCTAGGGCTGTGGTTAAGTCCCATAACACCTTAGATGTGAAATGTGTCCCTTGGTCAGAGTCAATACTCCCTATAAACCCAAACCGCAGTATTATGTTTTCCATCAAAATTTTAGCCACCATAGCAGCAGTTGCCCTTCCCACAGGCCTCTACCCAACGTGTTAGTTGATCCGCTATCACCACCAAATATTTATATCGTCCTATTTTCGGTAGCTCAGTGAAATCGACCTCTACTCTTTCAAATGGCCTAAATACAATCCTCCATCCCCAAGTAGGTGCTTGCCTCACACATTGCTTATTTATTTTCTGACATCACAGAATCACAGAATCACAGAAATTCTAGGTTGGAAGAGACCTCAAGATCATCGAGTCCAACCTCTGACCTAACACTAACCAGTCCTCCACTAAACCATATCACTAAGCTCTACATCTAAATTTCTTTTAAAAACTCCCAGGGATGGTGACTCCACCACTTCCCTGGGCAGCCTGTTCCAATGTCTAAAAACCCTTTCGGTAAAGAAGTTCTTCCTAATATTCAACCTAAAACTCCCCAGGCGCAACTTTAGCCCATTCCCTCTCGTCCTGTCACCAGGCACGTGGGAGAACAGACCAACCCCCACCTCGCTACAGCCTCCTTTAAGGTACTTATAAAGAGTGATAAGGTTGCCCCTGAGCCTCCTTTTCTCCAGGCTAAACAAGCCCAGCTCCCTCAGCCGCTCCTCGTAGGACTTGTTCTGCAGGCCCCTCACCAGCTTCGTCGCCCTTCTCTGGACCCGCTCAAGCACCTCGATGTCCTTCTTGTAGCGACGGGCCCAAAACTGAACACAGTACTCGAGGTGCGGCCTCACCAGAGCTGAGTACAGGGGGATGATCACCTCCCTAGACCTGCTGGTCACACTGTTTCTTATGCAAGCCAGGATGCTGTTGGCCTTCTTGGCCACCTGAGCACACTGCTGGCTCATATTCAGCCGACTATCAACCATCACTCCCAGGTCCTTCTCTGCCTGGCAGCTCTCCAACCACTCATCTCCCAGCCTGTAGCTCTGCTTGGGGTTATTGCATCCCAGGTGCAGGACCCGGCACTTGGCCTTGTTGAACTTCATGCAGTTGACCTCAGCCCATCGGTGCAGCCTATCCAGATTGTCCTGCAGCGCCTTCCTACCCTCAAGCAGATCGACACACGCACCTAGCTTGGTGTCATCTGCGAACTTACTGAGGGTGCACTCAATGCCCTCCTCCAGATCATCGATGAAGATATTAAAGAGGACCGGCCCCAGCACCGAGCCCTGGGGGACGCCACTAGTGACTGGCCTCCAACTGGACTTGGCTCCATTCACCACGACTCTTTGGGCCCGGCTATCCAGCCAGTTTCTAACCCAACGAAGCGTGCGCCAGTCCAAGCCAAGAGCAGCCAGTTTCTTGAGGAGAGTGCTGTGGGGAACAGTGTCAAAAGCCTTGCTGAAGTCAAGGTAGACCATATCCACAGCCTTTCCCTCATCCACCCAGCGCGTCACTTTGTCATAGAAGGAGATCAGGTTCGTCAAGCAGGATCTGCCTTTCATAAACCCATGCTGACTGGGCCTGATCGCCTGCTTGCCCTGCAAGTGCTGCGTGATGACTCTCAAGATAATCTGCTCCATGAGCTTCCCTGGCACTGAGGTCAAACTGACAGGCCTGTAGTTTCCTGGGTCAGCCCTCCGGCCCTCCTTGTAGACGGGCGTCACGTTTGCTAGCCGCCAGTCAACTGGGACCTCCCCCGATCGCCAGGACTGCTGATAAATGATGAACAGTGGCTTGGCCAGCTCCTCTGCCAGTTGTCTCAGTATCCTCGGGTGGATCCCATCCGGCCCCATCGACTTGTGCACATCTAAGTGCCGTAGCAGGTCACCAACCAGTTCTTCATGGATAGTGAGGGCCACATCCTGCTCCCCATCCCCTTCCACCAGCTCAGGGTACTGGGTGTCCAGAGAACAACCGGTAATGCCGCTAAAAACTGAGGCAAAGAAGGCATTAAGCACCTCCACCTTTTCCTCATCTCTTGTAACTAAGTTTCCCCCTGCATCCAGTAAAGGATGGAGATTCTCCTTAGTCCTCCTTTTTGCGTTGATGTATTTATAAAAACGTTTTTTGTTATCTTTAATGGCAGTAGCGAGATTGAGCTCCAGATGAGCTTTGGCCTTTCTAATTTTGTCCCTGCACAGCCTCGCAACATCCTTATAGTCCTCCCTAGTGGCCTGCCCACTTTTCCAAAGCTTATAAACCCTCTTTTTTCTCCTAAGCTCAAGCCCCAATTCTCTGTTCAGCCAGGCTGGTCTTCTTCCCCGCCAGCTCGTCTTTGGGTACGTGGGGACAGACCGTTCCTGAGCCATTAAGATTTCCCTCTTGAAGAGCGCCCAGCCTTCCTGGACTCCTCTGCCCTTCAGAACCGCTTCCCAAGGTACTCTACCAACCAGTGTCCTCAGCAGCACAAAGTCAGCCAATACAGCAGTTTTACTGGTCCCCTTCCTGGCCTTGCCAAGAATAGTGAACTCCACCATTTCGTGGTCACTCTTCCCAAGACAGCTCCCGACAATTACATCCTCCACCAGTCCTTCTCTGTTTGTGAAGAGAAGGTCTAGCGGGGCGCCACCCCTGGTAGGGTCACTAACCAGCTGCGTCAGGAAGCTATCTTCCACGCTCTCCAGAAACCTCCTTGACTGCTTTCTCTGGGCTGCGTTGTGCTTCCAGGATATGTCAGGGAAGTTGAAGTCCCCCACGAGAACAAGCACTGAAGATTTCGCAATTTCTGTCAGCAGCCTCTAGAACTCCTCATCCGTCTCCTCATCCTGGTTCAGCGGTCTATAACAGACCCCGACCAGGACGCTAGCCTTGTTGGCCCCACCGATCCTAACCCAAAGGGACTCGACCTTGTCATTCCCAGCCTCGAGTTCTACAACCTCAAAAGACTCTCTAATATAGAGAGCCACACCACCACCCCTTCTGTGCTGCCTGTCCCTTCTGAAAAGCTTATAGCCAGTCATTGTAGCACTCCAGTCATGACAGTGGTCCCACCACGTCTCCGTGATGACAACCAAGTCGTAGCCTGCCTGCTGCACAATGGCTTCCAGCTCCTCCTGTTTGTTACCCATGCTGCGTGCATTGGTGTAAATGCACTTCAGCTGGGCCATTGCCTTATCCCCAGGCCTTGCAATTGTTCCCCCTGGCACAGCTCTAACAAGCCTTGCTTCAGCCCCATCCCCCTTCTTACCTAGTTTAAAGCCCTCTCAATGAGCCCTGCCAGCTCCTGGCCCAGGATCCTTTTTCCCCTAAAAGATAGGGACCTGTCTGCGGCCATCAGGCCAGGTGCTGAGTAAAGTGCCCCATGGTCAAAAAACCCAAGATTTCTGCATTGGCACCAGCCCCTGAGCCACGTGTTTAACAGGTGGGCTTTCCGTGTCCTCTCTGAACCCCTCCCTGCCACCGTAGGGATGGACGAAAACACCACCTGCACTCCCGCTCCATCCACTAACCGACCCAGCCCCCTAAAGTCTCGTTTGATAGCCTTCAGGCTTCTCTCTTCAATGTTGTCACTGCCCGCGTGGACTATCAAAAGAGGGTAATAGTCAGAGGGGCGAACCAGGTTGGGAAGCTTCCTGGCAACGTCCCTGACCCTGGCCCCAGGGAGGCAGCAGACTTCCCTACGGGTAGGGTCAGGCCGACAAACAGGGCCCTCTGTTCCCCTGAGAAGAGAGTGTCCCACAACAATCACCCTTCTGTCTTTCTTGATGGAGGCAGTCCTGAGGCGTGGAGTCGACCTCCTCGCCCTAGGCATCCTCCTGGGTACGCTTGCTACCTCTTCCTCACCCACCGGTCTCTCAATCTCCAGGGCCTCAAACCTGTTGTGTAAGGGCACCTGGGTAGGCCGGGCCAGAAGGGGAGGGCATTGCCTGCGAGGTCGAGAAGGGACCTGTCTCCATTCCTCCTCACCTCCCAGATCCCCTCCCTCTGCCCGACAGCTACAGGGCAGGGGGTCCATCCCCATTTGGGATGTCTCACCTGTGTAACTGTCCTTGAGGCCCTGCAGGGAGTCGCTCCACCAGTCTATCTCTCACTCACACTCCCTGATGGCCCTCAACTTCTCCACCTCCTCCTTGAGCTCTGCCACCATGCAGACCAGGTCATCCACCTGCTCGCACCTCACGCACGCAGTTTCTCTGCCTCCCGCCGATGGCAGGAACAGGCTCAGACACTCGTTGCATCCGGTGACCTGAACTGCTGCATTTTTGGACGGGTAGTCGGTCTGGGTGTTGCTCTGCCCTGCCTGCTCGCCCTGCCTGCAGGAACTGCCGCGCTAAATGCTGCACCACGCCCTTCTGACGCGCCACGCCCTGTTTGCCCGTCCTGTTCGCCGCACTCCTGGTCGCTCGCGCTCCCTAGGGGTAGCTTTTGAACGGCTTGGGAGGGGGCGCTGCTGGCTCCGCCTACGCCTCATAAGCCTCCCTCATGAGGGCTTCCGGGTCCTGGCGGCTCCCTCAAGTAGGCTCGATGCCGAAAAAATTAGCCCTGCCTGGCCCGATCCCCCGCTCCGCTGCAGAACGCGTTTGCCCCGGAGCCGATCGCCTCAGGGTTAGACACCCTTGAGTAATTTGCCGAGCAATCTCATATATCCCAATGCACCCTTAAAATTTTAAAAACTGATCGCTCAGTGCTCGAGTTCCCCAATGGGTTTGCAAATTCATCCGAAATAGCAACATCTTTGCTTGACTCTTAGGCAGTATCTCTCTGCCATCCGGCAGGATATACTTTTCTCCCTCCTGCTCAAAAGATTGTAATAATTTTTCCAAAGTTTGTTCAAACAAGTTAGGAGACTCAGTAAAGCCCTGTGGTAGTACTGTCCATCTTAACTGCTTCTTCCTGTTGCTGAGTCCTCCCATTCAAAAGCAAAATAATCCCTAGATTTTCTTCTAATGGACATGCCCCAAAAGCATCCTTCAGGTCTATTACACTATATCAAATATGTTGTAGGGTCAAATGATTTAATAGTGTATAAGGATTTGCCACTACCGGGAATTTAGTCACCGTTCTTTGATTTACAGCTCTTAGATCTTGGACCAATCAGTATGTCCCATCAGCCTTCTTTACGGGTAGTATAGGCGTCTTATGGGGGACATATATGGTTCTAAAGTCCCTCCTTGTAATAGTCGATCTATGACTGGTTTTCACAGAATCACAGAACTGAAGGGGTTAGAAGGGACCTCGAAAGATCATCGGGTCCAACCCCCCTGCCAAAGCAGGTTCCTCAGAGCAGGCTGCACAGTTAGGCATCCAGAAAGGCCTTGAATATCTCCAGAGAAGGAGACTCCACAACCTCCCTGGGCAGCCTGTTCCAATGTTCCGTCACCCTCACTATGAAGAAGTTCTTTCACATGTCAGTGCAGAACTTCCTGTGCTCTAACTTGCAGCCATTGCCCCTTGTCCTATCCCCACAAACCACTGAAAAGAGGTTGGCTACATCCTTCTGACTCCCACATCTCAGGTATTTATACACATTGATGAGATCCCCTCTCAGTCTTCTTTTCTCCAGGCTGAACAGACCCAGGTCTCTCAGCCTTTCTTCATAGGGAAGATGCTCCAGGTCCCATATCACCTTTGTGGCCCTCCGCTGGACTCCTTCCAGGAGATCCCTGTCTTTTTGTACCAGGGAGCCCAGGACTGGACACAGTACTCCAGGTGAGGCCTGCCCAGGGCAGAGTAGAGGGGGAGGATCACCTCCCTTGACCTGCTGGCCACGCTCCTTTTAATGCACGCCAGGATCCCATTAGCCCTCTTGGCAACCATGGCACACTGCTGGCTCATGGCCAACCTGTCGTCCACCAGGACCCCCAGGTCCTTCTCCTCAGAGCTCCTCTCCAGCAGGTCGTCCCCCAGCCTATACTGATACATGCAGTTGTTCCTGCCCAGGTGCAGGACTCTACGCTTGCTCTTGTTAAGCCTCATTTGGTTTCTTCCTGCCCAGCTCTCCAGCCTGTCCAGGTCTCATTGAATGGCAGCACAGCCTTCTGGCGTGTCAGCCACTCATACCAGCTTTGTGTCATCAGCGTACTTGCTGAGGGTTCTTTCACAAATAGCTTCTAAGGTTGCAGCTGGCGCTGCTTGTAAACATATAGCAGAAGATACACTCTCCTTAATGGTAAGCAATCATGTGTCTTATCCATTTCTGGTGCTTGATCAGTGGCAAAAAGAAAAGGGGGAGAGTAAGGGACGGCAAAGACAGAAACAGTATCAGGAGAATGCCACTGACACTAACAGCACTGGGAATAGCATTGGCATAAACGAAACAGGTGATAGCAAGGGTGGAATGATAGGGCAGCATTTTCGAGTTCTGGAATGGATTTTCCTACCGATTCAGCCAAAAACGAGTGTTCAGACATGGGCAGAAGCTATCGCAGAGTTAGTACATGAGGGTTGCTCTCGGAGTATTGAGATCAGCAGGCAGGAATCAGGAGATATTAGTCTGCCGATGACTCAGAATCATTTGGACTGGTGTTTACAGAAATCCATACCACTACAAGAAGCTGTGTTAGGTTACCCGGGATTGGTACATTCCCGAACTCCAAAGGGGCCTCTCTGGCAAGTTATAAGATCATATAAATGGCAGGTAGTACAACGGCTTTCATCCCGACTAGTGGTGGGTCGCACTGTATACACTGATGCAGGTGCAGCAAGTAAGAAGGCTGTGTGTGTGTGGTACAAGAACGGAAGTTGGGAGAAATACATAATTCCAGGGGAGACGGGATTCATTACAAACATTGGCATTGTCTGCAGTTCTTTGGGCTTGTCAGTGCTGGGTGCATGAGCTGATTAATATCGTCTCCGACTCTCTGTATGTTGTCAATGTGGTAAAACGGATAGAGGATGCCTTGATACGGGACACTAAGAGGGACAGATTGTTGTCATTATTTCTGCAGCTGTGAGATGCCATTCAGGGGAGAAATGCACCTTACTGTGTTATCCATATACGTAGTCATCAACTCTCAATTGGGTTAGCAGAAGGTAATCCACAAGCAGACAAGTTGGCGAGTATAGTCACAGAGGGGCCTGAGAGTGATTTTGCACATGTGCAAGTGTCACACGAAATGTTCCATCAGAATGCAAAGGGTCTTCAGAGAATGCTTGGATTTACTTGGACAGAGGTGAAGGGAATAGTAACAGTGTGCCCTTCCTGTAGTCATCATAGACCAGGGTTAGGTTTGGGTATTAATCCACGGGGTGTTAAGGCACTTGAGGTACGGCAAATGGATGTAAAGGATGTACCGGAATTTGGTACTAAAAGATATGTGCATGTGAGTATTGATACTTTTTCAAGATTCATATGGGGAACGGTGCAGGGGGGAGAAAAAGCATACCATGAGTGTAGACATCTGACGGTGTGTTTTGCTGTTATGGGAGTGCCACAGCAGATCAGATCAAGATGGACAATGGTCCAGCGTATGTTAGCAAAAGGGTTAGGATATTTATGAAAATGTGGGGAGTAAAGCATATCACAGGTGTTCCATATTCTCCCACGGGCCAAGTGATTGCCAAGTGATCACATCAGGTTTTAAAGGAACAATTAGTGAGATTAAAAGAGATCAAGAACATCGATGAGAGATTGTCCGAGGCATTGGTTGTCTTGAATCACTTATGTTTGACTAGGGACCGAGAAGACCCTCCTGCGAGTATTCATTTTCAAACAATAAATATAGCAGCACCAAATGTGTTACCACAAATAAGAATGAATTACCGAGATCCTGCCACAGGAACTTGGAAAGGGCCATAGAGGTACAGAAATACAAATAACACCTGTGGTTACAATGACACTGCTAGGCAGGGTTTAGGGGTTTATGGCACGGAGACAAGGGGTAACAACTATAGCGTTTGGAACAATCTTACAGCTATGGCCTTTCCTCCTGATGTTTTTCTGATTTGCGTGGATGGGGCCTGGCAAGGTATCCCTGCAAATGCTATCGGAGGTCCATGTTACTTAGGTAAACTTACTATATTTGCTCCTAGCTTGCCACAGTTGCGTAAGATCACCAGACATAAATGGGCATTGCTCGCACCAGATTGCAATGACAGTGTTGAATTGCTTGGTGTTGCAGCTAGAACAGCATTGGCCATTTTAGTGCCAGGAGTGGCATCTGCGGCCACACTTAATAACTTAGAAAAATTGGCATGCAGGGCCGAGAAGCAAGCCCATGCCACGACAGAGATACTTGAGGAGATGTTACCAGATCAAAATAGCCTGTGACATGTGCTCTTACAGGATCGAGCTGCTATTGACTTCTTGCTCTTGGCTCAAGGGCATGGGTGTGAGGACTTTGAGGGAATGTGCTTTGAGGGAAAAGGTATGGAATTAAGTTGGCCCCTTGTTGAGGGATTTTTGAACTGCAAAGATCCCATGGCTTGCTACAGCTGAGCAAACCAAGCTACCAGGACGACTATGAGAAGTTCCCATGACAGTGTTCCCACATCGCCCGATTGAGGAATTTAAAAAATATTGTTGCCAGCAGCTGGCTTCAAGGACAAGATCTATGTGACTGCTAATCACAAGGGGGTTGTTTTCTTGCAGGTGGGGTTGTTTTCTTGCAGTTGTTTGTCTGAGTGCTTTTGACCAATAATCTTGTGTGAGACACTATCCGCCCCTGTTAAGTTTGCTATAAAAGTCAGGCTATTCGGGTAATAAAGAGAGCATGATCTGACCATATTAGTGTCTGTCATGTTTTCGGCCGTTCTTCCTGCAACAGCTTTGAAATCGGAGAACGAGGCGTTGAAGTCATCATTGGCCTTTGAAAGGGAGACGGGAAAAACATTAGGAAACAGAGTGGATAAACTTTTGATTGAGAATGACAAACTTATGACTGAAAATGATAAATTTTTGATTGAGAATAATCATCTGAAACAAATGCTGGATAGGGTTAGTCATCTGTTAAATAAAGTACAGCCTTCTGCTTCGGTCAAGCAGATTTGTAGATTGCTGCATAGTGCAGACCCTGAAAGCTGGATTGGTGATTTCTGGTTTGATAGTGATGATGATGTCAAAGAGATTGCTGATTCTGAATCTCAATCAATTTCCTTGAGACCTTTGGTTAAGACTGAGACTGCTGTTGATGATAATGATGAAATCTCCACTACTGTGCAAACGATTCCATGGTCATCGGCAGAGTTGGTTAAAATACAGGAGAAGTTCTCAAGTTGGTCAGGGGAATCGGAAGTTGAGTATGTGTGGCAAGTTTCTCTTGAAGGAGGTGATCGAATTATGTTGAGCAAGGAAGAGGCAGGAGGCTTTTGGGGACCTGGAGTATTTTTAACCACCACACCAGGAGACCATAATTACTCTATAACTGCACGGGCGGCATACTGGGCAGGTGGTATAGATCCTCAGGAGAGAGGAGAACCCCTGGAAATTAGAGCCACAAGCTATTCTGACCTAGCTGTAGCAGTACAGAAAGCAGCCTGCATTCAGGCGATATATGAAAGAGATGAATTCAGGAAATCCCCGATGTTAGCTCCTATTGACCCTGTTCGATTAAACCCTCTCATCCGTGGACTCCCTGATTGTCTTAAAATGTTCATAGCAAATACCCAGGATCTCATACTAGCTGCTTGTAGGGATGATGACAGTAGTCATAGGCAAAATCCGAACTCCCCCATTCCCACCTGGAGTGAATTTGTACAAGACATAGATAAGTACGGACGCCAAATGGTCTGGATTAGTTCATCCAGTATTAAGTCCCAAGATCACTCTCGGCAAGTCCACCAAATCCACACTCAAAATCCCAGATACCCCAAATTCAAAGAGAGGTTCAAACCTAATAGAGAACGAGGTGAGTTGTGGAGTAAGGCCCTAGCTTTGGGTGCACCCCGACCATTTTTGCATGGTGCCTCTGTGGAGGACCTCTGTACATTAGTCCAATTTCTGGGTAAGAAAAATATTCCAGCTGGGGAGAATTGCCTAACCGGAAAACCCCCAACCCATAAGGAAACTGCAACTTCTGCACCGAGCCCAATTGAGGAGGCAGAAGCTCAGCAAAAAAACTCCTATCCCCCGGGGAGGGCAGTGAGTCACCCTGCTCAGTGGGTATTAGCAATTCAATGGCTCTCTAATGAACACTCTGACCCTATCATTGCCATTCCAGTTGGATCCCCAAAAATATTGGTAAATTTTCTTATTGACACCGAAACACAAATGTCAGTAATTACACGTGAGACAGCACAAACCCAAAGTATTAGTTGGTGCTGCATATACTATTTTAGGATTTGACATACTGCATGGTCGTATGTGGAAACACCCTGATGGAACTGTGTGGAGTTTCACGACACATCAAAGGGATTCAGGCACAGTGAGACTGAGTCTGTTACAAACATCCATACCCTTATCCCCTGCTAAAATCACTAATGTTTGGCAATATCTGTTGTCAGCAGCAGCACTTATGGGAATTGATGGGGTGGTAACAGAACTGGAAGAAAGAGGTGTCGTGGTTTAACCCGGCCGGCAGCTAAACACCACACAGCTGTTCGCTCATCCTCCCCCCTCCCTCTCTGGGATGGGGGAGAGAAATGGGAAAGTGAAGCCTGTGAGTTGAGATAAAGACAGTTTATTAAGACAGGAAAATAATAATAACAATAATAATAATAACAATAATGATGATAATAGTACTAATAATGTGTACAAACAAGTGATGCACAATGCAATTGCTCACCACCTGCTGACCGATGCCCAGCCTAACCCCGAGCAGTCCGGCCCCCCTCCCCCGGCTAGCCACCCCTATATATAGTTTAGCATGATGTCAGATGGTATGGAATACCCCTTTGGCTAGTTTGGGTCACCAGTCCTGGGTCTGTCCCCTCCCAGCTCTTGCTGCACCCCCAGCCTGCCTGTTGGCAGGGCAGAGCGAAAAGCTGAGACATCCTTGGCTTGGTGTAAGCACTGTTCTGCAACAATTAAAACATCGGGGTGTTATCAGCACTCTTCTCATCCTAAGCCAAAACACAGCATTCTACCGGCTTCTAGGAAGAAAATTAACTCTGTCCTAATTGAAACCAGGACAGAGGCATTATTAAAAGGACTCATTCACCTTACAATTCACTGGTGTGGCCGATAAAGAAACCAACCAGGCAATGGCATTTTACAGTAGATTACTGACAGTTGAATGCTAACACTACACCTTTGACTGCCGCAGTTCCAAACATGGCAGAGATAGTGAAAGCCTTCTGTGCATCTAGCAGTAGCAATGGTGCTAACTACTCCCAAATATCTCTATGCATGGGAACTCAAATATTTCTGTTTCACCCTCTTTCTATCCCTGCCGGTTGAATACCACCGAGCATTTTCTTTTGTGTTCACAGGAATCCTGTGTGAACTGCATGTGGACAGCTGGAGGATGACAAACCAACAGTTTGGATTAATAATGCTATTTTTTACCCTGACCTTGATGCAATTACAGGCCTTAAAGGAAACTTAGCTACTGTGGTTGTGCAGGGATCTGAGGTGTTTCACTGTGACATCTAACCATGCATTGTCACAGTGTAGCGCAATCATTGGAACATCTCAGAACAAAAAGGATCTAAATCTCTCTATAGTTTTACATGGGACTAAATATTTTCAAAAGATGAATGGAGTTGGAACGATTCTCTAAGAATGGCTGAACTTCAAGCCACGTCTGGCCAGACAATACAAATTGGTTGCCGAATAACTAACAGATCTACTTACAATAGGCCGACTGAAATTAAGACAGTTTATGATGATTCTACCAGAACACAAAATTATAGTAGTGATTGTACCAAAATAACTGAGCCAAATTTTGATTGCTGGTACAATTTTACTTTCACCAAACCTATAATTGTGTAATGTTTTTGGGGTTACAATGGCACAGAATTAAGAAGCCTCTACCCCGCAGATATTTGAAAATGGACCAGTTTGGCCTCCCATTGGTCTAACTCCTTCCATCTTCAACCCTGGTCCTTACATAATTAAAAATGTGGGACAACAACAAATTCTCTTTAACCCTAGCTGGTCTCTAAAAAGGGTAGATATTAACTGCTACTACAGATGACCTAAGGGAATTGGAACGACCAATAAAATCATCCTTATTGGCCTTAGGAGCAAGTCAATGGCTTCTATCAGACATTTTACCCCACTGAAAACAAATTGAAGAAAATGATCATCAATTAATTGTAAATGCCCTTGGAAAAACTCAGGGCAATACCTCCCTCACCTTGAGCTGCATCCAAGCACAGTTATGGATACAATCTGTAGCAGCAGCTATCATTAGAGAGGGAGAAGGAGGAACTTTGCCCACTGAAATTCAAAAATTGATTTGGGATAATGCTTCAGAATTTGAAAAAGAATTTCAAGCATGGTGGCAATTAGTCAGCTTTACCTATTATGCAGAAAATGATAAAATTGTTGCCTTTATAGTTACTATAAGTAATGCCACCGTATACAATGTATATCCAATCATTGCATTAGGACTCAATCATAATGGAACTATACTTTATCCTAAGGAGCATAAAGTATGGGCCCATCAAAAGGGAGGAAAGTGGCAAACAGTTGATGTGAATGCATGTATTGTGCGTGAACAAAAAGGCTTCATCTGTGAGAGAAACACACTCGAAGCCCAAGACATTTGTCTTGGCAGTGAACAAAATATTTGCCACTTTGAGATACATCCTAATGAAACCCTTGAAACTGTACTTGTGTATATTGGGAAATGCTGTGTTTGCATGAGAACCCATTGTGATTTAGAATCATAGTCATAGATAATACTATTGTAAATACAAGTGATCACTCTAATATTTGTGTTTGTAATTTTACCAAAATGATGACACAAGTTCGAGAAAATGGACAAAAGACCCTGATTACTGTCCATCACGATGTACAAGAAATACATCAAGTGATGGAAAGAGTAAAGAGAGATGAAAGACACTGTTGGTGGGACACTTTGGATGGTCACCAGCTGCCATGGGAATCTTCAACAAGATGCTTCACCTTGTTCTGTTAACACACACTGTATTATGCTTTATACTGACAATTAGTGTGTACGTTAAACTTTGGATTATGATGAAATGTTTAGCATCCCTACACAATGTACATACATTCGATAAACCTCGTCCCAAGAATGTATGTGATATCCTCAACATATTCGAAATGTCGTGAAGCTTGAGTGACTATAGTCACGGGGTGGATTATGTGGTGCAATTGCCTGAAGTAACTAGGAAAATAAAGCTAACATTCACATTTTAAAGAAAATGTACAGCATTGAAGAGGCTTTCAGGGTAGGGCATAGCTGCATTATCTAAGCGTTCCCTAAGCTTCCAACCTTAGATGCTATCGCGCTGAGGGAGCCTGGTATGCTGACTCTAAGGAACAGTACGGAGTGTAGAGTGGAGTGGAGACACCACGGCTAGGCTCTGTAACCAGGTGGGGACTCTATTGTTCTTGTGCACACCGAGACCAATAAGCCGCACTTTTTGCTACCCTGAGCCAAGGACCTGTCATGTTTTGACAAATGCTGTACCCTAGTGCAATTTTTCTCATTATAATATCATTATAATACCCAAACACACCTCCATCCCAAAAGCTACCTGCCTCCAAGGTGCAACCACCCCTCACTGAGCATGCATGTTGGGAATTGGCATACAGGGTATGGACATGAGTCCGTGGAACAATTGCTCGATCTGAGCTTGCCTTAAGCAACCAGGAGTAGGCCTTAGAAAATCTCATGGCCTTCTGTAGCTGAGCAAACCAAGCTACCAGAATAACTATGAGAAGCTCCCACAACAATGATTCCCACATCGCCCAATTGAGGAATTCAGAAAAATATAGTTGCCAGCAGCTGGCTTCAAGGACAAGATCTACGTGACTGCTAATCACAAGGGGGTTGTTTTCTTGACTGCTAATCACAAGGGGGGTTGTTTTCTTGCAGTTGTTTGTCTGAGTGCTTTTGACCAATAATCTTGTGTGAAACACTGTCCGCCCCTGTTAAGTTCACTATAAAAGTTAGGCTATTCGGGCAATAAAATGGAGCATGATCTGACTCTACTGGTGTCTGTCGTGCTTTCGGCCGTGCATCCTCTAACACATGCACTCTGAATTTCTCGGAGCCTATTACTTTAAATGGAAACGGGAGAACTTTTCACCAATCATAACTAAGATATGTTTGACTAGAGTCACTCAAGCTCCAACTAAAAGATAGAAAATAATATGCATTGGCCTAAGAGAGAGGGGATGTTAGGGAAGATACCACCGTCAGGGAAGATACCATCCCGAGGAAATACAACATCCTTAGGACCTCCTGACTCCTGGGACCAGTCGACGGGCTGAGCCTCTCTTCTCCCCCCATTGGGATGCCTTTGGGTGAGATTTGAACACATGGTTATAAATCTTTCTAGAATCTTTGATCCTTTTAACACGTTAATTTCCAGGCTACACACCTGTGTCCCCTGTGTATTTCATTCATGCTAGCTTGCTTTTGCAGACAGTAGCTATTGCCGGCAATCCAAAGAACCTGTGCACCTGTTGCTGTAATAAATTTTACATTGTTCCTAGCCGTGATAATTCTCATTGAACGCGACTAAAGTAAGGGTGTTTATACGTTATTGGTGAATCCGTGACCGTGGTAGTTCAGTGCTCTGAATCCGACCAGATCCATAACGGTTAATGTGTTATTGGTGAATCCAACCAGACCCCTAACGGTTAATGCGTTATTGGTGAATCTGTGATTGTGATAGTTCAGTACCCTGAATCCGACTGGACCCAAAACGGTTAATCGGCTACACCCCTTAACGCGACAATGCTTGATCATATCCTGTTTTACTCTGCCATGACACAGTTTAAGCAGAATTTAGAGAAAAGATTGGCCTTTCATTCAATGTCACATTGTTGCAACCCACAGTTCAGCCTGATCAGATTTTAAAATTAAGAGTAGGGGAAAGTGTTGTCAGTCTGACTCAGTGGAAAAATACGGACGATCCATCTCAACTCCCTCCACCATCTTTAATTTCATATAGCCACTCTGACAGCTAAAATCAGTGGAAGGAAAATGGAAGAAAAAGAATTCTTAAAGCAAAGCTTTACAATTCTTGAGGTTTAATGTGGCATTTAAGTGAAAATTGTTTTTTATTTATGAATGTCTCATTTTAGCTCAAACTGTTTCTTACTAAGCCAAATAATTAAACAATTTCCATGCGGATGGAAGAGCTACAAAATTTTAATGCCACTTAGCTATGATTTAGGTATTTGTTTTATTTGAAGGTGGGATGGGGAAGAACTTGTTCAATTGGTGTCATATTTGCCAGTATGGGTTTACACCTTCAGGAAAGGACTCAGATTGACTGATGACATTCTCAGCTAAGGACAGCAAATGCCTCTGCAAAATCTAACTCCTATACAGTCAGATAAATGCATTATGACAGATTCTCTATTGCGGTGATGTGCAAGACTGTTACAAGGGCTATGGCAGTATCCCAAACAAAGGATGCCCTCTAAATGAATTTCTTGGTGGGTGGAGAACACCATCATGGAAAAAATTAAAAAGCCTGGGAAACATTCTTACTATCTTCTGGATGTTTTCAGGACTTCATAAGATCTCCTTTTTCATACCAGGAAACCAAGACATTTAACATCTGAACAACGACAGGCCTCAGAAATTGTGACATATGTTTCTTTTTTGGGGAAACAAACAAACAAACAATCAAAAAAGCTTGTTCAACAGATTTATCAAAATGCGCAGCAGAGGAATTTTGATGTAGGTCCCTCCCATAGCCTCAGGCCACCTCCTGTGGATGGCTCTATTGGCAATTCAGGTAAAATGCTTAACTTACTAGTGTCACAAGTCTGTTTATCTTTTCATAGATACTGAAAGCTATGAAACCCTGTTTGCAATGCAGCAAGGATTTAAGCTATGAGTTTCTACAGTATTTGTTTTTGATAAGCCCATAGTGCTTACTGCGCTCATAAAATTATCTAGAAGTTCCCTAATTATTATTTTGTAGTACTTGTTACATTATTTCAGTGCAGTTGTCAGCTGGGCCTAGAAGTGATAACAACCATGATAATTCTTTTTCTTTTTTCTTTTCAAAAATCAATATTATACTCATTTTCCTCACTTTCTGTTACCTCCCCAGATTTTCAATTACTTTTCCAAAGTATTTTTCTTGGATAAAATTAAACCAGTTGCTGCTGATCTTGACAAGGAATGACACATGCCTTATGAACTAGTAGTTCTTATGCTCTGAAAGTAATCTTTCATGAAGCAACTGTGTTTATTTATTCTTTCTCCAGGAAATAGTGAACCTTACTACCCATGCCTTTTTATGCACCAGAAATCTCTTCTTGTGGTGAGCTTTCAGTATCACTTTCCATTAAATAGTACTTGTTACTATTATATTATACTATTAGATTTTTTTTTTTTTTAATACCACATTTTTTCCACAGAATTCCTTACCCAGCAAAGTCCCTAAGCATTTCCTTAACTTAAATCATATAGATACTAATATTGGCAATACTATCCTACAGACTTCGTATTAAACACACATATATGATTTATGAAGCTGGACTTGGTATCTTTGCCATGCTGCCATTAGTTAATGCAGTATCTACCATCATAAAGTCACATAGAAGCTCTTTTTTGTTGTTTTTTCACCATGATCTGTCTGGTCCAGAGTGACCAGAGGGTGAGCCCAGGCCAGGACATCAGCTCATGGGTAGGAGAAGAATCAGGCCCCATGAAAGTAGCCAATGTCAGACACAGCCACAGGATGAGGGCCATGCAGACAAAACAGGTTGTCAGTCCATGGGCTGAGAAGCTGCTCTACAGGAATTGCTCTCACACTGAATCATAATGAGCAACAAAATTAATGATTCCAGAATGAGCAGTAAGGTTATTTCCTTTCTATATTTTCAAACAAAAATGGAACTTTCATTTTTTAAAAAGCTCCTTCATGATTTTTAAACAAGTTAAGAGATATGAAAACAAAACAAATTGTTCTTTTGCTTCTTTCCAAGTTTTTTTGTGTTTTGTTTTCAGTGAGGAAAAGAAAAACCTGTTTGGGTCTACAAGCCAAGTGAAAAATCAGTTAGTTACACAGGTCTGTCTATTTGTTAATATTAACTATAAAACAATGCATGCATTTTGGTATTTTTTCCCATGATAAGACATACTGTAGACTACAATAGCATTGGATTTTTGTTTACACCTCTCCAGTCAAGGCAGCAATTTTAGAACAACTCTTCAAGATGCAGACAAAAAAATATATATTGATAAAAGAAAAGAAGGGAAAAGAAAAAGGAGAAGTTCACCTACGGTTAAAGAAAGTACATATAACTTTGGAAAAAAAAAAAAAAAGTGATTTGAAGGTAATCCTACAAAATCCAGGACTCAGAGTTCTTTTCACATGAAATCTCAGTCAAAACTCACTTGACCTCCTCATTTAGTAGAATTTTGTTTGGTCATTAATGAATTCCACTACTCACACCTAAGTTGGACTGGATTTTCTTTTTCCCCCTGACAAGAAGCTAATTAGAGGGTAAAGGATATCAAATTCTCTCCAGACAGGGCTTGACTAAGCATTATGCATGATCCTTCCCTGTCCCTCTTTTTCTAGTAGCTACAAATCCCTTCTCAAAACAATTTTTTTCTGGGCTGCTTCTAAACTGCAGCCTATTAAGTATTTTAGCGACAATACATTCAAGTAACCACTAAACAAGGAATTATTTCCAGTTATATGTATGAACTTGCTAAGTGAAGAGGTAATAACATGGACAAACCATCAGCTGGTACAAAGTAGTCCTGCTCCTCTGACTCCAGCATATGAGTTTGTGTTTATAGAAGAGAAGACCCTGATGCAAAACAGTCTCTTTTGAGAAGCAAGCAAGAAAAGAAAGCTACAAACAAAATGCATATTCAAGAGTAGCCTGAGGAAGGCAGCTTACAGGAACAGCATTAGGTAAATAAATAAATAAATCTCATTGCTGCCACCTGATCTGTTGGCTGAAGAAAAATAACAACTGATGCATAGGAAAGTTGCCAAGGAAGACAGGGAAGCAGTTTCTTTTGAACACTGCACTGGAGTAGTTAATATTCATCAGCAAACTTCAGGGCCTTAAACAGAAAGCATATTTCAGGAAATTGTAAGGAATGTCAAGAATCCAAATAGCCCCAAATTCTTGACCATGAAATTCAAGGGTCAAGGCTTCTAACACCTGAAACTTTGCATATGACTGAATATTCAGAAATTAGATCTTTTATAATTGCTTTAAATTTTCCACTCTAGTTATGTTTGCGCATAATCCTAATAAGGCGCATGTCTGAAAAGCATAATTATTAATTAGCAGGAATCCAGTGTATTATTAATTTATTTAATGCTGATGGACTGAGTTATTTGATGGATAAAGACAGTCAAGTAGCAGTGATTGGCAGGAATAAACCAGCTTCCCTGGCTGGGGACCAGAAAGATTTTACTGAAGAAAATGGCAGTGAAACCTGTCCTAATAAATAACTGAGCTGAGTTGACTTAAGTACTTATAATGCCAGTGTCTGTGATAAGCAATGGAAACATTAATATAAAATGCTTCACCATACCGATGAGTACAGTAGAGTTCAATGTGATGTATTGCAGTACTACTGTCCCTAGCATGGCATGCTTTTAAAGTGATGTTTATAATCATTATTATTTTGGTAACAATAGAGGGGAAAAAAAGAACAGAACAGCAAAAATTGTTATCTACTAAAGAGGAACCACAATAGCAAAGTCTCCTGATAAGAACCTACATAAGGATTTAGCCACAGTGAGAGAACAACTGTGCTCAGATACAAATGCAGTAACTAAGAATGTGGTTGTAGCTTGTTTATTTCTAATTCTAGCTGTATGTTACAGTCAGATGGTGAAAGCAGTCATTTCATGAAATAACTGACATTTTCAGACATTTTGTGAAATGACCAGCATTATAGCTGTTCTATTACACTCTTTGACTGTTTCACTCTGTCATTAAGTTAAATGACTGGTGTTATTGTGACAGTCACATAGGTGTGATTTTTATTACTTATATTTAGGCATCTGAACTTAGACATACAGGTCAGTTTAGGCTCTCACAGTCAGTGAAGGAAAGATGGTGTGTCCAAATGGCAATCCAGCTGATCTACCTTTGTTGTCTGAGTTTGGATGAGATGAACCATCCTTTGGATATGCTGATCTCTCTGTCCCTTCATTATAAAAGGAACCTGAGGCAATATGTTCAAGAAATGTTTGAAGAGATTATTTTAAAAAAACTGAGAAAGACAGGCTGACAGGCCCTTGCATGTGTTCTATCCATATGGAATAAAGTATAAAGCAGTAAAAAATATAATACACATACATGAGGGAAAAAAAAAGAAAAAAAATAACATATAATAAAAAGACATAATGAGGAGCAATAGAAAGAGTCATGGTGCTATTCAGAACTCTAACCTGATGCAGTCAAATGAAGAGAGGAATTCAGCATTTGGATGTATTCTTTCCTGAGGAAGAAATATTTTGCTTTAAGACAGTTACCTGTCAGCAATTGTTTTAATTTTTTCATTTAAAGCTGGACAAAAATGAATAAGCAATGTTCACAAGTGGCTGGAATTTTTGTTGTTGGCTTCTCTGTTTTTCCACTTTAAATATAATTAAGATCAAAATGTTGAGTGTGCATTTGTAGGTATTGTGCTTCAGCAAACATATATATATATACATTCCTGAAAAAAGAAAAAAAAAGATTTAATTTTCATCCCAAGGCATTTTTGTTTGTTTGTTGCTTTGTTTCCCAAATGAAACTTAATTGCAACTATTAAGCACAAGAAATGATGACCATCTATAAATGACCTAGATTTGTGATATCAACACAAATAACTCCTGACTTCATTGTGAATTATTCACTCTGGCCATGAATACCTTGTAAAGGAACAGTCACTTTCAAGAAAAGTATAAAAGATACAGGTCTGGTTTTCCTACTTATGTAAATCACTGTAACACTTACTGACTGTTGTGGTTTAACCTGGCTGGCAGCTAAACACCACACAGCCATTTGCTCACCCTCCCCCTTCCCTCTCTGGGATGGGGGAGAGAATCAGGAAAATGAAGACTGAGGGTTGAGATAGAGACAGTTTATTAGGACAGAAAATAATAATAATAATAATCATCATCATCATCATCATATGTACGAAACAAGTGATGCACAATGCAATTGCTCACCACCCGCTCACCGATGCCCAGCCTATCCCCAAGCAGCTGTCCCCCCCACTGTGAGAAACACTCTGTAGCCAATAACTTAGGCTAGGCGAGGATCTCAGTGAAGTAGTAATTTATTCACGATTGCAATGGCGGGCACCCCACAAGCAGGAGAGCGCCTCTACTAGCTCCAAAACACAGTTTATATACTTTTTGATGACAGGACCCTCCCCTGTTTCCCCATTGACTGGGTAATCCAGGTTCACAATCTATCTGATGCTTCACAGACGATGAAGCAGAGTGATTCCTCTTATTATATCCCTTGTATAATTTATGAATCTCTGCTGATAAATATAATTAATCCAATCCATATACTTATTGACTGTTACCCACCAGAACAGGGACTCAAACACTGCAGCAATTTGATTCCTGGCTTCCTGTTCATCAGGAACTCCTCTAGGCACCCAAATAGAATCTATGTATACTCTGTCATCGAATGATACTCCTGAGCTTCTTTTACTTCTTCTGGGTATTTGTGATGTTTCTCTTTCAAATGCCAGGGTGAAGGGTATAGCTAATTAAACAAGTGCACAAGTGCCTCCCCAATTAGATGGTAGGGTAGACGCTAAGATCTTCTCTCCACAGTACCACCAGAGATCTGCCCTGGGGATCTGAAATCTTGCGCAGTTTCCCATCAAGTCCTCATGCACAAGGCAAATTCTCCCAGATACTGGGTAGCTGTCGGTGCAGGGCCACCTGCTCCACCGTGGTACTCCATGGGCTGCAGGGAGACAGCCTGCTTCACCATGGTCCTCACCACAGGCCGCAGGGGACTTCTGCTCCAGCACCTGGAGAACCTCTCCCCCTCCTTCTTCACTGACCTTGGCGCCTGCAAGGCTGTTCCTCACTCCTCTCACTCTCCCAGTTGCTGTGTGGCGCAGCATTTTTTTTCCCTGTCTTAAATATGCTCTCACAGAGGCGCAAAACAACATCGCTTATTGGCTTGGCTCAGGTCAACAGTGGGGCCCTTACCAAGCATGGGGCAGCTTCTAGATCCTTCTCACAGAAACCACCCCTATGGCCCCCTGCTACCAAAACCTTGCCACGTAAACCCACTACAGTAGCACTCACACCCTGCTGTGAGAGGCAAGCTGTATGGTTACGTAAAACTGTACAGAATGCAGGGGGAGCCCTGATATTGTTGTCATGCAAGGAACAGCAAAGAGAGACTTAGAGGCCTCATTTCCCCCGGCAGTCTTTTCTTGGTACAATGTAATCATACATAGCATCCCCTGGGAGTCCTTGGTCAACCCCACTGGGAAGGGCACTATCTGGGCAATCGGTCATCCCTTGGCACAAGCATTGCAATAGCTATGGTTAAGACTCTGGACAGTATATTTGACCCATTCTATCCAGGCATTCACATCCCCATACCCTGTTTCAATCTCAAATGTTTGAGCGTCCGCATTTCAAAGAGGGCCTCCTGTTTTCTCTCATGTTTTCTCTTTGAGTTTTTCTCTGATGGCAATGGAGGATTGTTTCCATACAGCTACTCTCATTCTGACAGGTGTGGTTTAACCCGGCTGGCAGCTAAACACCACACAGCCGTTCGCTCACGCTTCCCCCTCCCTCTCTGGGATGGGGGAGAGAAATGGGAAAGTGAAGCCTGTGAGTTGAGATAAAGACAGTTTATTAAGAAAGGAAAATAATAATAACAATAATAATCATAACAATAATGATGATAATAGTACCACTACTAATAATGTGTACAAAACAAGTGATGCACAATGCAATTGCTCACCACCTGCTGACCGATGCCCAACTTATCCCCGAGCAGTCCGGCCCTCCTTCCCCGGCTAGCCACCCCTATATATTGTTTAGCATGACGTCAGATGGTATGGAATACCCCTTTGGCCAGTTTGGGTCAGCTGTCCTGGGTCAGTCCCCTCCCAGCTCTTGCTGCACCCCCAGCGTGCCCGTTGACAGGACAGAGCAAGAAGCTGAGACATCCTTGGCTTGGTGTAAGCACTGTTCTGCAACAATTAAAACATCGGGATGTTATCAGCCCTCTTCTATTCCTAAGCCAAAACACAGCATTCTACCAGCTACTAGGAAGAAAATTAACTCTGTCCTAACTGAAACCAGGACACCTTTTATTCCATACCATTTATATCATGCTCAGGTTGCACACTTTTCCATACACTCTAAATAATCACCATTTTCATCTAGGGTATATAGTAGTCATGATAGTGATGACATACAGTATTATATAGTAATTAACATGATTCAATTCAATTCATGGGCTATTCTCACCCAGAATTTAATCCCCTTGAGGTACACAACGGAGCTCTCTGTTCTTTTGCATTACCCACCAGGTACCTGAGCAAAAGCTATTCCACGAATGGGTTTGCCTTTTCCTGAGGCAGGAGTAGCCCAGACTGTTTCACCCAGCATATTTCTTACATGCACTACAGGAACTTTATCCCCATCTACAGTACGTAAAAGGTTTGATTGGGCAGGTCCAGCTCGGTTGGCAGATCCCCTAGTATTGACTAACCAGGTGGCCTTTCCAAATGCGTATCCCAATTTTTGAATGTCCCAGCGCCCATTGCTTTCAAGGTAGTCTTTAACAGTCCATTGTATTGTTCCACTTTCCCTGAGGCTGGTGCATGATAGGGGACGTGATACACCCACTCAATACCATGCTCTTTGGCCCAAGTGTCTATAAGGTTGTTTCGGAAATGAGTTCCATTGTCTGACTCTATTCTTTCTGGGGTGCCATGTCGCCATAGGACTTGCTTTTCAAGGCCCAGGATAGTGTTCCGGGTGGTGGCATGAGGCACAGGATATGTTTCCAGCCATCCGGTGGTTGTTTCCACCATTGTAAGTACGTGGCGCTTGCCATTGCGAGTTTGAGGGAGTGTGATATAATCAATCTGCCAGGCCTCTCCATATTTATATTTCAGCCATCGTCCTCCATACCAAAGAGGCTTTGACCGTTGGGCTTGCTTAATTGCAGCACATGTTACACAGTCATGAATAGCCTGTGCTATAGCGTCCATGGTCAGGTCCACCCCTCGATCACGAGCCCATCTGTATGTTGCATCTCTACCTTGATGGCCTGAGGTGTCATGGGCCCATCGGGCTATAAAGAATTCACCTTTATGCTGCCAATCCAGGTCCACCTGAGCTACTTCAATCTTAGCAGCCTGATCCACCTGCTGGTTGTTTTGATGTTCTTCGGTAGCCCGATTCTTGGGCACATGAGCATCTACGTGGCGTACTTTCTCAGCCAGGTTCTCTACCCAAGCAGCAATATCTTGCCACAGTGCAGCAGCCCAGATGGGTTTGCCCCTACGCTGCCAGTTGTTTTGCTTCCATTGCTGTAACCATCCCCACAGGGCATTTGCTACCATCCATGAATCAGTACAGAGATAGAGAACTGGCCATTTTTCTCGTTCATCAATGTCTAAAGCCAGCTGAATGGCCTTCACTTCTGCAAACTGACTCGATTCACCTTCTCCCTCAGCAGCTTCTGCAACTCGTCATGTAGGGCTCCATACAGCAGCCTTCCATCTCCGATGCTTCCCCGCAATACGATAGGACCTGTCAGTGAACAGGGCATATTTCTTCTCATTCTCTGGTAACTGGTTGTACAGTGGGGCTTCTTCAGCACAACCCACCTCCTCCTCTGATGATATCCCAAATTATTTGCCGTCTGGCCAGTTCATAATCACTTCCAATATTCCTGGGTGACTGGGGTTTCCTATTCGAGCCTGCTGAGTAATCAGTGCAACCCACTTGCTCCACGTAGCATCAGCTGCATGATGTGTAGAGGAAACCCTTCCTATGAACATCCAGCCTAGTACCGGCAGTCGGGGTGCTAGGAGGAGCTGCGCTTCAGTACCGACCACCTCCGAAGCAGATCGAACTCCTTCCTATTCTGCCAATATCTCCTTTTCAGTTGGATTGTAGCGTGCCTCAGATCCTCTGTATCCCCGACTCCAAAACCCCAGGGGTCGACCTCGAGTTTCCCCAGGTTCTTTCTGCCAGAGGCTCCAGGTGGGGCCGTTCTCCCCAGCTGCAGTGTAGCGCACATTCTTTACATCTGGTCCTGTTCGAACTGGCCCAAGGGCTACTGCATGGACTATTTCCTGCTTGATTTGTTCAAAAGGCTTGTCGTTGCTCAGGGCCCCATTCAAACTCATTCTTCTTACGGGTTACTTGGTAGAGCGGGTTTACAATCAGACTGTAATTTGGGATGTGCATTCTCCAAAACCCCACAACACCTAGGAAAGTCTGTGTTTCTTTTTTGTTAGTTGGTGGAGACATAGCTGTTATTTTGTTGATCACATCCATTGGGATTTGACGACATCCATCTTGCCATTTTATTCCTAAAAACTGGATCTCTCGTGCAGGTCCTTTGACTTTATTTTTTTTTATGGCAAAACCGGCTTTCAGAAGGATTTGGACTATTTTCTTCCCTTTCTCAAAAACTTCCTCTGCTGTGTCACCCCACACAATAATGTCATCGATGTACTGCAGGTGTTCAGGAGCTTCCCCCTGCTCTAGCGCAGACTGGATCAGCCCATGGCAAATGGTAGGGCTGTGTTTCCACCCCTGGGGCAGCCGATTCCAGGTATATTGGACTCCCCTCCAAGTGAAAGCAAACTGTGGCCTGCACTCTGCTGCTAGAGGGATGGAGATAAATGCATTAGCGATATCAATTGTGGCGTACCACTTGGCTGCCTTCGATTCAAGTTCGTACTGAAGTTCCAGCATGTCCTGCACTGCAGCACTCAGTGGTGGCGTCACTTCGTTCAGGCCACGATAGTCCACTGTTAGTCTCCACTCGCCATTAGACTTTCGCACTGGCCATATGGGACTATTGAAAGGTGAATGAGTCTTGCTGATCACTCCTTGGCTCTCCAATTGACGAATTAGCTTATGGATGGGAATCAGGGAGTTTCGGTTGGTGCAATATTGCCGCCGGTGCACAGTTGTGGTAGCGATTGGCACTTGCTGTTCTTTGACCCTCAACAGCCCCACAACAGAGGAGTCCTCTGAGAGACCAGGCAAGGTAGACAATTTTTTAATGCCCTCTGTCTCTAAGGCAGCTATACCAAAAGCCCACCGGAACCCTTTTGGGTCCTTGCAATATCCTCTTCTAAGATAGTCTATGCCAAGGATACACGGAGCATCCGGGCCAGTCACAATGCGGTGCTTTTCCCACTCATTCCCAGTCAGACTCACCTCAGCCTCTAATACAGTCAACTGCTGAGATCCCCCTGTCACTCCACAAATACAGATGGGCTCTGGACCTTTATAGCTCGATGGCATTACAGTACATTGTGCACCGGTGTCTACTAAAGCCTCATACTTCTGTGTGTCTGACGTGCCAGGCCATCGAATCCACACAGTCCAATAAATTCGATTGTCCCTTTCCTCCCCCTGGCTGGAGGCTGCGCCCCCCTAATCCTGGTCAGAATCTTCCTCGTTTCTGTGTTTGAAGGACTGTCTGCTGGAAGTTGGAGCAGCAAACTTTTCGGAGAATCCCTTTTTCCTGATTGTTTTCTTTTGCAACTCACGTACCCGTGCCTCTAGGGTCGCGTAAGATTTTCCATCCCATTTTCTCATGTCCTCTCCATGGTCTCGTAAGTAAAACCACAGGGTGGCACGGGGTGAGTACCCACCATACCGTCTTCCTTGTGTGGATGAACGCCTACCTCTGATAGCTGAGACACTGCTTTGTACAGGTGGGGAGGAAAATAATCTGTCTTCAAGTTGGTGAACCTTTTCAGAAATTTTCTCCACAGTGTTCTCTTTTGGTTGGTGGACACTGGTTTGTTCAGGTGGGGAGGAAGATAGATTCTCCTTAAGTTGGTGGAACTCTTCAGAAAGTTTCTCCACAGCTGAGACACAGGCCTGTAAGGAAGAGGATAGACTTTCTTCGTACTGCCGAAGTTGTTTAGCCACTTCATCCACTGTGGGTTCCTCATCCTCTTTCCAGGCCATTATTGCCAATGAGCTGGCATATGATGATGGTGCACTCCGTACAAACTCCCGCCACATGGGTCGTGTACACCTGACTTCATCTGGATCTTTGGATGTTTGTCTGAGGTCTGGATCCTCATAAATCACTTCCCGTACGGCTAATTCTCTCAGGTACTGGATTCCCTTCTCCATAGTGGTCCACTTGCCTGGTAGACATAAAAGTTCTTCGTTGAAGGGATACCTTTCCCTCACAGCTGAGAGGAGACGCCTCCAGAGGCTGTGAGATCGTGCTCCATCTGCAATTGCTTTGTCAATGCCTGCGTCTCTAGCAAGGGATCCCAGCTGTCTGTCTTCCCTGCCCTCTAATTCCACACAATTGTCTCCAGCGTCCCAGCACCGGAGCAGCCAGGTGACAAGCTGCTCACCTATACAACGACCAAAATCTTTTCGCACATCTCGTAGCTCACGCTCGTATAGGTTTCGGGTAGTTACTGTTGATTTTTCAACATCCTCATCTCCTCCTCCTGAATCCCTGATGGCCCAGCATCGTCGTCTCTATACTTAGATTTGGCAGAAGACTCTCTGCGTTCTAAACGACCTGAATCTCTATACCATTTTTTCACCTTCTCTACAGGGGCAACTTGCACTGCTACAGCTCGTTTCTCTGACCCAGCCACAGGAGCTGGAGCGGCTGCAGGAACAGGAACTGGAGCGGCTGCAGAGTCCATCGTAGGGGTCGCAGTGGCCATTGGATCTGTCACAGGTCTTGGAGTGGCCACAGGGTCTGTCACTAAGTTGATAGCAGTATCAATTGCAGCTCGATAGGCATGAGCCAGGCCCCAGCATGTTACAATGATTTGTGTCACTTTGGAACTGCCAGAGTCATGACACCTTTTTTTCAAACATTCTGCCAGTTTTTTAGGATTTTGCAGTTGTTCAGGGGTGAATTTCCAAAACACTGGGGGTGCCAACTGCTCTAGATGCCTGCCCATATCCTCCCATACTCCCTGCCACCCACAACTATACTGCCTGCGGTCAGATCTCCGGATTAGATTCCTAAGTAGTTGTTTAACTTTAAGCAAAACCTGAAGCGCATTCAGGAGGCATAACAACAAGACTATGCTGGTCTGAGTATCCCAAGGATATTCAATATCTTGGAGAGCTATTGTAACAAGCTCGGAGCATAAGAAGGTGGTGAAGGAGAGTGATCAAGGAGGAAAAGGGAGTGGTGAAAGAGAAAGGGAGAGTGAACGAGTAAGAAAAAATATCTTCCCCTTTCCCCTCCACAGATTGACTCCCTGATGAAAAAAGGCAACAGGTATAATTGTTAATAGTTTCTGAGATACGGTTTCCAAAGTATATAGTCAACGACGTTGCTGAGTACAAATACAAAGTTAGAGTCATGACCAGATATTTCATCGTCTCATAAGCCACTGTTACAACGTACAGTACCATAATGAACTTAAAACAGGGCCCAGAGAGGATAAACAACATGACAGAGAGCACATACGGGAAATAACGTGCTATAATACTCAATTTGGAAAACAGGCGCAGCAGACTTGAGATTAAAGCAATCAGCATTATGACAAGTAACTATTAAGCAGGTCTACTACTTATACCAATTTTAGTTTAACACGTTCTGGTCAGATCTGTCAATATCTCAACCCTTTGTGCCCCACGTTGGGCGCCAAAAGGACTGTAGTGGTTTAACCCAGCCGGCCGTTAAACACCACACAGCTGTTCACTCACCCTAACCCCTCTCTCTGTGGGATGGGGGAGAGAAATGGGAAAGTGAAGCCTGTGAGTTGAGATAGAGACAGTTTATTAAGAAAGGAAAATAATAATAACAGTAATAATCATAACAATAATAATAATAACAATAATGATGATAATAGTACTAATAATGTGTACAAACAAGTGATGCACAATGCAATTGCTCACCACCCGCTGACCGATGCCCAGCCTATCCCCAAGCAGTCCGGCCCTCCTCCCCCGGCTAGCCACCCCTATATATTGTTTAGCATGACGTCAGATGGTATAGAATACCCCTTTGGATAGTTTGGGTCACCTGTCCTGGGTCAGTCCCCTCCCAGCTCTTGCTGCACCCCCAGCCTGCCCGTTGACAGGACAGAGCAAGAAGCTGAGACGTCCTTGGCTTGGTGTAAGCACTGTTCTGCAACAATTAAAACATCGGGGTGTTATCAGCCCTCTTCTATTCCTAAGCCAAAACATAGCATTCTGCTAGCTACTAGGAAGAAAATTAACTCTGTCCTAACTGAAACCAGGACAGTTTCTCCCTTTCTCTGATGGCAATAAAGGATTGTTTCCATACAGCTACTCTCATTCTGGCTGTTGGGTCTCTCCCAGTTATTTGTTGTCTCTGCTCAATTGTCGTTGGGCATTTAAATCTCCACAAGCAAACACCTCACAAGCATCAAACGTGACGGATTGTGGTACATAAACCTTTGTCATGTTCACCCGTATTTTCATGGGGTATCCCATCTTACTGTTATCTGGTTATGCCTTTTCCAAGTTGTTAATTGACCAAGGCCTTCTCTAAGGCCTACAATCACCAAAACCAAAATTAACAGTTGAATTTTCCCTGTCATTATTCTTAACCTTTAGGTTTCCAAATAATTATCAATACAAAGAATAAGATATATGTACTACTAGAACAAAAACCCCTTGGGAGCACTTCGATTTGCTATACATGTATATCTTTGCTCCCAGGGCCTGAGAGCACCCAATTAATAACACTGTTATTCCAGTCTAACAATTTACTATTTGAATGCCTAATTTCATTGTCAAATCCCTTCCCAAGAAGTTAGTCCCTGCCTTGGGTACATACAATAATTGCCCAGTGATCATTTTATCATTTATGTATTGGGTTCGATGGCAAGGTTCTGGGGGGGGCTGCAGTGGCAGCCCCCCACAAGGAGAGTCCAGAAGCCTCACCGTGGCAGATAAGGGACAATTTCAGCCGGCCCCAAAGAGGCCCACCGCTGCCCAGAGCCAAGCCATGAGCAACACAGTCCGTGCCTCTGTGAGTGCACATCCACAGAAACAAACAAATAAACAGAAACCTGCTGCTCAACAGCAGCTGGGAGAGCAAGGAGTGAGAAACCTCCCTGCAGACACCAAAGTCAGGAGGGGGAGGAGGCACCAAAGCCTCAGTCCCCCTGTGGCCTCTGGAGAGGCCCCTGGTGGAGCAGGCTGTTCCCCCCCGTCCCTCCCCTTCCCGATACTTTGGAAACTGACCAAACGCCACAGCAAATATACCAATACTTCTAGACTGTTACTTAGGCAATGCCTACATCCTCTTTCCCTGCTCATTAAACCTCAAACAGCTCTGTCAAACACTACATACCACACCTTTAACACCTTCAGTAACCCTTTTTAACACTTCTTTTTATCTTTCTCCAGCCTGTACTTTCACCAAAGGCTGTCATTGGCCAACTTAATTCCATACCTTTCTCCCTCCAGGATGCTGAAACAACATATCAATATACCATATTTCATCCCATTTTCCTTCTCTCCTTCTTCCTCCAC
The DNA here is from genome assembly GCF_009819795.1 of Aythya fuligula. Lineage (NCBI taxonomy): Eukaryota > Metazoa > Chordata > Aves > Anseriformes > Anatidae > Aythya > Aythya fuligula. Next base: position 3,339,787 of record NC_045594.1, on the reverse strand, counting down.
TCCGGATATTCCTATTTGAAGTGGCCAGCCTGGCCACACTGAAAATATCCCATCAAAGCCTGTCCCTGCTACGATTCAGGCAACAACACAGGCAGCCTTCTTTACCTTCCATTCCTTCATCTTGTGGGAATAGAAATGTTGTTTTTGAAGAGTTACATTGTTTAGAGGGAAGGAATGTGGTATTGAGATATGCTAGCAATGATAATAAAGCTTAACAGACAACCTTTTAAAATGCAGACAACTGGATTCCTTAGAACAATTAGGTGAAAATCACGGTAAGTCAAGTGAGATAAGTGAAGAAACATTGCCACTTCAAACAGAAAAAAAAAATGTCAAAAGAAATTTGAAATTTAACTGGCCGGCAACTGAAGGCCATGCATTGTCTGTGAAGCATCAGATAGATTGTGAACCTGGATTACCCAGTCAATGGGGAAACAGGGGAGGGTCCTGTCATCAAAAAGTATATAAACTGTGTTTTGGAGCTAGTAGAGGCGCTCTCCTGCTTGTGGGGCTCCCGCCATTGCAATCATGAATAAATTACTACTTCACTGAGATCCTCGCCTGAATCTAAGTTATTGGCTACAGAGTGTTTCTCACAATTTGGGGGCTCGTCCGGGATCCAGTCACCTACCAGGGAGCCCCACCGCTGCAGCAGAAGGAAGGCATGCCCCGCTGATTTCTGCAGTCCTGTGCATTGATGGTGGCGGTTCTGCGGAGAGCTGACAGAGGGCCCGAGACTGATTAAACAGGAAGGATCCGTGAAGTAGTGGGGAAGGGAAGAAGGTAGGCATTCCAGGTTTTAAGAATTGATCCGGTAACTCTGTGCACAGAACAAGGTAAGAAATATTAAGTATTGCCTTGGGGGTCAGGTGAGACTGAGTGACGTGTGATTGAGATGTACTTTTGTACGAAGCGAGTGTAGAGTCCTGATCCAAGGTTCCGTAGTTCCGCGAGGGGCGTGGCCGGAGACGGACGAAGCATGAGATAACGGAGAGAAAGGAAGAGTCTCGGGAAATTTGGTGTACGGTAAGCCCTTGCACAGGGAAGTGCAAGATAGTGCAATAGAGCATATTGAAGGTTTGAAAAGCAGAAGTCAATAATGTCAGGTGAGCTAGGGAGGGCAACGTGCCTTCTGATGAACCAATTCAGCAGCTGAACAATCTCAACATGCTCCCTAATATTGATCTTAATATTCTGGGACATTTCTGCCACAGACAGCTTTTGACTGCTTTAATTTCTATGGTAACATTAACAGGATCTGGTACTTAAGCTTGCGTAACCTGGAAGACACTCTGTTATCAATGGATTTAAATGTCAGCTGGGGTCATGTTGAACAGTATTAATTCCCAAACTTACCTGAGTGCAGAACAGCTTGTGAACCCAACAGTGTCACCATGTCCCTGAGCTCATATAACGATGAGATTCGGGACTGTATCAAGGCTCCAGTGCCATGGTTTCCATGGAAATAAAAGCATGACATGCAGTCTGGATGGGAAATATTGTGAGCTTTGTTCAGATTGTTATAAATGGCTCAGTCTTCAAAATAGGATTATAATCAAAGTTTACAATTTATTAAAAGAATAGAGGTAAGCAAACAGCGCTGGGTGCACCGGGAGTCTCCGCTCCACCAGGATGCACACCAGTTACATCAAGTAGCTGATTTTTATGTTCCTAGGCTAATACATATTCATTACTACTTCTAAAAAAAATAGGTTATTATAATTAACTTCCGGGATCCAGTCCCTCCTACTGGAGCATGTGCATCAGTCTCCGGTGGTCCCCATGGGGGTCTCTAGGGGTCTTTCATGCTGAAGGCTCGTAGTCTTCCTCTCCAAGTTTTTTTCTTGTCCTTCCCCTTTGTACTCCTTGGCTTACACAGCGTCCCCTGTAAGTTTTGTCTCCTAGCTGTCCTTCAGCTTCTTTTTTTTTCTTCTCCTTAATCTCCTGGCCACCTGGCCAGATATCAGGGGCTTACATAGTGTCCCATTCAGAAGCCATAACAGTCACTAGTTGTTAGCAGTTGTTCTGAAACCCCCAGACATCAGAGACTTCAAAGAAAGAACATACAAACACAAATAGCTCTCTTATTGACACTTCACGAGTAGTTAAAACATTCCTCACAGGCCATTCACAGGGACACTCCAGTCACATCTATAGCAGTGCTAAATCAACCACAAAGAAGGCAAAAAGGCTGTAACTGTTAGGAATAAGAGTTTGGAATAACAAAAGCAAATAGGCTCATGGATTTGAGGAATATTTCTGAAGATTTGATAATTTGACTATAATGAGGGGGAGACTGGGACACTGGGAGGAAAGGGAAGAAACCAAAGTCAAGGTACAAGAACTATATACATTAACCACTCTGTTTTTCTTAGACTTGTGGTTATACAAGGGTATGTAAGACAGAAGGTCACATTCATCATACCATGCGGCCCTAGCACTGTTCCATACTGACACGAATCAGATGAACATATATAACAACATCCCTCAGGTTTTTGTAATCAGATGAAAGCAATGATGATTTAACAACAACAACAAAAGTATTTGCTGGCAAGTTTGGACATAGTCTTTAAAAAAGTTTGTATACTCTGAACCCTAAAGTACTCAGCAGATTTTCCAAGTTTCCCCAAATTTGCTTTGTGCTAGAAGTGAGGACAGTTTCTGTGTTTCACTTCTGAGTCTAACACTGCTCTCAGTAGGGACATCAAGTATCTATGCTAACCTCGGGTTTCATGAATTGGCTTGAGAACAGGCAAAACCACTCGTGGGATTGTCTTCACCGAAGGACCGGGGTATACCTGGTGGGTCATGCAAAAGTATGGGGATAACAGGTGCATGCCTCAAAGAGATTTAACCTCGGGAGAAAACTAATCTGTAATCTAAGTTATATGTTGTAGGAAGACACTGCAGGATCAATGACAGGTCAGCTTTGCAAGTGTCATGGTTTAACCCGGCCAGCAGCTAAACACCACACAGCCGTTCACTCACACTCACCCCTCCCTCTCTGGGATGGGGGAGAGAAACAGGAAAATGAAGCCTGTGGGTTGAGATAGGGACAGTTTATTAAGACAGAAAATAATAATAGTACTACTACTAATAATGTGTACAAAACAAGTGATGCACAATGCAATTGCTCACCACCCGCTGGCCAATGCCCAGCCTAACCCTGAGCAACCCCCCACCCCAGCCAGCCACCCCTATATATTGTTTAGCATGATGTCAGATGGTATGGAATACCCCCTTTGGCCAGTTTGGGTCAGCTTTCTTGGGTCTTTCCCCTCCCAGCTCCTGCTGCTCCCCCAGCCTGCCCATCGGCAGGACAGAGTGAGAAGTTGAAAAGTCCTTGGCTTAGTGTAAGCACTGCTCTGCAACAATTAAAACATCAGCATGTTATCAACACTCTTCTCATCCTAAGCCAAAACATAGCATTCTACCAGCTACTAGGAGGAAAATTAACTCTATCCTAGCTAAAACCAGGACAGCAAGAAACCGGTCAAGTGCAGCAACGACTCGAGCTAAGCTGGTGTTGGCGTCCAGAAATCCAATTCCACCTGTCCTGACACTTTGGCAGATGAAGACTAAATCATCACCAGTTCTTATGAACATTTTTTGAAAAAGACCTGTAAAATGAAACGATGTACCTACTTATCATTCTGTTAAAGGACAAGGAACAATGGTGATGAGAATACTTATATGCTAAAGTATGTGGGACCTGAGATTGACACAAATTTTATGGAATAAGGGGTGGAGGTTGTGCTGGGTCTGGCTGGGATGGAGTTAACTTTCACTGCAGCAGCCCATACAGTGCTGTGCTCTGCACTTGTAGCTAGAACAGCACTGGTATCACACCAGTGTTGTGTCTATTGCTGCACAATACTGGCACAGCATCAGGACTTCCTCTAAACTGCCAGAGCCAACAGGCTGGGGATGGGCAAAAGGTGAGGAAGGAACATCACCAGGGCAGCTGACCTAAACCAACCAAAGGGATATTCCATACCATTGTGGTGTCACACTCAGCAATAAAAGGTGGAAACAGGAAGAAGAGGGGAGGGGTGGGCTCTTGTTGTGAAAACATCTGTCCTCCTGAACCACAGCTACATGCGTTGAGGCCCTGCTTCAAGGATGTGGTCAAGCATCGTTCATTTGTGGGAAGTAGAGAGTAATTTCTTTCCTCTGCACTTCCACACAGCCTTTGCTTGTTTGTTTGTTTGCTTGTTTTTTCCCTTTTCCCCTTTCCCTTTTTCCCTTTTAGTTAAATTGTTTAATTAATAATAATTATACCTTAAAAAATATTTTTTGCTTTAATTAAATTATCCTTATCTCAACCCGTGAGTTGTTTCTTTCCTTTACTTCTTCCCCTCCTCTTCTGAGGACAGGGAGTGAGAGAGCGGTTGTGGTGGAGTTCAGCTGCCTAGCAAGGTAAAACCACCACACTTGGGCATGATAATTATAAGCTTTTTTAAAGAGGATGGAAGGTACTGTAATAAATGGCTCAGTCTTCAAAATAGGACTATAATCAAAGTTTACAATTTGTTAAAGGAATAGAGGTAAGCAAACAGCGCTGGGTGCACCAGGAGTCTCTGCTCCACCAAGATGCACACCAGTCACATCAAGCAGTTGATTTTTATGCTCCTAGGCTAACACATATTCATTACTACTCCTAAAAGAAAAGAGGATTATTATAATTAGTTTCCGGAATCCAAACCCTCCTACTGGAGCATGCGTATCAGTCTCTGGTGGTCCCTCTGGGGGTCTCTTGTGCTGAAGGTTCATAGTCTTCCTCCCTCTTGTCCTTTTCCTTTGTCCAACTTGGCTGTATGTCAGAGACTTGTGCAGCGTCCCCTGCAAGCTTTGTCTTTTAGTTGTTCTTCAGCTATCCCCGTCTCCTTAATCTCCTGGCCAGATATCAGAGACTTGCATAGTGTCCCATGCAATAGTCATAATAGTTAGCAGTTATTCTGAACCCCCCCAGATATCAGAGACTTCAAGGAAAAGCCTACAAATACATTTCCCTTCAAGCTCTCTATTGACATGAATTGCTAAAACATTCCTTTGCAAGAGACAAGAACTATATCCTAGAAATTCTATGATTCTATGATTCTATGATATATACATTAACCACTCTGTTTTTCTTAGACTTGTGGTTATACAAGGGTATGTAAGACAGAAGGTCACATTCATCATACCATGTGGCCCTAGGTTCCATACAGACACGAATCAGATGAACATATCTCACAGTATGACACTTTCTTGAAAACATCCTCTCAGAGGCTGTCCAGGGGGAAGTTCAGCATCCCTTGGCAAGCAGGAAACAGATGAATATAGCGTTAATAGTGTTCCCAAGGCCAGCATTCTTCTGCTGAAACAGATTCTAATATAGAAGGTTACATGTGAGCTATTTGTGTGCCCACAATGACTGCTGTGTTTGCCTCTATTCGTGGCATCACTCTCATTGTACTGTATGTAAAGCACTTTGGGACACAGTGGCTATGAAAGGAAGTTCAATTTGTGAAACTAAATTGTATTCTACCCTCAGTCACTGCACACTGAGCCAGGTCAGCTCTGCATTCATTTCACTTTTTTTTTTTTTTTTCCAGAATTTACAGCTCCTGTCTGCCTTCAGAGTTACCGAGGAAGCATACACACAATTTTATATCATGCAGTCATTGTATTTTTATGTGTAAACATATATACGCACTTACACACGTGCATATGTGCACACAGGCACTGTAGAAATGATTCATTATGAAAAGCAAGAGATGGAAAAAAATCAGTTCATGCCTTTCTTTGCTTGAAAATCTCTATTGCTTTTCTGCTGAATGATGTTCCTGTACTATCTATATAATAAGTACCCTCTTTCTTCAGATAATTAAAGGGATGCTGCCCATATCTAACTGAAATTATATATTTATACACGGCGACCTTCTATTAATAAACGTGATATTGTTACAACTGAACAAAACCTCACAACTCCTCACTATTTTCCTCCACTTAGGCTCTTTATTATCCTTCCTGTTGTGCATTTAGCACTGGTGAAAGTTGCCAGAGAAACAGTTTCATTAAAAGGATAAGGCAATGCAGCCTGTTGTCTCACACCTGGAGTCTCATGATTTACACTCAGTTCTTGGTTCTGATCTCTGGCATGGCCATGGGCCACTTTGTTTTGTGTTTTATGAGCTCTAAAATAGGAATAGCATTATTTTCCTCTTAACTCTCTCCCACACAGAGTCTTTCAATGAAACACAGTAGAAAACTATTGTCTTTTTCAAGGCCGAGTGCTTGCCAATGGAACATCACTGATTTTCTCCAGACCATGATCCTGTATACATCTTTAGAGTATGAAAAATCTCCCTCTGAATGTGATGGTGCATTTTGGCTTCTGGTATTTTGGTCTACCATGTAACATTAGAACCAAAGAAAGTTATATGAGACCAGTAGATGCAGCAAGGGAAAACAACAACAACAACAAAAACCAACCAATCAAATAAACAACAACAACAACAACAGCAAGAAAAAAACCTACAAAACACAACAACAAGAAAACAGCTAAACAAAGAAAAATATCAGTTGCATGAGGTCCAAAAAGTCCTTGAAGAAATCTAATGGGTGGCAAAGCATCCACTGTTACATTTCTGATTTGTTGTTTTCCTTAGCAATATGGTTGGTTTGATTAAAAGGGGTATCTACTTTCTACTCAAACTCATGTTATTCCTATGTTTAAGTCATCCTTATTGCAAAAGCAGTACCACCATAACGTATTACACTTCTGGAAAGAAATAAACAAAACTGTCTCGTGCTCAGTGAGGGGTGGTTGCACCTTGGAGGCGGGTAGCTTTTGGGATAGAGGTGTGTTTTGGTATTATTATGATATTATAACGAGCAAAAGTTCACTAGAGTACAGTATTTTGTCAAAAACATGGCAGGTCATTGTCTCAGAGTGGCAAATGTGCAGCTGATCGGTCTCAGTGTGCACAAGAACAGTCGAGTCCCCCTCTTGTCACAGAGCCTAGCCGTGGTGTCTCCACTTCACTCTATGCTCCGTACTGTTCCTTAGAGTCAGCACACCAGATTCCCCTAGTGCAGTAACATCTAAGGTTGGAAGCCCAGGGAATGCTGAGGTCATGCAACTATGCCCTACCCCAAAAACCTTTTCCATGCTGTACATTTTCTTTAAAATGTGAATATTAGTTTAATTTTTCTAGTCACTTTAGGCAATTAATCCACAAGATATGACACGACTTCCATGACTGGGTGGGATGTCCCACAGCTCTTTACATGACAGTGGATGCCTATGTTGAAACAACTGAATTTCTAAATGGCCTTCAGGATAATACCATTGAAGGCCATTTAGAAGTTGAAAAGAGATATAGTTATACCCAGCTGAAGATATCTGTTGAGATAAAACTGTGGCCACCTTGAAAAGTGTGCAAAGCCTTGAAAGTATCTTTCCTGTTCAGTTTCCAGTTTCACCTTAATTGTATGCCAGATGTGAGTTTCTCTAGGAATAAAGACAGGTGAAAGATTAAGTGGGTAACCTTATTTACATTTACACTGTGGTGGGGTGTTAGAGCAGTGACATTTCCCAACCTTGCCACAGAGAGTATGGCACACTGCACACTGCTCAGCCTCTGGCCATTAGGTGCTCCCAGCCTTTAAAGAAGTGTTCTCTATACCTCTCTTCCCAAATGTGTGACTGCTTTGTGTGTGCATGGGCATAGCTTTGTGCATGAGCAGGTTTTACTGTGTGGGAGTATGGGTGATGTTGCATTGGGCTCTGTAAGAGCCCACTAAAATACTGTGTAGAAAATTCAAGATCATTCTTGGATATGCCATGGAGGTGCTCCTGATCAACATTTCCTGAGCACGTCATTCATCATCTTAGTCTCCCTGTGGGTGTATCTGTGGCCCTCATTGCTCTTACCTCTGAGCATCCTCTCATCTAAGATGGCTGCAGACCTTACTTAAGAAATTTAAATTAATAGGCTAGTTGCTCTACATTCCCTGTAAAGTCAATGGAGAGAGACAGAAAGCTCTAGGCAGGGATTCAGATTTAAGGTGGGCTGAATTCCCCTCCAGAGAGGCTATCTCCATCAGCCTAGACCATCTCTGCACCTGATCTAGGAACCTCTGTTAACTTACAGCTGCACATGCAAAAGTGACTTTAAAATTATATTTAGAAACCCTAACAAATTCCTTCTTTGCCAGTGGAGATATGACCCTGGCGTATAATGCCATACCCTCTCCATATCATTGGCTTATTTTCCCATCTCTCAGTTCCAGAGCCTTGCCTCTGCCTTGCTGTATTTCAAAGATTATAAACTTTCTTCCTTGTCCTCTTGATTATTCCTTCCAGCCTTGCTAATAGCTGACCAGCTTTCCACTGTACTGTAGCACAATATATAATAACCTGCAATTATTGTCCATTTAGGCTTTCCCCTAGGTCTTCTTTATTCCTGCTATTAGTGGACCTGTACACTGCTTTTTCGGCTGATTTTACTACCAGATTCATTGCTGCTGAGATGAAAAAAAAATCACTGATGATCTACAACCTGTTATATAATTTTCCCGCCTGTCATTATCTTTTTTTTTCTTTTTTTCTTTTTTTCTTTTTTTTTTTTTTTTTTTTCCTTCCAGTTCCTTGTTCTACTGTGGAGACTTTATGAAAATTGCTTTATAATAGGCCTTCCTCTGGTGTTGCATTCTGTTCTGTACTGGATCACGCCTTGAGTATTTTGCTGCTGTCTTCTGTACTTCTGTACAACAGTTACAGTTTATGTGTTACCTGGAGGTCGGTGTGCACAATAGCTCTGCTGTTTGACTCAGCTTCTCCACCCTCTTTTTTTGCTCATGATGACCAAGGTAACTAGGATTCTAGAATCCTAGCTGGGATATTGCAGTTTATTGCCTTTCATTTTCATTATGAGTTAAGAAATTATTACAACAGGTCTGACCTACTTCTTAGCATCTGTATGTGAAGTGTGCTGTGTCTACAGAGCACTTATCTCCTATATTTCTTCAGTCTTTGTTTATGCTCCTGGCCTGGGTTAGGTAGGCTAGTAAGCCTTTCATCCAGTGAAACCCTTGGATTGAAATGCAGTGAATATCTCAAGTCAAAGTCAAGTGGCTGTTATGTGATTTATATGACAAAGGCATATTAATGACAATAACATTTCTAAACAAATCAGACAATTTTCTAAACAAATTTATCCAGAATCTGTTCCTGTAAATGTTATAATCAGTGTTCTGTGCACTCTCATTCAGGTCCATATGTGTGCTGCTTGAAAGGGTTAATCATATGCAGTTCATTCAATCACAACCAGACATCTGCTGCAGCTCATTAATATAGGTGCCTGTGTGTACCCTTCTTTAGCCTTCAAACCCCATAGCTGTGCTTTGTTAATGGGCAGTGATCCATGTCTAGCTCCAGTCACTGCTGTGGTGGCACCACTCTTGAATTGAGCAGATGCAAGGAGTGAACACTGGGCTTTTCTTTGCAGCCGCACAGTACAGCTTTGCCACCCTGCTGTGCCTGATCTGTGTCCCAGAGACTTCCTGGGGGTACTTGGACCTTCTCTCCAGGAGGCTGTTTGTGCTACCCTCTAGTGGCCAAAGTAGAAAGAATATAGCCGAATTAAGAGCACATGACAATTTTTATGAAAAGGTGATCATGGATTTTTCTGAAAACATGAAATCAAAGCAAATCATTTTGGGAAGTAGGACTAAAGATTATAACTTTAAATATGTTTAAAGTTAAAGGATGGGAATTGAATAGGACTTCTAAAACATGAATGTCTTCTAAATATATGTAATTTGCATAACATGAAACCTTGATGAAATGGAAGGTGATTTTAGACTCTAGGCAGAGACTCGGTATTTTAAATATACTAGATATTTCTTGTGTGAACAGAAGGCAATAGCTTGATGTCCCCAATCAACCTTAGTGAAATATGACAAAAATACTGTTTCCCCCACTTTCTCTGTTGTCGACTACAAACTTTTTCAGCAACAGAAACTCTCCTACACTGCTCATACAGCACAGTAAAGTTCTGCTCTTGTCTGAACTCTACCACAGCAGTGAAAGGAATGAATAACATCTGATGAATTACAAGGGTGTAGAGGGAAAGCTGAGAGAAGGTACAACTAAATGGTGGATGCCTGAGAGCTGTGTGGGAGTACGGGACAGCATTTCCGAAGTTATTGAGGTAGAGGTGCTGGGTACTGCTGTTACAAATGAAGTCTCAACTCACTCTGAATTTTGTAATATTTATAAAACAAATATTTCTAAAAGGTATAAAAGGCAAGTAAACAGTGCTGGGTGTGTGGGGAGTCTACGCTCCACCAACACGCACACACAAACATCAAACATTCTAAATATACAGAACATGGCTTTACATACTAAACCCGAGTATGCCTATACATATGTACAATCAGAAAAGGTAACAAACAATCCTTTAAGTTCCATGACTTAACAGTCTCCATTTTCCATTTCTTTTCTTGATTACAAACAAGTCTCCATTTTCCATTACTTTAGAACAATATGTCTCGCTTTAAGTTGTCAAGCAACTCGTTCTTCAGGCCTTATGTATCCCATTCTTCCCAGATCAAAGTAAAGAACATCCATCTCCTTTTCAAGGCCAGTAAGGCCTGGGTCAAAAGGCACGTTCAGGTCAACAGGGGGCGAAACAGCAAAAGCCTTCGATGGCTGTAGCAGCAGAGGGGCTGATGGTGTAGCAGTCAGATCAGTAAAGGAGCCCGCAGCTCCCTCACTATCTGGCAAGCCACACTTTTGTGATTGTGGCTCCACATGGCTCTTTAAGGCCTCACAGACTGCTCGCCAGGTGCCGAGCAATCCCACTGCAACCTTGTCCTTTTTAGTTGCAGAGTCCCACACCTTGACCTCAGTTTGGTCCCATATTTCAGAATCATAAACTGTCCGATTGTTAATAAGGAGAATAAGCTGTAAGGTTACCAGGACAGTCTTTGTTCCTAAGGACGTATGATTCCCCATAATGCGCAACTGCTTACCAGCGAAGGGCAGTTGTGTGCACAGGTCTGCTTCTCTCAGCTTGAGCTTCTTTCCAGCTCCAGCACACCTATTTCCAGCGAGTTTCTCTATGAACTTCTTTGAGCAGTTTGCTGAGTCTGGCCAAACCTATCTCCAAGAGGCAATCAAAGTGCCTGTTCCCCTCCTGGTCTCCGTTCTGCTAGCCTGTTCCTTTTCATTCCTTATTCCTGCTTCTTTATTGATGACATAACTTCATCGTGTTGCCGCCTTTTTTTTTTATCTTGAGGGCAGGCTCCCCTCTTATACCCTTCTCCCCACAGCAGTTCTTTTCAAAACAACTTTTCATTGGTCAGACAACTTTGAATGTAACAACAACAGCAAACACCCAGAAACTTCCATGCCTTAATGGCTTCTTTGTTCCCTCTAAACTCTTTTATATTCCTGATGGCCTCATCATTAAGAGTCTGATGTTATCATCAACCACGGGGCTTTCCGACCCCCATGGCCACTTTCCCACATCTCCCCCTTCTTTATTAATATCAACCATTTTCTTGACACAAATTATTATGCCATATATCACAACACTGAGAAAAATAAATTGTATTCTATACAAGTAATGAAAAGGAAGGCAAATTAAAAAAAAAAAAAAGGAATAAAAAAGTGTTATTTTTTTCCAGTTCAGATTTTTAATGAAAATTATGACCTTCTGTCTGTTGTTGTTATATATGGAGTTGTTAATAATCCTGTGTGAGACACTCTCCGCCCCTGTTAAGTTTACTATAAAAGTGAGGCTATTCGGGTGTTATATATGGAGTGGTAATTCATGTCAGAAAAATGGTTGATATTAATAAAGAAGGGGGAGATTTGGTAATGTGGCTAATGGGGGTCAGAAAGCCTCGTGGTTGGTGATAACATCAAACTCTTAACGATGAGGTCATCAGGAATGTAAAGAGTTTAGAGGAAATAGAGAAGGGTGACTGAGGTGATGCCCTGCCATCTGGGATTGCTTGTTTTCCCCTCTGTTAAGGCATGGAAGTTGCGGGGGGCTGGGGTGTTGCTGGTTAGAACTGTTAACATTTATTGTTTAGTGTGGTTTCAAGTGTTAACAAAACGCGGGAAAAGCAATCACGTTTTGTTGCTTTCGTTGCATTGTGGTGAGCAGAGCATGTGCAGGAGAAGAGGAAGACAGTCGAAGCGGCTCCTGCAGTCTGGAACAAAAGGTTGCTAATGGTGATGGGGAAACCGTGAGCCTTTCACCCACGACCACCACAAAGAGAATTATAATATGAAGCGGGGATAGGATATACATATGTCACAGAATCACAGAATCACAGAATTTCTAGGTTGGAAGAGACCTCAAGATCATCGAGTCCTAAGAGGAATGGTTAACTGAAATAGGTCACATAGACATAAAGCAGCTGAGGGATCTTTGAAACAGTTAAGAATCCCATGGCCTGCTGTAGCTGAGCAAACCAAGCTGCCAGAGTACCTGTGAGAAGCTCCCATGGCAATGACTCCCACATCGCCCAATTAAGGAACTCAGAAAATATTGTTACCAGCAGCTGGCCTCAAGGACTAAGTCTACGTGACCGCTAATCACAAAGGGGGTTGTTTTCCTAACTTCTAATCAAAAGGGGGGTTCTTTTCTTGCAGGTGGTGTTATTTTCTTAATGGTTTGTCTGAGTGCTTTTGACCAATAATCTTGTGTGAAACACTGTCCACCCCTGTAAAATTCACTATAAAAGTTGGGCTATTCGGGCAATAAAATGGTGGAGCATGATCTGACTCTACTGGTGTCTGTCGTGCTTTCGTCCATGCTTCGCAACAGAGTCCAACCTCTACCTAATGCTAACAATCCCCACTAAACCATATCCCTAAGCTCTACGTCTAAACGTCTTTTAAAGACTTCCAGGGATGGTGACTCCACCACTTCCCTGGGCAGCCTGTTCCAGTGTCCAACAACCCTTTCAGTAAAGAAGTTCTTCCTAACATCAAACCTAAAACTCCCCTGGCACAACTTTAGCCCATTCCCCCTCGTCCTGTCACCAGGCACGTGGGAGAACAGGCCAACCCCCACCTCACTACAGCCTCCTTTAAGGTACCTGTAGAGAGCAATAAGGTCGCCCCTGAGCCTCCTTTTCTCCAGGCTGAACAAGCCCAGCTCCCTCAGCCGCTCCTCGTAGGACTTGTTCTCCAGGCCCCTCACCAGCTTCGTCGCCCTTCTCTGGACCCGCTCAAGCACCTCGAGGGGTCCAAAACTGAACACAGTACTCAAGGTGCGGCCTCACCAGAGCCGAGTACAGGGGGACGATCACCTCCCTAGCCCTGCTGGCCACACTGTTTCTGATACAAGCCAGGATGCTGTTGGCCTTCTTGGCCACCTGAGCACACTGCTGGCTCATATTCAGCCGACTATCCACCATCACTCCCAGGTCCTTCTCCGCCAGGCAGCTCTCCAACCACTCATCTCCCAGCCTGTAGCTCTGCTTGGGGTTATTGCACCCCAGGTGCAGGACCCGGCACTTGGCCTTGTTAAACTTCATGCAGTTGGCTTCAGCCCATCGGTGCAGCCTATCCAGATCCTCCTGCAGAGCTTTCCTACCCTCGAGCAGATCAACACACGCACCTAACTTGGTGTCATCTGCAAACTTACTGAGGGTGCACTCAATGCCCTCGTCCAGATCATCGATGAAGATATTAAAGAGGACCGGCCCCAGCACCGAGCCCTGGGGAACGCCACTAGTGACTGGCCTCCAACTGGACTTGACTCCATTCACCACAACTCTTTGGGCCCGGCTATCCAGACAGTTTCTAACCCAACGAAGCGTGCGCCAGTCCAAGCCAAGAGCAGCCAGTTTCTTGAGGAGAATGCTGTGGGAGATGGTGTCAAAAGCCTTGCTGAAGTCAAGGTACACCACATCCACAGCCTTTCCCTCATCCACCCAGCGCGTCACTTTGTCATAGAAGGAGATCAGGTTCGTCAAGCAGGATCTGCCTTTCATAAACCCATGCTGACTGGGCCTGATCGCCTGCTTGCCCTGCAAGTGCTGCGTGATGACTCTCAAGATAATCTGCTCCATGAGCTTCCCTGGCACTGAGGTCAAACTGACAGGCCTATAGTTTCCCGGGTCTGCCCTCCGGCCCTTCTTGTAGATGGGCATCACATTTGCTAGCCGCCAGTCAACTGGGACCTCCCCCGATCGCCAGGACTGCTGATAAATGATGAACAGTGGCTTGGCCAGCTCTTCTGCCAGTTGTCTCAGTACCCTTGGGTGGATCCCATCTGGCCCCATCGACTTGTGCACATCCAAGTGCCGTAGCAAGTCACCAACCAGTTCTTCGTGGATGGTGAGGGCCACATCCTGCTCCCCATCCCCTTCCACCAGCTCAGGGTACTGGGTATCCAGAGAACAACCGGTATTGCCTCTAAAGACTGAGGCAAAGAAGGCATTAAGCACCTCTACCTTTTCCTCATCTCTTGTAACTAAGTTTCCCCCCGCATCCAGTAAAGGATGGAGATTCTCCTTAGTCCTCCTTTTTGTGTTGATGTATTTATAAAAACATTTTTTGTTATCTTTAACGGCAGTAGCGAGATTGAGCTCCAGATGAGCTTTGGCCTTCCTAACTTTGTCCCTGCACAGCCTCGCAACATCCTTATAGTCCTCCCTAGTGGCCTGCCCACTTTTCCAAAGCTTATAAACCCTCTTTTTTCTCCTAAGCTCAAGCCCCAATTCTCTGTTGAGCCAGGCTGGTCTTCTTCCCCACCAGCTCGTCTTTGGGCACGTGGGGACAGACCGTTCCTGAGCCATTAAGATTTCCCTCTTGAAGAGCACCCAGCCTTCCTGGACCCCTCTGCCCTTCAGAACCGCCTCCCAAGGGGCTCCACCAACTAGTGTCCTGAGCAGCTCAAAGTCAGCCCTCCGAAAGTCCAATACAGCGGTTTTACTGGTCCCCTTCCTGGCCTCTCCAAGAATAGAGAACTCCACCATTTCATGGTCACTCTGCCACGGTCACTCATGTATAGGCATACTCGGGTTTTCTTGTAAATATGTAACAGCAATGTCCTATATATATTTGGAAAGTTTGATGGGTGGGTGTGCGTGTTGGTAGAGCATAGGCTCCCCATGCACCCAGCGCTGTTTACATGCCTTTTATAAATATTCTTTTATGTTACTAAATTTAGAGTTGAGACTTCTTTTATAACACGGGTAATAAAGGGAGAGCATGGTAATAAAGGGGGAGCATGATCTGACCATATTAGTGTCTGTCGTGTTTTCAGCCGTTCTTCCTGCAACGGATTTTGGCCCTAATTTTAGGTGAATTAGGGACTATAAATCAGTCCCTACGAATGCCATTGAAAGGCACAGTTCTCAACATTTGCTCTGCTTTCCCTCCCTAGCCATAAAATAAGAACAACATTATAAAATGTATGCAGTCACAAATATCTGTAACCATCATATTCAGTTAATTAACAATTTAAAATTAATTTATTATTCTCCAGATGCTTATGTTAGTACATTTCTCTTGAGATATCAGTGCTATTCGGACCCTCATCAGGAGTTAGAAGGTATGTTTGCTCACTAGTGGTATTTTTTCTGGTCTTCTGTCATGTCTGTTCCATTTCCCACTATGTTATGTACAGTTTATAGGTATACATTCAGGATCAGTAAAATCATATCCGGGTGTTGTGGTTCCGCTCGAGTGGGCAGCCGAGCTCCACCACAGCCGCTCTCTCATTCCCCCTCCTCAAAGAGGAATGGGGAGAAAATATGATGAAAAGGGCTCAAAGGTTGAGATAAGGACGAGAAGATCACGCAGTAATTATTGTAATGGGCAAAAGAGACTCGGCATAAGGATACAGTAAGATTTATTGCTCATTACTAACAAGCTAGAGAAGTGAGAAACAAAGGAAAGAAACCAAAAGCACCTTCCCCCCCCATACACCCTCTTCCACCTCCTCCCCCCGAGCGGCGCAGGGGAATGGGGGAATGAGGGTTATGGTCAGTCTACAGCACTTCTTCTCTGCCGCTCCTTCTCGGTCACTCTCGTCCCCTGTGCTGTGGGGTCCCACCCACGGGATACAGTCCTTGATGAACTGATCCGGCGTGGGCTTCCCACAGGCAGAAGCTCTTCCAGAACTGCTCCAGATATGGGTCCGTACCACGGGGTCCATCCCTCAGGAGCAAACTGCTCCAACCTGGGTCCCCCACGGGCAGCAGCTCCTGCCATGTCACCTGCTCCTGCATGGTCTCCTCTCCACGGGCTACAGGTCTAGCCCGGAATCTGCTCCAGCAGGGGTCTTCCACAGACGGCAGCCTCCGTCTGTGCAGGGCCACCTGCTCCACCGTGGTCTCCTCCACGGGCTGCAGTGTGGAACCCTGCTCCACCGTGGTACTCCATGGGCTGCAGGGGGACAGCCTGCTTCACCATGGTCCTCACCACAGGCTGCAGGGGACTTCTGCTCCGGCGCCTGGAGCACCTCTCCCCCTCTTTCTTCACTGACCTTGGTGCCTGCAAGGCTGTTCCTCACTCCTCTCTCTCTCCCAGTTGCTGTGTGGCGCAGCATTTTTTTTTTCCCTTTCTTAAATATGCTCTCACAGATGCACAAACAACATTGCTTTTTGGCTCAGCTCTGGTCAGCAGTGGGGCCCTTACCTAACATGGGGCAGCTTCTGCATTCTTTTCACAGAAACCACCCCTATGGCCCCCTGCTACCAAAACCTTGCCACGTAAACCTACTACAAGTAGTCATGTGATGTCTTCTTTGGTAAAATGTCCCTTTTACACCCATCCAGCCCCGTCCCCTTCATCTGCAAATGTCTCCTGCTCAGTCTTCCTTAGGTGGCAGCTCCATTAAACCACATGATGGACGCTTAGGGCATCTTTACTGTTTGAGACAACTAATTCCCATCAGTAATTACTAAACTGTAGCCCACTATCAGATTTTATGATGGCAGGTGTACTATATTTAGCAAAAATAGTTTTAACATGCCTGATTACCTGTTTCACCATAGTGTCTTCTAGTACGCTCTCAGGGAAGTGAGAGTAATATTCTAGAACAAGTACATTTTTTTTTCCTGTCAGCATAATCATACCTATGCCAGCTTTGCTCCAGAGAGGTTTTTTTTTCTTTTTTCATGAATCATTGACATTGGATTTTTTTGACTTAGGCCAGGCTTATATTTTTGGCATGTATAGTAAGTCTTGACAACTTCTTAAATGTCACTTTATATTTGTCTAGAATACTTTTTTTTTTTTCATCAGTTTTTTTATTTTTTCTTAGATTTTTCAGTTCCTAACTGGCCTTTGTAGATGCCCAGAATTAGCTGCAATGTCTGGGTGCAGCCATGAACTGGGATGAATGCAAAGCAGTCTGGGCTGGTTGCTCTTATCCTACATGCTCATCACAAGGCAGCTCAGCCACCTTCCTAACTCTGGTGATGTCTCCTCAGGACTGGGATATTATCTTGTACCTCCCCAGATGTGCAGGTTTACTTTTTCAGCTGTTGCTCTAGCAAGTACAGTAAGAGTTTTGTCAGACTACAGGCATTTGTTTGCACTAAATCAAAGAATAAGTTCAGAGAAAACCTCTGCACTCTATTCCTTTGCACTTCCACTGGATGTTACAGAAATGGACTGAAGCTTTGAGCTGTCTGCCAGGTTTAGCTTTAGCTTGCAAATCATATGGAAATAAATATTTTCAGCATGACTGTAGGAGGCCATGAAATGGCTACTTGTGGCTTGTGGTCAAAATGGAAAGTAACCATCTCTTATAAATAAAGCATAAATTATTTACTACATCTATATACAGAGACTAAAGCCTTATTCTCCATCTAAATGCATCAGTGCTGTTCTTTGCAAGCACCAATGAATGCTGTGCCACTCACCTTTGTTTTCCACCGTGCTGCTCTAAGAGATCCTTATTGGTGCCCTCCCTAAGCAGCTGCATTTTACACTTACTGGAATAGCACCTTATAGCCAGGCCCTTTTAAAAGAATGCTCTGTGTTTGAAATTCTTTACTGAGATTTTCATCCTGTATCCATGCAGCATCTCTTTCTGGCACTGGTTTGGATAGTTAGATTGACATCTAGATGCTTTTCTAATGCTCATCTGTACATTTTCCCTTTCTTTTGCCACAAGATAACTAGTGATGTCTTTGTGACACAGGGTTTCCAACATTCAAACATGCTCTGCTTTAGACTGCCCAAAACCTTTAGTTATGTAATTCTACTGTTCCATCCCAGAGCTATCACTGTTGGTTAAGCAGACATCTGTGCTCTCCAGAGCTTCGTTCATTTGTAGTGGTCTGGGTTGGGTGTTATAACCAACCTAAATCACAGACTGTGGGAATGATGCCTCTAAAAAGGTGTCCTGAATGTGCAAAGATGTATGGCATTTATTGCAGAGGCACAAACCAAAACTGTGACTTCTCAAGCAGAAAATACTTAATATTGGTCCTAACCTCTATTATTTTTCTCTTTAATGGTAGTAGGAGACATTTTCTTTTTGCATCTCTGTTCAATTTGGGAGCACCTATAAACAGGAAAGATTTAATTCTTGGGGATACTGGGAACAGTATCCCCATTTGGCACTTCTACTCACCTGAGCTGTCTCATGTCAATAAGCCTGCCTCAGATTTTCTTTAAGCCTCTTCATTAAAAAAGCTCTGTTTCCTGAAGAATATAGTGGCAATAAAGTTCAGCTTTGTCCTGAGAGCTTCTTTGTTCCCTCATAGACTTCCAAAGTTGTTTCAGTCCCCTACTCCTATGCTGCTTGTACCTTCTTGGTAACTTTAAGGTCTTGCTGAGTGTTAAGTAATGAGTGGGATTTCTTTCCTGGGGATATGACAACTGCCACATATAATGGATTTATGATAAATGATACATCTTCTGTTTATATGACTTCATGGTAGCAGAATACTTTGAAGAAAGGCTGAAGCACTACTTTCTTTTTACATTTTTTTTCTCCTCAGTTGTTGTAAATGCTTGGTAAAAAGAAAATGTATAACTCTCAGAGGTATATATCAGTAACAGGAAGTAAGAAACTCAAAAGTCCTTTTGGTGAACCACACAAATAAGCTTCTGTTAATTTTTCTCACTCACCCAACAGTGTAGAAATTTGGGAATATTAATTCATATATATTCAGGCTGCAAACTTAGTTATGGCCATGTGCCATCCTGCAGAGCCTGAAGATGGAAAATTTCTCTCTGTGATTGCTCTACCTGGTTGAAACACCTGCTACTGAACCACAGCACTTTTTTCAGATAGTTGAACCAATTTTGATCTTTGTTGCCACAGTCAAAAGGAAAGAAAAGTGTATACATGATGCAGGTGCTGATGATTCGCACTATTTTTCTCATCTCATGGCAGTGACAGGGCTTATGCCATGATGTGGCTTTGAAAACCCCAGCTGTATCTCTGAGCATGAGAGACATTATAATGCGAGTTTGAACAAACTTGTAGAAATGGTATTCTTTTGACTCGCAACAAGAATAACTCAGTTGATATATATCTAGGCCTCTATTTATTTTAGCCATTTTTTCTGTTCTTGATAGGGTGATGACTAACATTTCTTTCTTGATGGAAAACAAAATAGGGTTGATAAAACATTGAAAAGTTAAATCAAAGGCATCTGTGGTTACTGAAAGCCAGCATTCATCAGTAGGGAAACACATTGGGAATCTGGGAGCTCTTAGATTTTAGTGCCTTCAGTTTAAATGTCAGACATATGACATTTTTCTGTATCTGCAGAATTTAGGTTTAGAGTCTTCTTTAAAAAAGTAATTCAACTTTCTGGTCTCGTTGTTAACAGCCTCTTTCAACCTTCAGTCAGTTATCCAGTGTAAATAGGAGAATATTTGATGACATAAGTGGAGGGTTGATACGTATGTGAATAGCAAGACTTCTCCCTTTGGACAATACACTTGGTCAAGGAAAGCTGCAGAGACATTGAAGGAGGTGATTCGTGGTTTGAAGTTGAGAACTATTTAGATTTTTTTTCAATTAATAATGAAAAGAATATAATGTAGGGACAGAAAAGCTTATGAAAGTGATATGCATCTATTTCTCTCACCATTTAGAAACACCCGGAACATTCACCTTTGAGTAAAGTAACTCAGTTGTGTACTGAGAAAGTCAGAGAGAGATCCCTTCCTCTTCACTGCTGGCAAGACTTACCCCCAATTTCAACAGATAATGCATTTGGAGGCAAGAGGAAGTCCTAAAATATGATGGGTATAGAATATCTGTCAGCCCAGGGCATCATGTTGTCAGTCCTGCAAGTTTGTGGGTTATGTCAAGTCAGATTTCTCCATTGTGTTGGACATACTTGATTTTAACTGAAGAAGATTCTCAGATGCCTTGAACTGATTCTGTGGTAAACATGAGCTGTGGGAGTATTGCCATGGGGGTCAACAAGCCCCATGGCTGGTGATAACATAGGACTCTTAACGATGAAACCATGAGGAATGTAAAGAAGTTAGAAGGAACAAAGAAGGGTGATTCAGGAGACACCTTGCTGTCTCAAACTGCTTGTTCTCCAGCCCTTAAGACATGGAAGTTGCTAAATGTTTGCTGTTGCTGGGTAAAATTGCTAACCAATTAAAAGTACTGCTGGTAGAGCTAATGGCATAAGAAGGGAGCTTGTCCTCAATAAAGTAGTGGAAGTAGAAGTTACTGATCCTAAAAGAAACCCTGGCATCTGTGTGGTCTTCACGCCACACTGAGCCAACCTAAATAGCTGCTTTATTATAGTTTATTATGTTAGTGTTGGTTCATAATAAATCGTTGTACTCTGTAGAAAGAAGTTTGAAAAAAAGTGCATAAATATTAAATGGCCTCAGGAATAAAGACATTTTCAGCAGGATTAATGAGTGTGGTTTTCCAAATCCATTGGGTAATCCAAAATCCCCATAGTCATTTAAGGACTGACATGTACTGCCATTTATAGTAATGTAAATCCAGTGTAATTGTGTTGAAATGAACAGTTATTGTGATATATGGAATAATAATTCGTGTCAAGAAGATGCTTGATGTTAATAAAGAAGGGGGAGATGTGGGAGTGTGGCCATGGGGGTCCACAAGCCCCATGGTTGGTGATAACATCAGACTCTTAACAATGAGGCCATCAGGAATGTAAAAGAGTTTAGAGTGAACAAAGAAGGGTGATTCAGAAGATTCCATGCAGTCTGGGGTTTCTTCTTCTCCAGATGGTTTTCTTGTTTTCCAGCCATTAAGGCATGGAAGTTTCTGGGTGTTTGCTGTTGTTGTTACATTCAAAGTTGTTTAACCAATGAAAAGTTGTTTCAAAAAGAACTGCTGTGGAGAGAAGGGTATAAGAGGGGAGCCTGCCCTCAAGATAAAAAAAAAAGGCAACACGTTGTTATGAAGTTATGTCATCAATAAAGAAGCAGGAATAAGGAATGAAAAGGAATAGGCTAGCAGAACAGGGACCAGGATGGGAACATTGATCACCTCATGAAGATAGGTTCGGCCAAACTCAGCAAACTGCTCAAAGCAGCTCGTACTGAAAGTCCCTGGAAATAGGCGCACTAGAACTGGAGAGAAGCTCAAGCTGAGAGAAGCAGACCCGCGCACACAACTGCCTCCTGCTGGTAAGCAGCTGAAGTTATGTCATCAATAAAGAAGCTGGAATAAGGAATGAAAAGGAACAGGCTAGCAGAACGGGGAACAGGCACACTGATTGCGTCATGAAGATAGGTTCGGCCAGACTCAGCAAACTGCTCAAAGAAGTTCATAGAGAAACTCACTGGAAATAGGTGCACTGGAGCTGGAAAGAAGCTCAAGCTGAGAGAAGCAGACCCGTGCACACAACTGCCCCTCGCTGGTAAGCAGTTGCGCATTATGGGGAATCATACGTCCTCAGGAACAAAGACTGTCCTGGTAACCTTACAGCTCATTCTCCTTATTAACAATCGGACAGTTTATGATTCTGAAATATGGGACCAAACTGAGGTCAAGGTGTGGGACTCTGCAACTAAAAAGGACAAGGTTGCAGTGGGATTGCTCGGCACCTGGCGAGCAGTCTGTGAGGCCTTAAAGAGCCATGTGGAGCCACAATCACAAAAGTGTGGCTTGCCAGATAGTGAGGGAGCTGCGGGCTCCTTTACTGATCCGACTTCTACGCCATCAGCCCCTCTGCTGCTACAGCCATCGAAGGCTTTTGCTGTTACGCCCCCTGTTGACCTGAACGTGCCTTTTGACCCAGGCCTATTGGCCTTGAAAAGGAGATGGATATGTTTTACTTTGATCTGGGAAAAATGGGATACATAAGGCCTGAAGAACGAGTTGCTTGACAACTTAAAGTAAGACATTGTTCAAAAGGAATGGAAAATGGAGACTGTTAAGTTATGGAACTTAAAGGATTTTTTGTTACCTTTCCTGATTGTACGTATGTATAGGCATACTTGCATTTAGTATGCAAAGCAATGTTCTGTATATTTAGAATGTGTGATGTTTGTGTGTGCATGTTGGTGGAGCGTAGACTCCCCGCACACCCAGCGCTGCTTTCTTGCCTTTTATACCTTTTATAGTTTTTATACCTTTTATAAGTATAAATATTACAAAATTCAGATTGAGTTGAGACTTCATTTATAACAGAAGTAATTTACCCAAGAATGTTTTTGTGTCTTGAAGTTCCTTCAACATTTCTGCTTTGAAAACTTTGCAAGTGTGTATGGATCAGAGCAGTTACTGAGGCACTGACGTTCCCAATTTGCGCACAGTGTGACTTTTATAATTCTATCTGTGGGAATAGAAATGTTGTTTTTGCAGTTACATTGTTTAGAGGAAAGGAATATGGTATTGAGATATGCTTACAGTGATAAGAAAACTTAGCAGGTGACCTTGTACAATGCAGACAACCAGACTCCTTAGAACAATTAGGTGAAAATCACGGTGTCAAGTCAAGTCAGATAAGTGAAGAAACATTACCACTTCAAACAGTAAAAAAGTCAAAAGAAATTTGAAATTTAACAGGCCGGCAACTGAAGGCCATGCCAGACTGAGTGATGTGTGATTGAGATGTACTTTTGTACGAAGAGAGTGTGGAGCCCTGATCCGCGGTTCCGTAGCTCCGCGAGGGGCGTGGCCAGAGACAGACGAAGCGTGAGATAACCGAGAGAAATGAAAAGTCTCGGGAAATTTTGTGTGTGGTAAGCCCTTGCACAGGGATGTGCTTGGAAGTACACCAGAGAAATTTGGTGTACGGTAATCCCTGCACAGGGAAGTGCTTGGCAGTACACTACCATTTTCCAGAATTGGAATGTTAGTATGTGGTACCCTGTAGGAGGGAAATTTCTGTAGCAGCACAGTGACAAGGGCTAGGAAAAATGGGAAATATGGGTTCCAGGAGACAGGGAGATAACCCTGGGGGACTGCCTACCGACAGTTCTTCCTGAAGAATGATAAGAATTTGGAAAAATAATCTCAAAATTAGAGGAGATAATTAAAAAAAAAAAAAAAAAAAAAAAAAAGAGGTTAAATATTGTGCATCAATCTGGATAAAAGAACCAATTAAGGAAACAGCAGTATTTTGGCCAAAATACGGGTCTGATGAAAATTCAGGCTTTACATTTATGTGTAAACAATAAGATTCCTTTTTCGGAGAAGAAGCCAGGTTATGCTCCCTATAATCCTAATATTGCACCGGTGGCAGCAGCAGCCACTCCAGGAAGGGAGACAGGGACTGTAATTAACACTGTCCCTAAAGAAGGATCGTACTCTAGGCTCTGGCAAGAATTAGAACAAGATAGAAGATATATTGAGAATTTTGCCTTCCCTGATACTAACAGTACTAACACTAACTGTGTATTCTCTTAGGTGAACTCCCCCCCTTCTCCTTACCAACAGAGAGGTTAGGAGTTTTAAGAAGGAGATGAAGTCTTTAATTGAGGACCCCAACAGCCTAGCTGAACTATTAGACCAGTTCCTAGGGCCTAACTTATACTGTTGGGGGAGGGAATTATGTCTAGAAGTATGTTGTTTACAGGGAAAGAAATGGGAATGATCAGGAGGAGAGCTATACAAAGTGGGAAAGAGCTCATTCTCCAGGACCAGGGGTAATACTGGCAGGACAGAAATACCCACTTGCAAATCCTGGCTGGAATAATAATAGTGTGCAACACAGAAATCATATGAGACACTTGGGGTCAGACTGAGAAAGTACTCGGGGATGAATCCTCAGGACCTCGTATCCCAAGGGCTCTTGAAAGTTCATTGTGTGATTAATCAGCCTGGCAAGATACACAGAAAATGCTCCAGAAGGTGGGTGGATGTAGTGAACAGTCACTGGGGGTCCTCCTGCGGGAGGACGTGAAGGTGTGTGTCAGGAGGGGAGATGAGAAGGAAAAGCAGAGTGCGGAACTAATGGTATTGACAGTGTAGCAGGTAGTAAGGCAGAGGGTTGGAGAAAGAGGAAGAAAATCTTCAGGGGGAGTCAGGGCCAGGATGGAAAGGAGAGGAAGAGAGATAGTGAGAAACAATCCATAGCCAGTAACTTATCTAGAGGGCAGGCTCCCCTCTTATAACCTTCTCTCAACAGTAGTCCTTTTCAAAAACAACTTTTCATTGGTCAAACAACTTTGCGTATAACAGCAACAGCAAACACCCAGAAACTTCCATGCCTTAATGGCTGGAGAACAAGCAACCCGAGACTTCATGGAGTCTCCTGAATCACCCTTCTTTGTTCCCTCTAAACTCTTTTACATTCCTGATGACCTAATTGTTAAAAGTCTGTGATATATGTTCATCTGATTCACGTCAGTATGGAACAGTGCTAGGGCCGCATGGTATGATGAATGTGACCTTCTGTCTTACATACCCTTGTATAACCACAAGTCTAAGAAAAACAGAGTGGTTAATGTATATAGTTCTTGTACCTTGCAAAGGAATTCGTGTCAATAGAGAGCAGTTCTGTCTGTCTCTGGGTCCTGCACTGGCAATTTAATTCTTCCACAGATGTGGTTTCTTCCCTTTCCTCCCAGTGTCCCAGTCTCCCCCTCATTATAGTCAAATTATCAAATCTTCAGAAATATTCCTCAAATCCATGAGCCTATTTGCTTTTGTTATTCCAAACTCTTATTCCTAACAGTTACAGCCTTTTTGCCTTCTTTGTGGTTGATTTAGCACTGCTATAGATGTGACTGGAGTGTCCCTGTGAATGGCCTGTGAGGAATGTTTTAACTACTCGTGAAGTGTCAATAAGAGAGCTATTTGTGTTTGTATGTTCTTTCTTTGAAGTCTCTGATGTCTGGGGGTTTCAGAACAACTGCTAACAACTAGTGACTGTTATGGCTTCTGAATGGGACACTATGTAAGCCCCTGATATCTGGCCAGGTGGCCAGGAGATTAAGGAGAAGAAAAAAAAAGAAGCTGAAGGACAGCTAGGAGACAAAACTTACAGGGGACGCTGTGTAAGCCAAGGAGTACAAAGGGGAAGGACAAGAAAAAAACTTGGAGAGGAAGACTACGAGCCTTCAGCATGAAAGACCCCTAGAGACCCCCATGGGGACCACCGGAGACTGATGCGCATGCTCCAGTAGGAGGGACTGGATCCCGGAAGTTAATTATAATAACCTATTTTTTTTAGAAGTAGTAATGAATATGTATTAGCCTAGGAACATAAAAATCAGCTACTTGATGTAACTGGTGTGCATCCTGGTGGAGCGGAGACTCCCGGTGCACCCAGCGCTGTTTGCTTACCTCTATTCTTTTAATAAATTGTAAACTTTGATTATAATCCTATTTTGAAGACTGAGCCATTTATAACAATCTGAACAAAGCTCACAATATTTCCCATCCAGACTGCATGTCATGCTTTTATTTCCATGGAAACCATGGCACTGGAGCCTTGATACAGTCCCGAATCTCATCGTTATATGAGCTCAGGGACATGGTGACACTGTTGGGTTCACAAGCTGTTCTGCACTCAGGTAAGTTTGGGAATTAATACTGTTCAACATGACCCCAGCTGACATTTAAATCCATTGATAACAGAGTGTCTTCCAGGTTACGCAAGCTTAAGTACCAGATCCTGTTAATGTTACCATAGAAATTAAAGCAGTCAAAAGCTGTCTGTGGCAGAAATGTCCCAGAATATTAAGATCAATATTAGGGAGCATGTTGAGATTGTTCAGCTGCTGAATTGGTTCATCAGAAGGCACGTTGCCCTCCCTAGCTCACCTGACATTATTGACTTCTGCTTTTCAAACCTTCAATATGCTCTATGGCAAGAATAGCAAAATCAATGAGATGTGATAACTGGGGATAATTTGGTATATAATCTGCTGCTGACCAGGTTGAGTGTTTCGCAAGAAGGGAAAGGGGATATGACAGCGTGAACAGTTCTTTAAAAGTATACACTTACATATTTGAAATTTCAAGGAGAGGTAATAATACAGAACCCCTTGCAATTTTCACTGCATAGAAATACTTGGGTTGAATCTTAGTGTTTGGAAACAGACACTAAGACACATGACTGGGGAGGACAATCAAGCTTTCAGGATCTTACAGCTTGGCTGGATCAAACATAGGCAGGACTAAGCTTGCTGTAGGCACGCAGGCCAAATTGAGTTATAGACGTTCATCTGATATCAGCTGTGTGGATAATAATAAGATGCTAAAATGTCTGATTTCATAACAACTGAACCTCAAAGATACCAAATTGTTTGGTATAAGCTGGGGTGTAATCTCATTACTAATGTTTTTCAGCCATGCAACATCTTTAAGCTAGCTGTTTTCCCCATGGCCTGATCCTGATTGTCCAAGGGAGCAGAAATCTCTCAGGTGTATTACTCAGGAAGCCTCTCTCCCTTCTGATTTCATAAGCAACAACAATAGCATGCAATGTATTTCTCTCTGAGGAAAGAATGGGGTAGTCTCATCTTCATGCCTCATTATGGGCTTCTTGGTTATGCTCAAATTGCACTGCCAGCAGACACCATTGTCGTGGTTTAACCCGGCCGGCAGCTAAACACCACGCAGCCGTTCGCTCACCCTCCCCCCTCCCTCTCTGGGACGGGGGAGAGAAATGGAAAGTGAAGCCCGTGAGTTGAGATAAAGACAGTTTAATAAGACAGGAAAATAATAATAACAATAATAATAATAATAATAATACAATGATGATAATAGTACTACTACTAATAATATGTACAAACAAGTGATGCACAATGCAATTGCTCACCACCCGCTGACCAATGCCCAGCCTAACCCCGAGCAGTCCGGCCCCCCTCCCCCGGCTAGGCACCCCTATATATTGTTTAGCATGATGTCAGATGGTATGGAATACCCCTTTGGCTAGTTTGGGTCACCTGTCCTGGGTCTGTCCCCTCTCAGCTCTTGCTGCACCCCCAGCCTGCCTGTTGGCAGGACAGAGCAAAAGGCTGAGATGTCCTTGGCTTGGTATAAGCACTGCTCTGCAACAATTAAAACATCGGGGTGTTATCAGCACTCTTCTCATCCTAAGCCAAAACACAGCATTCCACCAGCTACTAGGAAAAAAATTAATTCTGTTCTAACTGAAACCAGGAAATCTATCCACCCCTTATTCCATACCATTATTGTCATGCTCAGGTTACACTCTTTTCCATACATTCTAATTAGTCACCTATAGTAGTCATGGTAGTGATAACATACAGTATTATATAGTAATTAACATGGTACAATTCAGTTCATGGGCTATTCTCACCCAGTATTAAATCTCCTTGAGGTACACACCAGACCTCTCCATTCTTTTGCATCACCCACCAAGTGTATCCAGGTCCCTGAGCGAAAACAATTCCACGAATAGGTTTGCCTTCTCCTGAGGCAGGACTAGCCCAGACTGTTTTATACAACATATTTTTTACATGCACTACAGGAACTTTATCTCTATCTACAGTATGTAACAGGTTTGATTGGGCAGGTCCAGCTCGGTTGGCAGATCCCCTAGTATTGACTAACCAGGTGGCCTTTGCCAAATGCGTATCCCAAGTTTTGAATGTCCCAGCGCCCATTGCTTTCAATGTAGTCTTTAACAGTCCGTTGTATCATTCAACTTTCCCGGAGGCTGGTGCATGATAGGGGATGTGATACACCCACTCAATACCATGTTCTTTGGCCCAAGTGTCTATAAGGTTGTTTCGGAAATGAGTCCCATTGTCTGACTCTATTCTTTCTGGGGTACCATGTCGCCATAGGACTTGCTTTTCAAGGCCCAGGATAGTGTTCCGGGCGGTGGCATGAGGCACAGGATATGTTTCCAGCCATCCGGTGGTTGCTTCCACCATTGTAAGTACATAGCGCTTGCCATTGCGAGTTTGAGGGAGTGTGATGTAATCAATCTGCCAGGCCTCTCCATATTTATATTTCAGCCATCGTCCTCCATACCAAAGAGGCTTTGACCGTTTGGCTTGCTTGATTGCAGCACACGTTTCACAGTCATGAATAGCCTGTGCTATAGCGTCCATGGTCAGGTCCACCCCTCGATCACGAGCCCATCTGTATGTTGCATCTCTACCTTGATGGCCTGAGGTGTCATGGGCCCATCGGGCTATAAATAATTCACCTTTATGCTGCCAATCCAGGTCCACCTGAGCTACTTCAATCTTAGCAGCCTGATCCACCTGCTGGTTGTTCTGATGTTCTTCGGTAGCCCGATTCTTGGGCACATGAGCATCTACGTGGCGTACTTTCACAGCCAGGTTCTCTACCCAAGCAGCAATATCTTGCCACAGTGCAGCAGCCCAGATGGGTTTGCCCCTACGCTGCCAGTTGTTTTGCTTCCATTGCTGTAACCATCCCCACAGGGCATTTGCTACCATCCATGAATCAGTACAGAGATAGAGAACTGGCCATTTTTCTCGTTCATCAATGTCTAAAGCCAGCTGAATGGCCTTCACTTCTGCAAACTGACTCGATTCACCTTCTCCCTCAGCAGCTTCTGCAACTCGTCATGTAGGGCTCCATACAGCAGCCTTCCATCTCCGATGCTTCCCCGCAATACGATAGGACCTGTCAGTGAACAGGGCATATTTCTTCTCATTCTCTGGTAACTGGTTGTACAGTGGGGCTTCTTCAGCACAACCCACCTCCTCCTCTGATGATATCCCAAAGTATTTGCCTTCTGGCCAGTTCATAATCACTTCCAATATTCCTGGGTGACTGGGGTTTCCTATTCGAGCCTGCTGAGTAATCAGTGAAACCCACTTGCTCCATGTAGCATCAGCTGCATGATGTGTAGAGGAAACCCTTCCTATGAACATCCAGCCTAGTACCGGCAGTCGGGGTGCTAGGAGGAGCTGCGCTTCAGTACCGACCACCTCCGAAGCAGATCGAACTCCTTCCTATTCTGCCAATATCTCCTTTTCAGTTGGATTGTAGCGTGCCTCAGATCCTCTGTATCCCCGACTCCAAAACCCCAGGGGCCGACCTCGAGTTTCCCCAGGTTCTTTCTGCCAGAGGCTCCAGGTGGGGCCGTTCTCCCTGGCTGCAGTGTAGAGCACATTCTTTACATCTGGTCCTGTTCGAACTGGCCCAAGGGCTACTGCATGGACTATTTCCTGCTTGATTTGTTCAAAAGGCTTGTCGTTGCTCAGGGCCCCATTCAAACTCATTCTTCTTACGGGTTACTTGGTAGAGCGGGTTTACAATCAGACTGTAATTTGGGATGTGCATTCTCCAAAACCCCACAACACCTAGGAAAGTCTGTGTTTCTTTTTTGTTAGTTGGTGGAGACATAGCTGTTATTTTGTTGATCACATCCATTGGGATTTGACGACATCCATCTTGCCATTTTATTCCTAAAAACTGGATCTCTCGTGCAGGTCCTTTGACTTTATTTTTTTTTATGGCAAAACCGGCTTTCAGAAGGATTTGGACTATTTTCTTCCCTTTCTCAAAAACTTCCTCTGCTGTGTCACCCCACACAATAATGTCATCGATGTACTGCAGGTATTCAGGAGCTTCCCCCTGCTCTAGCGCAGACTGGATCAGCCCATGGCAAATGGTAGGGCTGTGTTTCCACCCCTGGGGCAGCCGATTCCAGGTATATTGGACTCCCCTCCAAGTGAAAGCAAACTGTGGCCTGCACTCTGCTGCTAGAGGGATGGAGATAAATGCATTAGCGATATCAATTGTGGCATACCACTTGGCTGCCTTCGATTCAAGTTCGTACTGAAGTTCCAGCATGTCCGGCACTGCAGCACTCAGTGGTGGCGTCACTTCGTTCAGGCCACGATAGTCCACTGTTAGTCTCCACTCGCCATTAGACTTTCGCACTGGCCATATGGGACTATTGAAAGGTGAATGAGTCTTGCTGATCACTCCTTGGCTCTCCAATTGACGAATTAGCTTATGGATGGGAATCAGGGAGTCTCGGTTGGTGCAATATTGCCGCTGGTACACAGTTGTGGTAGCGATTGGCACTAGCTGTTCTTCGACCCTCAGCAACCCCACAACAGAGGGGTCCTCTGAGAGACCAGGCAAGGTAGACAATTGTTTAATGCCCTCTGTCTCTAAGGCAGCAATACCAAAAGCCCACCGGAACCCTTTTGGGTCCTTGCAATATCCTCTTCTAAGATGCCAAGGATACATGGAGCATCTGGGCCAGTCACAATGCGGTGCTTTTCCCACTCATTCCCAGTCAGACTCACTTCAGCCTCCAATACAGTCAACTGCTGAGATCCCCCTGTCACTCCACAAATATAGATGGGCTCTGGTCCTTTATATCTCGATGGCATTATAGTACATTGTACACCGGTGTCTACTAAAGCCTTATACTTCTGTGCGTCTGACGTGCCAGGCCATCGAATCCACACAGTCCAATAAACTTGATTATCCCTTTCCTCCCCCTGGCTGGAGGCAGGGCCTCCATAATCCTGGGCAAAATCTTCTTCGTTTCTGTGTTTGAAGGACTGTCTGCTGGAAGTTGGAGCAGCAAACTTTTCAGAGAATCCCTTTTTCCCGATTGTTTTCATTTGCAACTCACGTACCCATGCCTCTAGGGTCGCAGTAGATTTTCCATCCCATTTTGTCATGTCCTCTCCATGGTCTGAAACCAGGGCCTGGAGAGGATAAACAACATGACAGAGATCACATACGGAAAATAACGTGCTATAATACTCAATTTGGAAAACAGGCGCAGCAGAGTTGAGATTAAAGCAATCAGCATTATGACAAGTGACTATTAAGCAGGTCTAATACTTATACCAACTTTAGTTTAACACACTCTGGTCAGATCTGCCGTTATCTCAACCTTTCGAGCCCCACGTTGGGCACCAAAAAGACTGTCATCGTTTAACCCAGCCGGCAGCTAAACACCATGCAGCCGTTCGCTCACCCTCCCCCCTCCCTCTCTGGGACGGGGGAGAGAAATGGAAAGTGAAGCCCGTGAGTTGAGATAAAGACAGTTTAATAAGACAGGAAAATAATAATAACAATAATAATAATAATAATACAATGATGATAATAGTACTACTACTAATAATATGTACAAACAAGTGATGCACAATGCAATTGCTCACCACCTGCTGACCGATGCCCAGCCTAACCCCGAGCAGTCCGGCCCCCTCCCCCAGCTAGCCACCCCTATATATTGTTTAGCATGATGTCAGATGGTATGGAATACCCCTTTGGCTAGTTTGGGTCACCTGTCCTGGGTCTGTCCCCTCCCAGCTCTTACTGCACCAGCCTGCCTGTTGGCAGGACAGAGCAAAAGGCTGAGATGTCCTTGGCTTGGTATAAGCACTGCTCTGCAACAATTAAAACATCGGGGTGTTATCAGCACTCTTCTCATCCTAAGCCAAAACACAGCATTCCACCAGCTACTAGGAAGAAAATTAATTCTGTTCTAACTGAAACCAGGACAACCATGCACCACTTTGATTAGTCAGCTGGACATTTCCTCCAGATAAAATCAAGAAGAAAGATAAGTTTTCCCTTGGCACAGGTTGGGAAGAAGAGCAGGCCTTTTCAGTTCAAAATCAATTGCCCCTGGAAAGCAACGTCTGATTCTGTCAGTCTGGGACTTAGCTCACTTAGGTCTCTTCTCAGTGCCTCTCTGGCTGTGCACCAGCAGAAGCACAGTGTGAGCTAATGCACGCAAGCAGAAATATGGGACAGACACCCTCCCATTCTGCTTCTGACTCTTCATTGATCCCCCTTCGATACAAACATTTCATTTCTCTTCTTGCATGGGCTTGAGACAACTTGTTATTGAGGCATCAGTGGGAGAACTGGTCAATCCAGCAGGTGGAAAACTGAAATCCATGCTTCATTGCTCCATGCTTTCATGCAAAAATACTGACTTCAGACTGTATGTGAAACTAATACTGGCACATCCTAACCTTGAAGTATCAATGTTTTCATTCTACTCAACTATTAAAATATTAATATATGTATGTAAATGCATATACAAATTCTGCTGCTCGTCCTATGCACTTTTTTAGTGTAGATAAATTCACAAGGGTCATGATATCCTTAGACTTACTGCATTATTTTCTGTCACAACACCTCCTATGACAGCTGATAGCATTAGAAGGTTTCCAGCCTCCATCAGGAGCCACTGCAGATGGAACTAGAACATTTTACCAGTATCCTACTTGAATTTTCGGACAGTAGAAGCATAGCAGGAGTCAGAGATCCTTTATTATTATGGACTTTGGAAGAGCCTACATCTTTTTTTGCCATTTCTCCCCACACTCAACCTCTTTCACTTTATGCTTTTAAATCCTCTAAGCCCTTTTATCTAGTTTCCTTATGTGCATGTTCAGAGCTTCCTCAGAAAGGTCTCAGTCTCTTTAAACATATATATGTACAATCATAAAAGGTAACAAACAATCCTCCAAGTTCCACGACTCAACAGTCTCAATTTTCCACTCCTTTTCTTGATTACATACAAGTCTCCATTTTCCATTCCCTTTGAACAATATGTCTCGCTTTAAGTTGTCAAGCAACTTAGTCTTCAGGCCTTATGTATCCCGTTCTTCCCAGATCGAAGAAAAGCATATCCATCTCCCTTTCTAGGCCAATAGGCCTGGGCCAAAAGGCATGTTCAGGTCAACAGGGGGCGTAACAGCAAAGGCCTTCGATGGCTGTAGCAGCAGAGGGGCTGATGGCGTAGCAGTCGGATCAGTAAAGGAGCCCGCAGCTCCCTCACTATTTGGCAAACCACATGTTTGTGATTGTGGCCCCACATGGCTCTTTAAGGCCTCAGAGACTGCCCGCCAGGTGCCGAGCAATCCCACTGCAACCTTGTCATTTTTAGTTGCAGAGTCCCACACCTTGACCTCAGTTTGGTCCCATATTTCAGGATCATAAACTGTCCGATTGTTAATAAGGAGAATGAGCTGTAAGGTTACCAGGACAGTCTTTGTTCCTAAGGACGTATGATTCCCCATAATGCGCAACTGCTTACCAGCGAGGGGCAGTTGTGTGCACGGGTCCACTTCTCTCAGCTCGAGTTTCTCTCCAGATCCAGTGCGCCTGTTTCTAGCGACTTTCTGTACGAGCTTCTCTGAGTAGTTTGCTGAGTTTGGCCGAACCTATCTTCATGAGGCAATCAAAGTGCCTGTTCCTGTCCTGGTCTCCATTCTGCCAGCCTGTTCCTCTTCACTCCTTTTTCCTGTTTCTTTATTGACATATCTTCATCTTGTTGCCTTTTTTATCTTGAGGGCAGGCTCCCCTCTTATAGCCTTCTCTCCACAGCAGTTCTTTTCAAAACAACTTTTCATTGGTCAAACAACTTTGAATGTAACAACAACAGCAAACACCCAGAAACATCCATGCCTTAATGGCTGGAGAACAAGAGAACCATCTGGAGAACAAGAAACCCCAGACTGCATGGAGTCTCCTGAATCACCCTTCTTTGTTCCCTCTAAACTCTTTTATATTCCTGATGGCCTGGTCGTTAAGAGTCTAATGTTATCTCAACCACAGGGCTTTCCAACCCCCATGGCCACATTCCCAAATCTCCCCCTTCTTTATTAATATCAACCATTTTCTCGACACAAATTACCACTCCATATATAAAAGAGGTATGCACAGACCTCTGGTTGCTCTCCTGGGCATCCAGCTGCTCTTGCCAGTGGCCTGGCCATGTCGGTACATTTTTCCAGAGGTGAGGATTTGGAGCAGCATGTCTTCTGAGGAGGGATGAATCACCAGCAACCTAGCCCCAGATAAATAGCTTTTGTGTTTACAAAGAAAGATGCTGACCAGAGTGAGGAGCAGGAGCAAAAGGGGGTTGTAAATGGGCTTGGAAATGTTATTTTATTTTATTTTATTTTATTTTATTTTATTTTATTTTATTTTATTTTATTTTATTTTATTTTATTTTATTTTTTAATTTTTCCTGGAAGTAGACACATAGAAAAAAAAATCTAAGAATTGTGATATATGGCATAATAATTCATGTCAAGAAAATGGTTGATATTAATAAAGAAGGGGGAGATGTTGGAGTGTGGCCATGGGGGTCGGCAAGCCCCATGGTTGGTGATAACATCAGACTCTTAACAATGAGGCCATCAAGAATGTAAAAGAGTTTAGAGGGAACAAAGAAGGGTGATTCAGGAGACTCCATGCAGTCTCCTGGTTTCTTGTTCTCCAGCCATTAAGGCATGGATGTTTCTGGGTGTTTGCTGTTGCTGTTATATGCAAAGTTATTTGACCAATTGTTGTTTTTGAAAATGACTGCTGTGGAGAGTAGGATATAAGAGGGGAGCCTGCCCTCAAGATGAAATAGGCAACACGATATAATGATGTTACGTCATCAATAAAGAAGTAGAAAAAAGGAATGAATAGGAATAGGCTAGCAGAACAGGGACCAGGACAGGAACAGGCACTTTGATTGCCTCATGTAGATAGGTTCGGCCAAACTCAGCAAACTACTCAGAGAAGCTCGTACAGAAAGTCGCTAGAAACAGGCGCACTGGATCTGGAGAGAAACTCGAGCTGAGAGAAGCGGACCCGTGCACACAACTGCCCCTCGCGGGTAAGCAGTTGCGCATTATGGGGAATCATACGTCCTTAGGAACAAAGACTGTCCTGGTAACCTTACAGCTCATTCTCCTTATTAACAATCGGACAGTTTATGATTCTGAAATATGGGACCAAACTGAGGTCAAGGTGTGGGACTCTGCAACTAAAAATGACAAGGTTGCAGTGGGATTGCTCGGCACCTGGCGGGCAGTCTCTGAGGCCTTAAAGAGCCATGTGGGGCCACAATCACAAACATGTGGTTTGCCAAATAGTGAGGGAGCTGCGGGCTCCTTTACTGATCCGACTGCTACGCCATCAGCCCCTCTGCTGCTACAGCCATCGAAGGCCTTTGCTGTTACGCCCCCTGTTGACCTGAACATGCCTTTTGGCCCAGGCCTATTGGCCTAGAAAGGGAGATGGAAATGTTTCCATTCGATCCGGGAAGATTAGGATACATAAGGCCTGAAGACCGAGTTGCTTGACAACTTAAAGCGAGCCATGTTGTTCCCACGACTAGCCCTGGAATTCTCCGGTGTTTGTAATCAAGAAAAGGAATGGAAAATGGAGACTGTTAATTCATGGAACTTAAAGGTTTGTTTGTTACCTTTTCTGATTGTACATATGTATTGGCATACTCGGGTTTAGTATGTAAAAGCAATGTTATGTATATTTAAAAAAAGGTTTAACAAGTCTTCTTGCAGTGAGCCCTCCTCACTGTACTTCAGGTTTGTTTAAAGTTCACCTGCTTCGGGGAGGCAGCCTTGAGAGCTGCAGAGCTACAGTATCAGGATGATTTTTCATTTCATTTCATTTCTTTTTTATTTATTTTTTGGCGGGGGAGGGGGGACAGTACGCTACCTTGCTGCTCAGTTGTTAAAACTCAAATAAAGTGAAAGCCATCCCTGCCACAATGGTGCTGTGGTTCTTTTCCTTTTCATTTATTTATTATTACCGCCACCTTTATTTTTTTTAAAAAAACAACAACAACAAAAATACAAATAAATAAATCCTGGTTGAGAAAACAGGCAGGAAAACTGCGAATTTAAACCTCTACCCTCCCTCCCTCCGCTGCTGCCCCTTCCATTTACAGCCACACGTGTTACCGGCTCTTCCTTGGAACAAGGGGGGTCCCGCTCCCTGCCCACCCCCGGGGCCGATGCCACCGCTTGCATCGTGGGGAGCAGCCAGCAGCACCGAGAACAAAGGCTTGGAGCCTCCCCAGGTGGCTGAGGGGGGCCAGGGGATTGGGGAGAACTGGGGGTATCAGGGGGCGTTCAGGCCGGGTAACTCTTGGGCTGCTCCCAGCTTGGTCCCCTCACAGCTTGCACGGGAAGCTGGGGGTAGGAAAAAGGGGAAAAAATAGCAGGGGAATTGCACTGAGCTCATGCAATGCCT